>NW_012113919.1:8075173-8103348 GCF_000951035.1 Colobus angolensis palliatus | reverse complement strand
CCTTCTTCTTCTTCTTCTTCTTCTTCTTCTTCTTCTTCTTCTTCTTCTTCTTCTTCTTCTTCTTCTTCTTCTTCTTCTTCCTCGTCTCAAGTAAAAATACATTATTTTCGACTTAGATTAAGAATCTTCATACTAACACAAACTTGTTCCAAAGAAAATGTTAACTATATATAAAATTAAAATAAGAGAGGTTAAACTGCACAGCAGAGGAAGCAATCAACAGAGTAAAGATACAACCTGTTGAATGAAAGAAAATATTTGCGAATTTTTTATCTGACAAGGGACTAATATCCAGAATATACGAGAAACTCAAATGACTCAACAGTAAAAAAACAAAAAAAATTAAAAAGTGGGCAAAAGATATAAATAAATATTTCTCAAAAAAGACCTACTAATGGCCAACAGATATATGAAAAAATGTTCAACACCACTAATTATCAAGGAAATGCAAATCAAACTGCGGTGAGATGTCATCTTACCTCAGTTAGAATAGCTATTATTAAAAAGAAGAAAACAAACAGATGTTATCCAGAATATTTAAAAAGGGAACCATACACTGTTGGTGGGAATGTAAATTAGTACAGCCACTATGAAAAACAGTATAGAGATTTTTCAAAAAACTAAAAATAAACTTAAAATATGATCCAGCAATCCCACTACTGGGAATTTTCCTAAAGGAAAAAATCAGTATATCAAAAAAATATAAATACTGTACCTCCATTTTATTGCAGCATTATTTGCCATAGCAAAGATATGGAATCAACTCAAGTGTCCATCAATAGATGAATGAATAAAGAAAATGTGGTATATATACATGATGGAATTATACTCAGCCATAAAAAATGAAATATTGTCCTTTGCATCAACAATGATAGAATTGGAAGTCATTATGTTGAGTAAGATAAGCGAGGCAAGAAAGACAAATATTATATGTTCTCACTCTTATGTGGGAGATAAAAAAGTGTTGATCTCATAAAGGTAGAGGGTAGAATGATAGAGGCTGAGAAGAGTGTGTGGGGTAGGGATGAAGAGAAATTAGTCAAAGGGCACAAACATACAGTTAAATAGAAGGAGTAAGTTATATTAGGTTGGTGCAAAAGTTAATGAGGTTTTTACAATTAAAAGTAACGGTAAAAACCACAATTACTTTTGCACCAACCAAATATTATTCGATAGCAGAGCAGGGTAACTATAGTTAACAATGAAGTATTGTACATTTCAAAATAGCTGGAAGAGAGGACTTTAAAGGTTTTCAACAGATATATGATAAATGCTCAAGGTGATGGATACTCTAAATACCCTGACTTTATGATTTCACATTTTATGCATGTACCAAAATATCAAAAGTATCCCACAAATATATACAAATATTATGTGTCAATAAAATAAACAAGAAATAGGAACAGTTAAAATAAAAATACCCTCCCATGTACATGCATTTACTTACATATAGTTATGTCTTCCAAATTACATTTCAGAATGTTTCAATATAATTTCTATTAACTCATTTCCTATTGGAATAAAACCACTAGCCTCTCCCATGACAAATAAGCAAAGACATATAGGGCACTTGTCTTGTGATGGGAAATGCTGGAGTGATGATCAGGTTGGCCTGATTTTCTCTGAGGAGGCCGTGTTCTTTTTGCATTATTGTTCATATTTTGATCTTCTTTTGATTATTTGATAATAGGTATTAATAATAATATTTATTCATAATAATAGGTATTAATTGATAATAATAGGTATTAATAATAGGTATTAATTATTTGATTATTTGATATCTAATGAATATCTTTGATTGAAAACTGCACATAAATAAAAGCCATACAAACAAGTTAATCATTCATAGACTACCTGGGAGTGTACAGATGTTTTAATTAAAATTGACTGTGAGATATATTATCCCATGGTGTAATTTAATAAATAGTTATTGTTACAATAAATTATAATACACATATTTACTTGACCATTATTGCTTTTTTTTGCTTATTGCAGCAGAGATGGAATTTTTTTCAATGTCATTGTTTATAATCTTTTGTTAAGAAAATACAGGTTATTTTTTCTTTTCTTAACAATGTGTTTTTTCAGTTTTCAGCTTCTCAGAAACTGTGATTGTTTGCTTTATCTTCCATTTATTTTCACAGTCAGTAAATGCTCAATTATCTTTTTGAGGTTAAAGGAAAAACAAAAGAGACCACTAATGCTAATAATTTTTCTGGAAATATGACAGAAGAAGTAATTCTTTTTCTTTTTTTTTTTTTGAGACGGAGTCTTGCTCTGTTGCCCAGGCTGGAGTGCAGTGGTGCGACCTCAGCTCACTGCAAGCTCCACCTCCCGGGTTCACACCATTCTCCTGCCTCAGCCTCCCAAGTAGCTGGAACTACAGGCGCCCACCACCACACCCAGCTAATTTTTTTGTACTTTTAGTAGAGACAGGGTTTCACCGTGTTAGCCAGGATGGTCTCGATCTCCTGACCTCTTGATCGGCCCGCCTTCGCCTCCCAAAGTGCTGGGATTATAGGCGTGAGCCACCACGCCCAGCCTAGAAGAAGTAATTCTTAATTCTTCATTTCCATTTAAATTTTTATTGCATAGAAACTAAAAATTATGCTATTATTTGCAGGATACTTAAGTGTTTTTTATTAGAGAGAGAGCAAGAGAATAAATCTGTTTGTCAAAGATTTTTTGTTTTCTTTAGAAAATTCATATCTAGCGATGCATTCATTTGGATAGCATTGATAGAAAAATGTAAGTTGGAGGCAGAGCAAGATGGTGGAATAGAAGGTTCCACTGATCAATCCTTCCAACCAAGGACATGAAATTAACAACCATCTACACAGAAAGGAACACCTTCATAAGCACCGAAAGTCAGGTAATCCTTCATAGTACCTGGTTTTGACTTCATATAGCTGAAAGAGACACTGAAGAGATAGAAAAAATGTTCTTGAATCACCGACATGCTCCTCATTCCCTGGCACTGGCTGCATGGTGCAGAGAGCTTCTCTGGGTGCAAAAGGAGTGAGAACACAATAATGATGAAGCACTGAACTCAGTGCTGTCCTGTAGAACAGAAAGGGAAACCAGACCAAACTCATCTAACAACCAGCCATGGAGGGAGCATTTTAAAACAACCCTAGCCAGCTGGGAATTAAAAGTTATTGCTGTTTTTACCATTCAAAGTAATGACAAAAAAATCACCCACCTGAGGGGCCCTAATGTGAGTTCCTGCAAACCTCGCCACTAAGGGCTAAAGGACTCTGGGTCTCCAAGTAAACTTGAAAGGCAGCGTAGGCCATAAGGAATACAACTCTTAGGCAAGCCCTAGTGGTTAACTAGGCCTAGAGAAAGTGTACTGGACAGGGAAATGGGGGTGACCTAGTGAGACACAAGCTGGAGTGACTAAAGAAATGCTGGCTTCACTCCTGCCCTAACCCATGCTGCCCAGCTCATGGTTCCAAGAGAGACACCTTTCTTCTGTTTGAGAGGAGAAGGAAAAGTACAGAGGGCTTTGTCTTTCATCCAGAATACCAGTTCAACCACAGGAGAATAGGGCACTTGTCAGAATCTTGAGGCCCTCATTCTGGGCCCTAGCTCCTGGATAACATTTCTAGACACACACTGGGCCTGAAGGAAACCCACAGCCTTGAAGGGAAAGACCCAATCCTGGAAGCATACAGAACCTGCTAACTGAAGAGCCCTTGGGTTCTGAAAAACCAGCAGCAATACTCAGGTACTATGTCAAGGGCCTTAGGTCAATCTCTGAGATTTGCTGGCTTCAGATGAGATTTAGTGCATTACCAGCTGTGGTAGCCACAGAGCAAGATTCCTTATGCTTGAGAAAAGCAGATGGAAAAGTAAAGGGGACTTTGTCTTGCACCTTAGGTACCAGCATGGCCACAGGGGTGTAGAGCACCAGGTGGACTCTTAGGGTCCCCAATTCAGGGACTTGGCTTTTAGATGGCATTTCTGGACCTGTCCCAGGTCAGAGGGGAGCTCACTGCCCTGAAGGGTGAATCTGAGGCCAGGCAACATTCACCACAGGCTGTTTTAAGAGCCCCTGAGCCTTAAGAGAACATTGGAGGTAGTCTGGCAGTACTTCTTGTGGCCTGTGGTGATGGTGGCGACAGGGTGAGGCTCCTCTGTCTTTGGAAAGAGGAGAGAGGAGTGGTTAAGGACTGCATCTTGGGGTTTGAGTTCCAACTCAGCTGCAGTACAATAGAACACCAGGTAGACTTTCAATGTGTTTTACTCAGGTCACTGATTCCTGGATGGTATCTCTGGACCCACCTGACGTCTGGGGAAATTTAACGCTCTGAAGGGAAGGATACAGACCTGGCTGGCTTTGCCACTTGCTGACTGTAGAAACCCGGGGCCTCGAGTGAGCCTAGGCTGTTGCCAGGGAATGTTTACAGCAGGTCTTGGGCAAGACCCATTGCTGTACTGACTTCAGGTCTCACTCAGTCTTGTTGTAGTGGTAGTGGCCAGAGGGGTGCTTGTTTCATTTAACTCCCAGCTATAGTTGGCTCAGAAAACAGAGAGGGAGAGAGACTCTGCTAGTTTGGGAGAAAGTACAGGAAGAGAACAAGTGTCTCTGCCTGGTAACCCAGAGAATTATCCAGGATTTTCTCCAAGACCATCAAGGCAGTACCTCTGCAGGAACCATAGCATTACTGGGCTTGGAAACTCTTCAATATTCAGACACTGAAGAATGTCTTCTAACATCAACACCATCCAGGAAAGCATGAGCTTGCCTAATAAAGGAAATAAGGCACCAATCCTGGAGAAACAGATATGTGACTTTTTAGACAGATAATTCATAGTAGCTGTGCTGAGAAAACGTAAAGAAATTCAAGTTAACACAGAGGTAGATTTCAGAATTAGATCTGATAAAGTTAATAAAGAGATTAAAATAATTAAAAAGAATCTAACATAAATTCTGGAGCTGAAAAATGCAATTGGCCTAGTGAAAAATGCATCAGAGTCTTTTAATAGCAGATATAAAGCAGAAAAATAATTAGTGAGCTTGAAGACAGGCTAATTGAAAATACACAGTCAGAGGAGGAAAAAAAAATAATCCTACAGGATCTGAAGAATAGCCTCCAAAGGGCAAATCTAAGAGTTACTGGCCTTAAAGAGGAGGTAGAGAAAGTGGTAGGCATGAAAAGTTTATTTAAAGGGATAATAACGAGAACTTTTAATCTTTTAATCTTTCTGTTTAGGATAAGAGTTTACACACAACAGTTACAAAATACTAGGAAACCAAATTCAGTAATACATTAGAAGGATCATTCATCATGACCAAGTGGGACTTATCCCTGGGATGCAAGGATGATTTAACATATGTGAATCAATCAATGTGACATATCAATCAGCAGAATGAAGGCTAAAAATCATATGTTTGTTTCAATTGATGCTGAAACGTCATTGATATAATTTAGCATATTTTCATGTTTAAAAAAACTCAAAAAACTGGGGATAGAAGGAATATAACTCAATATAAAAAGCCATATATGATAGACCCACAGCTAGTATTAAACTGAATGGGGAAAAACTGAAAGCCTTTTCTCTAAGATTTGGAACATGACAAGGATGCCCACTTCCACCACAGTTATTCTACATAGTACTGTATGTCCTAACTAGAACAATCAGACAAAAGCAAAAAATAAAGGGCATCAAACTTGGAAAGGAAGAAGTCAAATTATCCTTGTTTTCAGATGATATGATCTTATATTTGGAAACACCTAAAGACTCCAAAAGATGAAACTATTAGAACTGATAAGTTTAGTAAAGTTTGCAGGATAAAAAATCAACATAAAAAATCAGTAACATTTCTATATGCCAACAGCAAACATTCTGAAAAAGAATATTTTAAAATTCCATTTATGCTACACACAAATAAAATTAAATACAAAGAATTAACCAAAGAAGTGAAACATGTCTATAATGGAAACTATAAAACATTCATGAAAGAAATTGAAGATGACACCAATATATGAAAAATAAATATTTCATGTTCATGTATTGGAGGAATTAATATTGTTAAAATATACTACCCAAAGCAATCTACAGATTCAATACAATTCACATAAAAATACCAATGACATTCTTCATTGGAATATTACAAAAGAATTCTAAAATTCATAGGGAACCACAAAAGCTCAGGAATAGCCAAAGTTAAAAGCAACAAGTAAACCAAAACAAAACAAAACAAAACACTGGAGGACCCATGTTACCTGACTTCACATTATACTACAGAGCTCGAATAACCAAAACAGCATGGTAGTGGCATAAAAATGGACACATAGACCATTGGAACAAAATGTAGAACCCAGAAACCAAGCCATACACATATAGAGAACTCATTTTTGACAAAGGTGCAAAGAACACACACTGGGGAAAAGACAGTCTCTTCAGTAAACGGTGCTGAGAAAACTGGATAGTCACATACAGAAGAATGAAACTAGACCCCTATCTCTTGCCATATGCAAAAATCAAATCAAAATGATTAAAGACTTAAATCTAAGACTTCGAACTATTAACGTACTACAAAAAATGTTTGGGGAAAATCTCCAGGACATTGGTATGGGCAAAAATTTATTGAGTAATACCACACAAGAACAGGCAACTAAAGCAAATATGGACAAATGGGATCACATCAAGTTACAAAGCTTTCCATACTTACCCCACTTGTTACACATCACTGATTATTTGGGTTAAACTGGACTCGTTTCAGGCAGTTTGCCTTTGTCCAAATATGTAATGAGAAACTTAATACTGTAATTTGACTTGAGTCATAAAACACATTTTAATATTAGCTTGTATTATATTTATTAAGTTTATTTTTGTGGGAAAAAAACTCTACTAAAACCTAGATAAGTCTAGACTAAGCCAGTTTAGGTGTATTTTGTATTTAGTGATAGATTGTATCGTAAAAATAGAGATAAATTGGGAAGATATATTGATTATGCTGTCCTGTTGAGGGAAAGGTCAGTGTATTTGGAAATTTAAATCTTTGGTTTTTGTGTTCACATCATAGTGTGCAAGCATCATTTATAGTTTGGTTTTGAGAACTTTTCTGGTATTAAGTTGATGGAGAATGCATAAAAGAAACTGAAGTTTTAGTTTTATTTTTATATTTGTAAAGTTAAAGTTTGGTTAAAATGATCACTGTTCTTTATTTTATTATCATTTCAATAAATATATTTGGAAAAGAAAAAAAGCTTCTGCATAACAAAGGATTCAATAAACAAAGTGAAGTGACAGTCCACAGAATGGGAAAAAATATTTGCAAACTACACATACAAGGAGCTCAATCAGCTGTGTTGGAAAAAAATCCAATAATCTGATCAAAAAGTGGGCAAAATATTTGAATAGACATTTCTCAAAAGAAGACAAACAAATGACAAACAAGTGTATAAAATGTACTTAACATCATTGATTATCAGAGAAATGCAAATTAAAACTACAGTGAGATTTCCTCTCACCCCAGGTAAAATGGCTTATATCCAAAAGATAGAGAATAACAAATGTTGGCAAGGATATGGAGAAAGGGGAACCCTCATACACTGTTGGTATGAATGTAAATTAGTACAACCACTATGGAGAACAGTTTAGAGGTTCTTCAAAAAACTAGAAATTAAGCTACCATATGATCCAGCAAGCCCACTGTTGGGTATATACCCCAAAAAAAGATCAGTATATTGAAGACATGCACACGCATGTTTGTTGCAGCACTCTTCATAATACGTAGGCTTTGGAAGCAACCTAAGTATCTATCAACAGATGATAAAGAAAATGTGGTACATATACATAATAGAGTGCTATTTAGCCATAAAAATAATTAGATTCTGTTATCTGCAACAACATATGCATTCTATGAATTGTGTCACTTCTATGAATTGTGTTAGCACGTCAGGCAGAATGTAAAGATAGGCAAATATCATAAACGTGTACTTTCACCTTTTCTCTTTAAGAAGATCTTACGCCATTATCTCCTCCATCTGTAAGAGAATTTGAGGAACTAACTACTATCGAATAGCCCTATGGCTAACACAAATAAGGAAGATGAAGAGAAAGGACGTTGACTAGGCAGTTAGGGTAATTTCCTTCTTTGTATCAACATTTCAGATGTTTCTTTGGTAAACAACAATGGTCATTCATAAAGAGTTGAAACTGAGAAAATAATAATAATTTAGTCATTTTTAGGGAATCTTCAAAGGATATATCATAGTTATTTATTTCTTATACAACTCATATGTTATCTAAATGTATATATTTTAATAAAATTACATGATTCTCCTATTCATATATCTACTATTACCACTAGATTCTTGGTAAAGTTGAATGTCTTTAATGTCTTTGATACTATCACAGCATGCCGTTTTTATAAATAAAGCCAGATAATTAAGAGAGTTGGGGGATTTCCAAGGTAGCTGGCTTGAATATACAGAAAGCTCACACAGTTTCTCAAAATGATCAAGATTTGAAACTGTTTCTCAGCCAACATGCAAACAAATGGTGATAATTAATGACCATTTAATTTTTCATCTCACATTTTACAGCATGTACTTAGTGACAGAATATGGGGACATGTGTTTGGCCTGAAGATATGTGTTCCCATAATGAAATTTTTTAATATTTTTTCCTTACCTAATTTGTAATTTATGGTATGTATATAACTTGTATCTTAATTTTGGGGTCACTGTTAAACATTACTGTTCTATTAAATAAAATCTGGTTTAATTGATGGTCTCAAGTTCATGAAGAATTCCACAAAATCAATTTCCTTGGTAGATTTTGGAAACAGATTGAGCATAGAACCTAGTTAGGGGCTTTTTTTATTTTTATTTTTTTATTTTTATTTTTTGGTAATGTATTTGTCAGATCTTTTGATGGCTATAATAATTTCATTTTCACAACTATGCTGCCTACTTTGCAAATCCCTGATTATTCTTAGTAATTCTTTAGTGAGACTTAATGACCTGACACTACCCTGATAAATGTATCTATGAAATTTACAGTAGAAAATGTATATTAAAGTAAATAGGGATTTTTTTAATAAAATATAACTTTGAGTAGTAAAGGCTGAATTCTAGCCACTTTTTTTGGTCTGTTTTCAATTCAAACTGTTAAATTTTAAAGAATAATACACTTCTGTGATTGAAAAAATTATAAATGGGAATCCCTGGAGAAACATGGCACAAAGTATTACTTAAAGATTAAGTTATTTTCTCAGGAAAAGAACATTTTGCAAGCTATCTTTTTTTGTTTTCTTTTTCAGAGGAGGAAGTGCAGAGTGAAAGTATAGCAGGCTTTCAAATTCTTATAATTCTACAAAAATTGTAATAAGTCAGAATATGAATAAAAAAGTAAGTATGTGAATCAGAAGAAGATTTGTATAGTTGTGTTCATCATCTATAGTTATTTAAAACTTTGGTAGAAAAGAGCTACTACATATATTTGAAAGTTTGCAATTAATTTTCTGAAAAGGGATGACTTTTATTGTAGAGTGTTAAACAGGATTTCCCAAAGCTTTCTATATATACTATTTTATTGTCACCATCTAATGCAAGTTTTGCCTATTATACTATATTGCCTGCCAGAAGAGGTAAGTGATTATGACTTATGAGCACCAAAAAATTTAATTCGTTTAAACATCTGCTGATAGTCTAGTTTTAGTAGTCCTATTAAAAAATATTACTTATAGTTTTAAAAGCTGTGGACACTTAGGGTCTGATTTTGTTTGTTTCACCAGGCACTAAAACTACCAGATCAAGTTTTGTATCATCAAAACCAATTCATCCGTATTCTCCAGATTAGATTTAATGAGTAAGTTGAAAGTCCGCCAAAAGATATGATGCTTTAGTCACATTTTTAGTGTGAATGTCAGAAAATTGGCTCTAAATTTAAAGATTATTTTTGGATTTTTTTATATAAGGAAAGAATATATAAACTCCATCCCAAGAGGAAATCCTCTCAAATTAATTGGCATATCCATATTGGTTTAGTTTGATCTTAACATTTGACTTTTTGTATTTGTGGAATTAGTTTTAAATATGCACAACATCAAATCTTACAGCTTGGGAGTTTGAAACATTAGTATTTATATGTAATATCTAACAGAGAAAAGATGTCTGTGTTAAAAGATAGAATAAACTTCAAAAATTGCAACAAAATTCCTCCCTGCTCCAACACTGAATCAATAATAAAGAAAACTGTGTTTACTAATGGAATACTGTGAGTTATTTTTCAAGTATTTTTTATCTGACAATTATTGTACCCACCTTTCATCATGGGTTGGCTATATAACCAATCATCTAGGGCAAAATGCCTCCTTTTTTGCTATTTCCAAATAAACATATTCTTGTTAAGATTTCTAAATGCCCAAAAACATTTTTATAGTTCCATCACCTGAAAACCTTCAGGTCGATGGGTGCAGCAAACCACCACGGCACATGTACACCTATGTAACAAACCTGCACGTTCTGCACATGTATCCCAGAACTGAAAGTTAAAAAAAGAAAGAATATTTCTGCGACTGAGAAATTTTGGTTTGGGTTTGTTGGCTTATAAAGACTGGAATCTGACATCAGTTTTCTTCATTTATAGATTGATAGATCATAGCTAACTAGCTAAGCTAGATATTATATTAAAATAGATTTTAATTGAATGCCATGCAATTTTCTTTGCTATCAGAACATAAAGACTATATTCAGTTTCTTAAAAACAGACACTCTTCAATCTTGCATGTTTTTCTGTCTAGATCATACAGTAAAGTGCCTGAAACACCGTAGACAGTAATTATATGTTGGATCGTGTAATAGCATTTTGAATTAGATTATTCTCTCCCTTCAGAAAGAGCCACTACATATGTCAGGAGAAGCTGATGTAAAAATAAATGAGGCACATATAAACAAAAAATGGTTTTAAAATTCATTCTTCATTTCTTATACTTGGTTTGTGGATTTGTACAGATTATTTTCATGTTAATTTGCCTTTTGGTCATTTTTGTCAGAATGATGGAAAACGTCATCTATGTCTTACATAAAATTTCTCCCTCAGATGGAAGAAAGAGAGCCCTTCAAAGACTGTTGAATTTGTTTTAACTGTTACATGGTCTAAATAAGAAGTGAGTTGATTTAGTTCAAAAAGTTTGAAAGTTGTTAATTTTCTGTAATTATATAAAGGTCATTTTACCTTTTACCCCATGATAGCTTTACCAAATTACACATTACTACATCATAGATATAATGTTGGAAATGCTGAAAGAAAAATAAAGTTGATTAGATAGAGAAGCAGACTTCAATTTGGATAGCATTGGAATTATGAAGTACAGAAAAAGCAAAGACCCAAAGAGTGTGAAGTAAAGAACTCATTATTGATGCAGTTGTGGTATTGCTACAAATTACTAATGTCTGAAATATAATGAGACATACAGGTGGGAAGACTGGACATTTCTGAGTCAGAAAGATACATGCTCAAATTGCATTCAATAAAAGTTATGTCATCCAAGACATTTAGTCCATAATGGAGAGACCAGAGATAAAATATCGAACACATCTCTAGTAATGATTCTGTTCATTTGCAGTTACCAAAGTTATCGAGGAGTATAAGTACATTTTTACAAATTCCTTGTTATTTTGAATTGTATCTCACTAATGGAATCTTTTCATAAAATATACCTTAGGCCTCCCCATTTTTTACCACATAAATATGATAAATTATCATTTTTTTAAATCAGGGGTTGAAATAATTTTACTCGTCAAAGAGTAAAATGTATGTTGAAGAAGGATCTAATTTAATAGCCTAAGGAAACCACAAAGAAAATAGGAACTCCTTTGTCTTCACTTCCACCACAAGTTCATTCACTGTTGCATGACCAGTAAATCAGAGGAGTCCCTAATTCCCCATTTAATCAGAGATTCTAGAAAACAAACCTTGAAAAAAACAAAGCCCAATATCATAGAACTCTGATTTACTTTGTCTTGCAAAGAAAAAAAAAAAAATGATTTTACGTTTGGTATCATCCAAAGGAGCCTTGGTCTATGCTTATTTACAAGATGTGCTCTGTATTTTCAATTTAGTCACTTAAAAGCAAAGAAACCTATAGAAAACCAGGCTTTCCTTTGGACTCACTAGAAGCAGAGTGCAAGTGCTGGGTGAATAATGCAGATAAAAAAGTCAACTCTTCATTTTATCTATGATGCCAATTTCAAAGAATTAGGGCTTGTGGGAATTCACAAACATTATTAAAAGAAGGTGAGTTTGCCCTGGGTTTACTTTGTGGACAAAACCCCCAAGATAACCTCCCCACATATATCCGGATATATACGTATATATACACACCTATATATATAGGTGTTTGTATATATAGGTGTATATATACCTACATTACTGCATTATATATACATATATATACAAAACTCCCAGGTTTTATATATATAGATATATATACCTATATATAACTATATATACCTATATAGGTGTATATATATAACCTATGTATATAAACCTATATATATAAGAGTGCATATATATACATACATATACACCTATATATGTATATATATATATAAAACCTGGGGGTTTTTGTATATATATGTGTATATATGATGCAGTAATGTAGGTTGGAAGCAAACAATATCTTCTTTGCATCAATTGGGCAGCTGAGGAATAAACATCGTAAATTATTTCCCATAGCTCACTTGATACAGGTGAGAATCTCTAATTCTCCTCCAAAAGAAACAAAATTACTATATTTCTACTTATTTTACCCTCTCCCAACAAGATATATCAAAATTCTTTTACAAAGTTGAAATGTTTTTGCTTACTCACTATTAAATAACCTCCTGTCTTATGATAGTCCTACTTACAGGTTTTTTGACTTTACAGCGGTGCAAAAATACTTCAGTATGGTATTCAGTAAGTTACATGAGGTATTCAACACTTAAAGTTAATACAGGCTTTTTCTTAGATAATTTTTCCCAACTGTAAGCTAATGTAAGTACTCTGGGCATGATTAAGGTAGGTTAGACTACACCATGATGACGTTTGGTAAGTTAGGTCTATTAAAAGGCATTTTCATCTTATCATAATTTTAACTTACAATGGGTTTATCAAGATATAGTCTCTTCATAAAGAGAGGAACACCTGTATATACTGAGGACTCATTTATTTAAGTACACGTTGCTGGTGTTGTTAAGTCCACGTTGAAGGTTGGAAGTTGGGAAATGAGAAAATATGCTGACTAGCAGCACAGAAATTATTGTTCACCTTCCCATCCTAGGAAAACTATTCTTCCATTAAAATTATGTACTTCAGCCAAGTTAGCTCTTAAATATTGGAATATGAAGTAATATTTGTTTTACAGATATCTTTTGTTGGTAAATAAATTGGATATCTTTCACAGAGTTCTTCAGATTCGTTTAGCTTTACCTGACTTCACAATCGTCAACTTTCTGTTCAACTCTGGCAGCTGCTGCAGTCAACCAATTGAGTATCCGAGACTGAACAATCGCCAAAGCGGCCTTCCATCTCTAGCCACTTAAAGACTCAGTGAAAGGATGTGTAGCAGGGCATGGGATTTGGTTCCAGTCAACTGCCAAATGGACTCAGAATCATAGAGTGTTAACTCGCTTCTGGGACAAACTTTAAATAATTTGGCATTGGGGATAAGAAGAAACATGGGATAAGAAGAAACATGCAAATGAACAATCTTTTATTTCTTCCTTATGTAGAACTGCTTCAAGGCATGGTTTTCTCGTATAGTCTGGCTTGACATACTCTGATGGCTAAGAAGGTGGAAGAGCCACATAAAGCCCATGTCTCTCCAAGGCTCAGCATGAAATAGCCATTAGCGCAATAGCACATTACCTTATACTTCTCTTTTCAGTCTAGCCTGCCTCATGCCCTTTTCTCTTCTTTCTGCTTTACTGGGATTTTACTTCACTAATCTAGTAGCATTTCTGATTCCTAATCCCAGGGTCCATTTTCTAGAGTAGCTGGTATAAAATAACATATAGACTCTGATCTGAGAAATCATGAAATCTGGCACTTCGTCTATACGATCTGTGGGTATAAAACAATTGGATTATGTCATGGAAGGCTATGCGTCTCCTCAGTAAAATGTTTCTTAGTTCTGCCATTTCCCATCACTGGGGCTTGACTAATAAAATCAAGAATCTTATATTTATTCACCAAACATTTATTGAGCACCAGGGTGTTCCATTCAGAATGCCAGATACTGTGTCACAAATGTGGAGAAGATATGGCACCCCAAATCCAATGTTACGCCTCATATATATAATGGAGTACAAAAACAAACAATGGCACCAATTTCTACCACAATTGTATTTTGTTTTTAATCAAATAGAGTCTTCATTTTAATGACTGAATGCGTATTAGGAAATGTACACTTTGCTGAAATCACCTTGAATTTGCTCAAACACATGTAAAGTGGGTTCAGATATTTTTGTTTTTAGAAACTGAGGAGACAGAGGCTAAGAAATTTTATTACTCATCACAGGTCACACGGATGGAAAGAAGCAACACATGCAGATCTCTGACCACCAATACACCTTTCTATGGCAGCTCCTTCTTTTTTACCCTACTTAAAATGTTCCCATTTAGAACTTCTGCTAAACTGTCAGTTCTCAGGACACTGCACTCCTTATGTTTCGGCTATGGATGAATACACCTCACTGTTCAAAATTGAAGCAGAATGCTGTAGTGCATAAGACCATATCTCATCTTGGACATTACACATATCTGAGATCAAATTCTGGCTATACAATTTTGTCAAATCTCTAACTTTTATAGATGTCAGTTCACACAACATAATTGTAATAATACCTTTATTCACTCCCCAGATTTGGACTGACTCCTTCTACACCCCAGTATGTTTCCTGACACTGGGAATGCAGAATGAACAGAGCATAACATGTTCCCGACCTCTTGAAGTTATATCAAAAGGAATAAATAAATAGATAATAACAGTAAACTAATAAAATATTAATGTAATTTCAGTGATTTATTATCAAAGATATTAAAAAAAGGAATAAAAAATGGTTTCCAAAAGTTTAATTGTGATGAGTAAGAGTGTAGCATGACCATTCATGAAGGTAAATAATCAAGAGGAGAAAACCAGCTTCAGGAAGGACAACTGATACTTTCTATTTTGTACATATTAGATATAAAGTATCTTTCTCCCATTCCTTTCAATGGTTGCTTTTCCCCACTGTCTGTGTCAGCCGAGATTGCACTAACGCTGCGAATAACTTCCTTGATTTGTAAGTACTTTCTTTTTTTTCCCTGTGTACATTCTCATAGCATGCTCCAATTTGTCTTTCACAGCATTTCCAAATTTTAGTATGATTATGTTTTTCATGTCTGCATTTCCTAGCAAATTGAGATTCTATTGGAGGCTGGTGGGGGGCTACTCACATCTATGTTATTAACATATTTATAACCATGACAGCACTTAGTAGACATTTAAAAATTAATAAATGTCCAAGTGACATTTGCCATTAGAATTCTTATAGTCAATTCGTGACCATCACAAATACCTTGGTCCATTTTTGCAGTGACCCTCAGCTCAGTTCCAGAGTTGTTTAGTTACATTTAGAATAAGTCTAGATCATCCAATTCTGATCCTTAACACACTTTTGTGAAAATTACTTCTAAGTTGAGTTATGTGATCTGCAACAAACAGCTATCACTGAGTTCTAGCACAAGAGAAGGATTCAATAAATATTAATTGAATGAAGAAGGAAGCAAAGCAGTATGTACCTGCCTTAAACTTCCATTGGTAAGATACAGAGTACCTCGTATTTTCTTTGTCCCTTCTAAACAAATTAGTATTCCTACCCCTAAGTGATGCATATAATACATCATCTTAACATCAGCTACTCATTCGACGATTCTTTCCATAGGCTCAAAATTCAGATGATCCACTGAGATCAAGAGACTTGCATTTTCTAGCTATAAATATACAACTTCTAAAAATTGTGCAGTGTTAATGTCAAACCAAGGACCACTGAACTCTAGAGATTCATGCATACAATCTAGAGTTTAAAATTTTTAAATGTGATTTTGAATGTTTACATTTCCATTTTAATAATTTCTAAAATTAGTATTGGATATTTTTCTGGAATAGAAAAAGAGCACTGGGACAGTGCAGTGGCTCATGCCTGTACTTCCAGCACTTTGGGAGACCAAGGTGGGAGAATCACTTGAGTTCAGGAGTTTGAGACAAGCCTGGGCAACATAGTGAGACCCTGTCCTATACGGAAAAAAAAAAAGAGACCCTGTCTCTGCAAAAAAGTTAAAAATTAACTAGGCATGGTAATAGAGGCCTGTGGTCCTAGCTACTCAGGAGACTGAGGTGGGAGGATGGTTTGAGCCTGGAGTTCAAGGCTGCAATGAGCCATGATCGTCAGGCTCCCACACTTCAGCCTGAGCCACAGAGGAGACCCTGTCTCCAAAAAAAGAAAAAAGGAAAAAAAAAAGCATTAACTCAAAAGTGCCCATTTGTGATTGCATCTTGCATTTGCAACCACTGTATCACCAGTAGCATATGGTAATTATAGAGAGACAACAGAAAAATAACAGAAAATGGCAGAATTCATATAGACCTAATGGCAAGTAAAGACTACTGAAGAAAGAGGTCACCACTCAGGGTCTGGGGTGGGTGGACAGCAGCCTAAAATTATTTTTACTAAAAAGAATCTGTGCTTACAAGCCATTGTCTTTGAACAAAATCCTGATGCTGTGTGAAATTTTTGAGACATGAAGTTCAGAGATAAGTAGTTTTTCAGCAATAGGTCTTAACATTGGTTGACCTTAGCAGCAGAAATACCGTCATATGCCGCATAACAATGTGTTGGTCAACATTGAACCACATATACGATAGTGGTCCCGTAAGATTATGTTATATTTTCTCTGTACCTTTTCTATGTTTAGATACACAAATACTCACCATTGTGTTACAATTGTCTACAGTATTCAGTACAGTAACTTGCAGTATTACTGTTTGTTGCCTAGGAGCGATAAGCTATTTCACATAACCTAGGTGTGTAGGGCCATGGCATCCAGGTTTAAGTACATTTTACGTTCACACAATACTAAAATCGCGTAACGATGCACTTCTCAGAAATGTTTCCCTATCCTTAAGTGAGGCATGGCTGTATGTTTATTGGAGTGAGGCTGTTGCTGCTTGGCTGGCTTTCCTGAGTGTGTGACTGTCATTTGTTGGCCAGCTTTCAGAGGTATGTGTGGGGAAAGCTGTCAGTGATTGGTTAGAATTAGTTTATTACCAGTGCTGAGGGTTAGTTGTTGCTATGAGTACTGAATACTCAGTCATTTACAATCTTGAATTGGAGCATAAAAGCATTTCTTTTTCTCATCAGCCCAATTTTCCCCCTAGCCTCAGGGATAGGTTGTCATTGTTGTTATTGACTCTCCTTTAAGTTGATGTCTCATTTGCAGTTGATTTTTAGTCTAAATGTTGATAAACAAAATTTTATTATATTATTGTTATTATTACTATTATTATTAATTAGTTGTTGACTCTTCTGGCAGGGCAATGCTTACAGTCTTGAAGGCTCTGTACAATAGATGTTTAAAAGCTGCAAGTTACCACAGTGATTCTTCATACTGTAAGAAGAAACTGAAAAGTTCTTGGGACCAATGCTTTAAGATAGCCCAGGCTTAACAATGAAGAAACACCCAAGTGCCTGCTGAGGCTATTTTATGTAGCCAGGTTACTTCTGTTTCAGGTCAGATATGAGATGATTTTTCCCCTCTTCTGGGGCATTAGTCCAGGAACCATATGAAGTTCAGAAAGATTACGCTATAATTATTTAAGCTAAGGAATTTAAATCAGTTTTTGTGTCCCTAGAGAAGTAGACGTAGTAATTACTCTCTCAAGCAAAGAGATAGAGTAATTTTTGAAGAATACCTGAGTTTCCCAAATCCCATTAATGAGATATCTTTTTTTTTCCTCAGAATTCTGTCCCATCAGTTAACATGTATGCCTCCAGGAAGTATTTAACCTTCCAAATTATTTGTAAAGAAACACAGTCTTCTTAAGGAATGTGAGATTAATACATTTTATATAACTTAATGATTAACTCCATAGAATAATTTGTCATGGCCTGGAATTGGCAGTAGTGAGACTGTAGTGCACAAAAGAGAAAGGAGTTCAGGAGGTACAAAAAGTAAATGGAGCAATCAATGTATTTATTCTGAGTGCTATTGTAAGGACACAGTCACTATTACATTTAAACACATTGGTAGCCCCCTCTTCTACAGCAAGAACATTGCCATGGTTTGAATGTGTCCTCACAAAAAATTAGATGTTGATAGAGTAATGATGTCGAGAGAGAGATGGGACCTTTGGGAATTGGCTGAGTCATGAAGGCTCCTCCTGTTATGAATGGCATTAGAGCTTTTATGAAAGGCGCTTCATGCAATGTTTGGTTGCCTTACCCTTCTGCCTTCTCCCATGTGAGAACACATTATTCCTGCTTCTGGAGGATGCAGCCCTCACCAGACAACTGAACCTGAAGCTGCCATGATCTTGAACTTCCCAACCTCTAGAACTGTGAGAAAGTAAATTTCTATTCTTTGTAAATTGCCCCGTTTGTGGTATTCTGTTGTAGCAGCACAAAGCAGACTAAGACTTCATCTTTATATTTATATATT
Source organism: Colobus angolensis palliatus (assembly GCF_000951035.1). Taxonomy (NCBI): domain Eukaryota; kingdom Metazoa; phylum Chordata; class Mammalia; order Primates; family Cercopithecidae; genus Colobus; species Colobus angolensis. Next base: position 8,084,646 of record NW_012113919.1, on the reverse strand, counting down.
TTCTGCAAAGAACATTACTTTGATATTGCCCATCCCCAGGCTTCAAAAATTTTCTCCTTTTTGCTTTTACTTCTGTAAGTTTTATATACATAAGATTTAAATTTTGGTGTATAATCCAGTTTGAGTTCATTTTTGGGTAAGGTCTGTGGTATAGATCAATATTTATTTCCTTCATAGTTTATCAATTTTTTTCAGCACTATATGTTGAAATGGTTTTTCTTTTGTCGTTATCCTCTTTTGGTACTCTTGCCAAAAATCAACTGGTCATATACTCGTGAGTCTATTTCTGAACTCTACTTTCTTCCATTGATCTGGATATCTATTCTTTCACCAATAACAGTGTCTCGATGTCTGCAGTTCTGTAAGTATTAAAATGAAGTACTGTAAATTCTCCAGATTTATTCTTGATTTTCAAGTTTATTTCAGTTATTCTAGCAAATTTTCCAGAAAAAAATCCTGAAACTTTGAGATTTTATTTAAACAACAAACAATTTGTTAAGAGTCAATATATGAACAATATTTTTCAATTCAATGGCATGTTATATTCTCCATTTATTTTAGTTGTCTTTTATTGTGTTCATTGTGGGTATACGGTTTTAAATAAAGAGATGTTACATCTTACCAAATTTATGTTTAATTAATTTGTGATTTTGGCATTTTGTAATGGAAACATCTATCTATTTATTTGTTTGTTTTTAGGGATGGAGTCTCACTCTGCTGTCCAGGCTAGAGTGCAGTGGTGCAATCAGCTCACTGCAGCTTCCAACTCCTGTGCTCAAGTGATCCTCTTTCCTCTGCCTCCTGAGTAGCTAGGACTATAGGCACATGTCCTCAGAATAATTCTCTGTGTTTTTCTTTGTAGAAACATAGTCTTGCTATGCTGTCCATGCTGGTCTTGAACTCCTGACCTCAAGCAATCCTCCCACCTTGGCCTCCCAAAACATTGAGATTACAGTCATGGAGCACTGTGTCTGGCTATAAATGGAATTTTCAAAATTTCTTTTCCAATTGTTTCTTGCTAGTGTGTGAGTATGTAGTTAATTTTTATACATTAGTCTTTCATTCTATGACTTTGCTCCCTGAACATATTAGTTCAAGTATCTATTTTTTGGTTTCTTTAGAGTTGTCAACATTCATGTCATTAGAAAATATTATTTTCTCTTCTTTCTCTCTCTCTCTCTTTCTTTCCATTTACATTTTTTATTTCTTTCAGTGAAAACTTCTGATCTTAAAATTCTCATGGTAGAAAGATTTTGCTAGCAAATACAATTTTTTTAATATATAAAATATTCAGATTTGTTATTATTCTGTTGATAAAATAATTTATATTTCTCAAGTAGCTTCATCATTTATCTCTAAGACGTCAAAATTGTTTTAAAAAGGTGATTATAATATTATCTTTTTTCCTTTTCAGTTTCTGTAGCAACTGTAGTAAAAACCCCTTTAGCATTTCTCATGTTAGTGGTTTTTGTTGTCTCTTTATCTCTTAATCAATGTAGCTAAGATTTATAGTTTTTGCTGATACTTTTGAATAATCAAATTTTGGATTTATTAGTGTTCTTATTATTTATTTTATCTTTATTGTTTACTACCATCCAAATATTTATTATATTTTTCTTCTTATTTTTAGAGTATTAGGTCATTGACGATAGCTGGTTCTTATTATTTTTTTTTTTTTAATTTATTTGACATGGAGTCTCACTCTGTCACCAGGCTGGAGTGCAATGGCCTGATCTCATCTCACTGCAACTTCAGACTCCCTGGTTCAAGTGATTCTTCTGCCTCAGCCTCCTGATTTGCTGGGACACCAGGCACGTGCTGCCACGCCCAGCTAATTTTTGTATTTTTAGTAGAGATGGAGTTTCACCATGTTGGCCAGTGTGGTCTCAGTCTCCTGACCTTGTGATCTGCCTGCCTTGGCCTCCCAAAGTGCTGGGACTACAGGCGTGAGCCACCGCGCCCAGCCTTCTTTATTATTTCTAATAACAAAGTTATTTTTTTCCTCTAGGCGCTACTTTAAATATTTCAAATTTTTATATATTTTATTTTCATTTAACTTAACTTTTGTATAATATCCTTTGTGTTGCCTTCTGTGATTCAGGAACCGTTTAGAAATGTTTGATTTAATTTCCAAAAATTTAGAGATTTCCTACGTATTTTATTGTCTTTAGGATATAGCAAATATAGCACAACTATTATGTATCCATAAAAACTAAAAATAAAAAAGTTAAAAACAGGTATATTTTTAAAATACATAGCATTAGAAACTACTTAAATGGAAGCCAAAGAAAAATAATTTAAAATGTGGACGGAGAATTAGTAAACTGTCAGATAACTTTAATGAAGATAATATATGTATAATCAGATCCTCTAAAACAAAAGGGGATTATTTGAAGAAATAATGTCCAAAAACCTTTCAAATATATAAACTATAAAAACACAGGTCAAGTGATCTTTGTGAACTCCATGTAATAAAACACGAAGAAAATGACTAATATAGACCTATTTAAAGATAATTTAAAAGACTGTCCGTACAAAACGTTGATGAGCATGTGGAAGAACTGTTAACTTTTTATATGCTAATGTTGGATACAACCACTTTGGAACACAGTTTGACAGTTTCTTAAAATGTGAAACACATACCTCTCCTATTACCAGCTATTCTTGGTATTTATCCAAAAGTAATAGAAGCACATGGCTGACCAAAACCTTGTACACAAACAATGATAGCAGCTGAATTGGTAATAAACCAAAGTGTAAACAACCCAAATGTCAATCAATAGATGAATGAATAAACAAATTCTGTTCCATCCACCTAATGAAACAAAATTAAATTCAACAATTTAAAAAGTGAAGAAACCATTGGTGAACAGAGAAACTTAGATTTCAAAATAAATATTCCAAGCAAAGAGAGAAATAATAAATAACGAAATTTCAGCAAAAACTTTATCTCCTCTGACTTTTGACAAAAAAAATTCCAAAGCATGTGTGCTTTGCTTTAGTCTTCTAGTCTCTTTTCCTCTCAGAATTCATCTGAGTGGACCTCTAAAGTCCTAGCTTACTTACTATTTAAAATAAACCAAAATATACTGGATGCTACTTTAATTTATTCTAAATACTTCATAATAAATTTTATATAATTCTTATAAAATCCCTTCAAACTATCTATTATACAATTCATTTAGATGAGTAGAATCAGATGTCCAGATTTGTGTGTGTGTGTATGTGTGTGTGCATGTGTGTGTTTGTGTGTGTGTGTATGTGGGTGAGAGACTATTCTCTCCTTCCTCACTTCCCTCTTTTCATCTCTTCTCCTGTATTTCATTTTCTTCCTTCCTCCTTTTCTCCCATCTTTCTTTCCTTCTTTCCCACTTTTTTCTTCATGAATATATATAGTGCTTGTACCAAAACTGTACACTGTGCTTCTGGTATAGCAGAAAAGGCATATTCTAGTTGGATGCTCAAAAAGACATCAAATAGTGATTTAAACAGAATAGTTAGAGGGATAGTTTTGTACTATTTTATATACAATAATAGAGAATTTCAAATTCTACTACGAATAGAATTGAGTTCAGTTAACTAATAATCTCAGGTTTTAAAAAAAAAAAAGTTTCCATAATCTGTTTTGTCTTTATTTAGAAGACAGCATTTTGAACAATTTTTTAAAAAATTTGGAACAATATGTCTTTTACACAAAGTAATGAAAGACTATGAATAATAGAAAGTGAAAGAAGGTAATAAAGGAAATCAATTTCGGGTACTTTCACTTGTTTTTCATTGTGAAAATGTGGTGTGAGCTTCATTTTCTCTCAAAAGTTCTGAACTGCAATCAAGAGTAATTTACATAAAAGACAGCAGGTAACAACATTTTGCAGCATATTTCCCTTTCATACAGGAAGAGAAAGAGAGAAGGAAAAGAAAAGAAAATCATCAAAGAGTTTATGAGGTCGTTTCTGAAACAAAGTCGAACATTAAAAAACAGCCCTTGGCTTTTGATAGAAAATAACTTAAAGTTATCCAGGTTCCATGGAATGCATTTAAGGCAATATAGCAGATGGGGTATTGAGTAACATCTTGAGTTAATTTATTTTTGAAGTGCACAATGAGTTTTTATGATATAATTGAATTAGAGAGTCAGAAGGAATATCTTTCTCCTGTTATTTTATTGTTATCTTGGAAAAAGTATCAGAATATTTGTGCAATTATTATGATGATATGTAGGATACACACTTAAATCAGTGTCAAGCATATAATTTTAAAAATTTTTGTGGTTTAATTCTGAGAAGAAAATATAAAGACAATGTGTACACTGCTAACCTGATGTTTCTGAGCCAACCAACTTGTTCAGCATTGAGCGAGGTTTTAGTTGATTGTATGCTAGATTTTACATTTGTTACTGTATTTGTAACTGAAATAAAAGAGCAACTTTTAGTTTGAAAATTAACTACAGGTACTGGTAGCCATTTTATTAGTAAAATTAAGAGAGAGAGAGAGTATGTGTGTGTGTGTTTGGAAGATATACTTACAATCTCGACTGTCTACTTTCAGTTTCACTCTTGAGATTAAAAAATTTGGAATAATAATGCAAATAAAGCAATTTATACTGACAATCATTTTACTCTTGATTTATCATAATGTACTTCTTTTTGTAGTTTTGTTTAAAAAACCTTTCTATTTTGAGAAAATCAAGTAATATTAAGGAATCATACCTTCAGAAATACCTTTTTCCAAATTCAACTTTGCATTTAGAAAAATATAAGATAATGTATTTACTTTGAATAAATGTTATTAAAATCCTGTACACTGTTTGGAAAATCTTGGAAGCCAAAAGAGAAATTGTGAAAGAACATGCATTGCTCTCTTTTGCCAGTTATTTTTGTAAAATTACTTCCTAAGAAGAGACCCTAGAGAAGAAACCCTCAGTGTTCATAGTTCCTTATCTGGAGTAAGATTTTCCAGTGGATTATCAAGGACATAAGGTTTTCCTTGTGTGCAAAAGTTATGGTGAGAAATCAAGTATGCAGAAGCATCCATCATCACCTGCTTGGTAGATCTAAGGATGACAGGTAACTTGTCAACATACACTTTCCTTTCCTTCCGCTGTAGCAGCCTGGCAGCTCCTGTACACACTTTATTGTGCAGGTGCTTTCTTTTGGCAGACGTGTTCAGATAATAGAGCAATCCAATCAAAACATCAGTGAGACTCCGTGACAGAACATTTGCTGCTTTGGAAACATTTGCACTTACCATATGGCAAGGGCATCTTAGGCTATGAAACAGTGATTATTCAGAGTTTCAGTCTTTGAAAAGAATGCAGAATTTATTATGGTGAAAATGCACACATTTTAGAGCAATTTATAAGGTAGTTGCACAATTAGGTCAACAGAAAACATTTTTTGTGGATACACAATTGAGTGCTCCAAGAAATTGGGACTATCTTCCAAAGTTTTTTCTGTATCACTAAGGAAACATATTTAAATGTCTAAATAGTATTTTATTCAATCTAATGTACTCCTTTCTTTGTTACAGATTAGTTGTTTTCTCTAGCAACTTGAATGTTCCTGTCATCCAGATAGAGCATCTTGCTCCCTTTAACAGGTCAACTGGAGGCACTAGGGCATATTGTTACTTTTAGTCCTTTCTCGTGTAGTTTCCATGATGACTGTTGCCCTTCCAGTTGTCCTTGCTGTTTAATTGCCATAAGTCCTCATGTCAGCACATTCATAACACGGCACAATTATCGAGTTTAAGGTGTATGTAGTTTTGTAGTCTGAATGCTTTCAGAAGAAAGAAGACTTTGATCTTATCAGTAACTTGAGTCCAAATTACATTTGAGGGTCTGACTTCTTGAGAGGTTTCTAGTGGACAGCTAATCGAGCTTAAGTGGATTCTTGTTATCCTCAGAGTGTGATTTTTTTCCCTAACCCTTGCCTACTTCAGTTATACCTTCCAGTTAATGCTCATCTTGCTGTCTTTAATTTTCATTAGTTCATGTAGATGCCAAGCATTTGCTTTTCTGTTAGTGAAAGTACCCACATTAAAATGGGTTACAAATTAATTTTCTCAAATAAACTTAAAAATCTTCCTACAGATCTGAAGGGTTCATTCATATTTTCCAGCATGAATTCACCTGGGACCATCATATCTGATATTGCTAGCTTGAGGTCTGGAGGACACATTGGTGACACCATGAATGCTAATCATTCATCCATCTCTCTCCATATTTTGCAAGATTCTTCATGTTGGCTAGTTAATTAAATGTCTCCTACCATAAGATGTTTTCTGTAATTAAGTTAGTGCCTACAGAATAACAATAGTTTAGAGTGAGAGCTTTCATCAAGCAGAACAAAAAATTAAATGAAGTCACTCTCCAGTTCTGAAATACTTGGGCTGTAATTCACAAAAAGACATGAGACAGAAATTTAAAACTTTGACAAACACGACATGCATTCAAATTGCCTGTTCAATATGAAGAAACTGTACACTCATATACCAGGAAAACTAAATTTCTGGAATTTATCTGTAGTTTGTCTATCATGTCTGCTAATGAAATTATTATATAATGTTTCCATGAAAAGTTTACACTTCTGGTAAGCATTTATTTCTTCTTTATGTAATTCTATTTATGTATTATATTATTTGTCAAAAAATTTTGGTCAATGCAATATTTGTGATTATTGAATTGGATTAGTTGTTGGATTAGTTTGACAATGACACATCAAGTGTTTTTAAAAATGACTGCAAGGACCAAAAAATCAAAGAAAAAAAAACCTGTAAATAAAATTTGAATGATGATATGCTTAACACACATACAGAAGGCCTTTGATAAATCATTTCGAGGAAAAACTAATCACCCTGGCACACACACAATGAGAAACACGAAAATAAAACATATAGCATATGCCTTTACCAAACATTTCATTCAACAGGCTTAAGGACTCTTGTGTATTTTGTAAAGATTTACTGTCATAATCATGAGAAAATTGCATTTAGAAAATGCAATCAAGTATCATGATAGTTGATTAATGGATAACAATAAACTATTCTGTTTTAGTACTTAAGTTCACTAGCTTAGGCAAAAGCTTTTAAAGAAGGAGTGTGATGGAAATTCATTAGGAACCAGAAAAGACACAATGTCTATGCTAGAGATTTTCAGCACCCCAAAAGTAGGAAGGAGGAGTGATGGTTTAGCCCTTTTTCTTTAAGCATATAAAAGAGAATGTTAGAAACTTAAAATTTCACATTGCAGATGATAGCTCAGTTATTGGAATAATATGTCATGGGAGAGCACGTGCAATGAAAACAATGGTCAGCCCCAAAATATGTTAACTATCCAAATAATGGTCTGTTTAATGCTTCAAAAAAAATCAGGAGTGTGTTTTAAGTTAATCTATTCACTGCTCTATGAAGTAGGCAATCCTGCCCTCCAACTGATGGGCTACAGTATTTCCTGTGGATCTGACCAAATCCTCTCAGGAAACACCGAAAAATTGAAACACATCTGCAGAATCAAAATAGAGAATCCTGATCATGAAGACAAAATGCTGACCGGTGGTTTCCAGGGCATATAGGGGAGGAAGGACTGAGAAGAAACTGCTTAATGAGTATGGGATTTGACTTTTGAGTGATGGAAATATTTTGGAACTAAATACAGGCTGTGGTTGTATAACATTGGTAATGTACTAACTTCTATTGAATTACTTACTTTAATATGGTTAATTTTATGTCAAGTAAATTTTACCTATTTTTTTTTAATAAATGCAAACTTCCCATCGGATCCCTACAGTAATCCCAGAATCGATTGTCCTTTCTGAGCACTGGTTTATTATTTTTTATTTTTTTATTTTTTTTTTGAGACGGAGTCTGGCTCTGTCGCCCAGGCTGGAGTACAGTGGCCGGATCTCAGCTCACTGCAAGCTCCGACTTTCGGGTTCACGCCATTCTCCTGCCTCAGCCTCCTGAGTAGCTGGGACTATAGGCGCCCACCACCTCACCCGGCTAGTTTTTTGTATTTTTTTAGTAGCGACGGGGTTTCACCATGTTAGCCAGGATGGTCTCCATCTCCTGACCTTGTGATCCGCCCGTCTCGGCCTCCCAAAGTGCTGGGATTACAGGCTTGAGCCACCGCGCCCGGCCTGAGCACTGGTTTATGTAGTACTCTTTCATGTGGTGGATACTCATGAAGTCCAATTGCAATCTTTCCTATTGCTTTCTATAAGGCAGATAATTCTCTTGTTTCATTTAAGAATTCCTAACACTTAGCACAGTCTCTGCTGTTAAAAAAAGGGTGTCCAATAAAGAATATATACATGAATGCCATTTCATAATTTTGATTTTACTAGTTTAGAACCCTATGAATTTGTTCTTACAAATATCTGCAGTACTTCTAATTATATCCAAATTTCTCACAATGGAGCAAGCAATGATAGAAAATAAATGACATTTTCTTTTTATGTATACCGATTGTGTTTCATTTGATGCAAACATTATTTGTAATGGCATTCATTTTCAGAAACAGATCCATAAAATTGAAGTTCTTATCACAGTTTTCTATAGGCAATATTTCCCAGTGCAATGGTGTTGTATAAGTTTTTCAATTTTCAATTTAGTTATCAATAAAATATTGTTAGCCACACTCAACTCTGGATTTTCATAAGAAAGAAAACGTGTGTACATGTACATATAACTATGTGTATATATTTATAAATGTATATTCTTCTTAACATTTTTATTTATTTTTAATGTTAGGATAAAAATTGTGTTTTACTTGTTAAAAATATTTTCCTATATTTACTATTCTATTATTGATATTCATTGTAATACATAATTAAAAGTACAGGCACTGGAGCCAGATTCACTCAGTTTTAAATGCAGCTCTTCAATTCCTTAGATTTGTGACTTCATCCAAGTTTCTTATACTTTCTGTGCTTCAGTTTTCTCATCACTAAAATAGTTATACCATTTATCTCATCAGGATATCTTACTGATTAAAGTAGGTAAGATAAAATACCTAAAATGTTGGAAATGACATGCAACAAAAATAACTATTTTATTACAAATATTACAGTTGTAACACACTATTTTTGAAAGTTATTTAAGTATTCAATTTTTACTATTATAAATGTAGCACCCTCCCAGCAGAAATTAGCATGGCTGAGGCAATATTCTCTAAAGATTGTAGCTTGCCTTGTTTTACCAGCTCTGCTTACCATGATCGTGAATGCACTATAATAGTTGGGATTCATTCAGTCCAGAACATCAATCCAAAAGAATTCATAAAGTGTATGGAGGATCTCTTTAACTAATTTCCTCATAAGCACAGTAAAATAATGTGTTCATGTTACAAAGTCACACAATGAAATGGACCCTTTATAATAAAATCCACCTAAACATGACAATTAATTACAAAAGATGCATGGTATTATTTCAGAAGACTTTAGCTGTTTCCTAGTTACATCTTTTTTTTTTTTTTT
>NW_012113919.1:8030933-8074238 GCF_000951035.1 Colobus angolensis palliatus | reverse complement strand
ACTATAAACATCTCACATACAACAAAAAGTGACATTTACCTTGTTCATACATATTATTCCTTTCAGTTCTGTATATGACAGAGCTTATTAACTTTATTTCATAGTAGTAATGATACTCTATTGTGATAACAGTACTAGTCAAAATGGAAGCAACCTACTGCCTTATCTCATATTCGTATCTGTCCTTCCCATTATTTATAAACTGTTGGCTTGCTTTCCCTAATTATGTTAATGATAGATATTATATCATTTTTTCTCAGTACTTTCATCATGAATATAGAGAGTGTATACTGTAGAACATAAATAAATAAATACATAGATAAATAAATACTGCAAAACTAGTTCACAGTGGAGTTTATTACATTGCCCAAAGGTGAAAAATATATATATTTATTTTTATAGACAACTATGGGAAAACATAATGAAATAATTATATAACTCACCATAATGTAGACTCAGTGAGAGCCCCGAGTTTGTTTTCCTGCAACCAGATGGTCCCGTCTGGGGATGATGGGAGACCATAACAGATCATCAGGCATTAGAGTCTTATACAGAGCATACAACCTAGATCCCTGGCATGCACAGTTCACTTCTGGTGACAGGTTCAGTCGTACTCTAAACTTCAGCGTCACACAATATACCTTTGTAACAAAACTTTGTGTACTCAGAATCTAAAATAAAAGTTGAAAAAAAAGAAAAAAGAAAGAAAGAAAGAAAAAGAACTAATGGCCTAAATAATTTTTTGAAATCCTGTTTCCCAGTTTACATCTTCTGTGGGGTATCTGCAGTTCTCTGTTGCTAAGGGATCTTGAACTGTGTCTCTGATATTTTAGAAGGACTATTTGCAATGATGGAGCCAGCTTGTTACAGTGTATTAGTTAGCATCACATAGTAGCTAATTTAAAAGAACTAAGAGGCTTAGTGATATGGGATCAGCCAACAATGTGTAGACTCTTGCTTGGAGAAGTTAGATATTTCATTATTTTTCATCAGCTGTGATGACAAAGTAGTTGGCTAGGGGAAGTATACTGGCCAATAAATAAAGAATGATAGACTTGGAACACCATTTTGTTTTTGTGTTTTTTTTTTTTTTTTTTTTTTTGCTCTTGTCGTCCAGGTTGGAGTGGGATGATGTGATCTCGACTCACTGTAAACCTTCACCTCTCGGGTTCAAGCAACTCTCCTGCCTCAACCTCCCAAGTAGCTGAAGTTACAGGCATCCGTCATCATGCTGGACTAATTTTTTCTTTCTTTCTTTTTTTTTTTCTGTAGAGACGGGGTTTCATCGTTTTGGCCAGGCTGGTCTTGAACTCCTGACCTCAGAGGATCCTCCCACCTTGGCCTCCCAAAGTGCTGGGATTGCACACATGAGCCACTGTGTCCAACTGGAACACCATTTTGAAATGACTAATTAATTAAATAAATTTAGATAGTGCACATGGCTGGCTGCTAATATCAAAGAGAGACACCTCAGTGTTTTGTGCCTCCTGAAGGAAGCAAAAAGTACTTATTGTAAAATATTTTTGCCAACATTGCACAGCCAGAAAAATGAACCAATGAAGCTACTCAGCTGCAAACATACATTATCATTCAAGAAGACAGCATGGCCCCAAGGGTGGCTCAGAGATTGGCAGGTGACCACTACATCCACAAGCCTACAGGGTGGGGTTGCCTCAGGGGCCCAGATGGCAGAACATCAAGCTACAGAGGTTTGTTTTCAGGTTTCAGGACCTGTTAGGTTTTGAACTTGCTTTGGTCCATTTTGTTTTCTGTCTTTCGGAATGGGTGGGTATATTCTGGGTCCATCCTGTCCTTGTATTTGGGAAGTGGATAACTTGTTTTCTAGTTTCCAGGTAAAAAAAATTGGGGGACATTTGTCTTTGGATGGATCATACTTGGACTGTCATCCATCCTTGATTTAGATGATGAAATTTAAAACTTTTTGAGCTAATGTTACTTAGATGAAATTTTGGACTTAGAGCAAAGACAAGATTGCATTAAGACTTTTGAAGATTTGGCAATGGCGCAAATATATTTTGCATGTGGAATGGATATAAACTTGGGGGAACTAGATGGTAGACTCATATGGATTGAATAATGTTCCCTCAAACTCATCTATCCAAAAATTTGAAAATGCGACTTCATTTAGAAACATGGTATTTCCTGATGTAATTAGTATTAGGGTGGAGAACACAGAGAGGGACACAGAGAGGAATGGCGTATGAAGAAAAAGGCGGAGTTATGTAGCCACAAGCCAGGAAATATCAGGAGCTACCAAAAGCCGGAAGAGGCAAAGAAGGATTTTCCCTTCAAGTCTTGGGAAGGGAGGATGGCCCTGCTGCCACTTAGATTTTAGACGTCTGGCTTTCAGAATTGTGAAAGAATAAATTCCCTTTCTTTTAAGCAACCAATTTTCTGGTACTTTGCTACAGCATCTCTAGGAAACTGATGTAACATATGATAACTAATACAACATGTAAATTTTGAAAAATTGTCACCAACACTATAAATATTATGAATGCATGTGAAAGTGAATTGTGATCCACATTTCCAATTTGAGAAATAGAAAAGTAATAACAATCTTTTTAATATGGCACCAAAACTAACAACAGCAATAAGTTCTTTATTAATATCAATCACTTCATTTTTACAATAATTGCATTTGCAAAGTTCCTGTTGTTACCGCCACATTTACAGATCAGGAAAACCTGTTTCAAAGGTAAAATTAATTCACTGAGTTCAAATAGCTTTTAACTTGCAGACAGGAATGTGAAATCTTATACATCTGGTGGAAAACTTACGCTCTTAGACTAAAAACTTGTGCTTGTAATTGACTATGATATAAGCCCAGTCATATATTCAAAGGATTTTGCCAACTAAATTTGAGACCATGTAATGTTATTGATTCCATAATTAGTAGCTATTTCTATTTGCAAATGCTACCTCATATTATACATTTAGACTTTTATTATGAATTCTGGAATATCTAATCTATCTGTTACAAGTTGAATTGTGTCCCTCAAAAATTCATATGTTGAAGTCCTAATCCTCAGTATCTTAAAATATGACTTTATTTGGAAATAGTCTTATTTTTAGATGAAATCAGTTAATATGTGATCATTAGGGTGAGGACTAATCTACTATGGTGTGTTTCTTTATAAAAGAGGGAATTCGGCCATGGAGGGAAGATATAGGGAAAGGTGCAGGGAGAAAGCAATCATCCAAAAACCTAAGTGAGAGCCTGGAACGCATTCTTCCCTCATAGCCCTCAGACAGAGCCAACCTGCTAACACCTAGATTTAGGACTTCTAGCATCCATAACCCTAAGATAATACATTTTTCTTGTATACACCAGATAATACATTTTTCTTGTGTACACTACAAAGTTTGCATTGCTTTTGACAGTTGCAAATTAATACACCACTCATCACAGGTTGCTGTTTGTCTTTAAATATTTATCATATAAGAAGAGGAAGAAAATATGACATTATATGCTTTTCCTAATCATTGACATACACTCAGGTCAGTGTCTGTTTCAGCACTGTGGCAAGCTAATGTTTCAGAGAAAATTGCATTTCCTAATTCCTTTCTCAATTTGAATTTGGTAATTTTAATTTTTTTTTCAGTTACACATGACACCATCATTGCCTTAACAATGTTTTTCTTGAGATTAAGTTTTCTCATTTATTTTATCTATTATTTATTATTAATATTATTATTATTTTTTTTTTTTTACTGAGTTTCATTTTTGTTGCCCAGGCTGGAGTGCAATGGCGCAATCTTGGCTCACTGCAATCTCCACCTCCCAGATTCAAGCGATTCTTCAGACTCAGCCTCCTGAGTAGCTGGGATTACAGGTGCCCACCACCATGCTTGGCTAATTTTTTTTTATTTTTAGTAGAGATGGAGTTTCACCATGTTGGTCAAGTTAGTCTGGAACTCCTGGCCTCAGATGATCCGCCCGCCTCAGCCCCCTTAAGTTTTGGGATTACAGGCGTGAGCCACCATGCCCAGCCAAGTTTTCTCACTTACACTGTTATCTCTTGAGAATTTTTTTTTTAATCTCTATTATGCTCCATTCAATTTTCTTTGCACTTTCTTTTAAACGTTTCTTTCCTCAATCTGGTCCATGGTATTATATTGCTTCAATAAAGTTCTGCAGCCATTTTCATCTATAGTACTTATTTGTCTCCCAGTAACTAATCAAGTGATTGCACATTCTAGATACTTAGAAAATGTTTCGGTTTATGATAATCGTTATAACTGCAGATGTTTAAGTCAAATCCATGAAGTATAATCAGCAATATATTTCATTTTGTTTTTCTGTCTTATCTATTCAAATAAGTTCTGACAGTTGAATGCATTCTTTCCCTGTAACTGGATAAAACATCAGGCCAGCCCCACTTGATTACCATTTAAGAAAATATCCTCTAGGTACTTTTAGAAAACAATTATTATAATTGCGTACAAATATTTGTGGAATACTAATATTTAGTAGATATGGCTCTGGATACTTGAGCACATCCATGGTTAAACAGATACAAATCCGTCTCCTTGGGAAGCTTGAATATTTATGGAGTGGATTTTGAAGGTCTTTCCAAAATAAGGCTACACTTGACTACTTGGGTAAGGTTCCCAGAGGAATAAATGACTCATGACTTATGCATATCCTTTGAGCAGTTTTCTCTCCAACGGGAGTCATTAAATTAGATAAAAGTATGAATATGGTTCCCAAGTTTAAGTACAGTGATCAGTGATACAAGCTTGGCTTTAGGAGACTTTCAGGTCAGCCTGAACTCATTGTCCATGTTTATTATGGGTGATGGGATTGCCCTACAGGTACTTTTTTGCAGGTAAATAATGGGGAGTCTATGCAGTCTATGCAATCATTAGTGTCTCTTGCTTTACCTAAATTAATGTCTTGAACCAAGTAAAATGGTCAATACAGATACATGAGAAGAAAGTCACTTGACATTCTAAGGTAGAGCCTGATGGTTTGTAGAATTAGTTGAGCTGGTTGCGGGTAGTAAACAGACTGCATAGTTCAGCTCAGCCCTGCAGATTTATCGTATCTTGCTGTTTGAAGTCCAATTGGTAGCAGCTTTATTGACACATGTTATGAGGCAGCGTGTATGAGTTTGGTTTGAGCCGTTATCAGTCTAATTAGTCAGTCATCAATTGACCAGTACGTTCACACACACACACACACAAAGTCCAGAAGTCAAGATGTTCTAGAAATAAAGGATGGTTCTGTATTTTTATTAGTGAAACCATTGATTTCATTCAATCCAGCCATATTTTCTTTTGACTAGGCTATAGGAATTGTGGCTCTTTTGCCCTAATAACATTCCTTTTTCTCATCAGAGGAGAGTGAGTAACAGCCAAGCCACTAGGAGGGGACCTTGTTTCAATCCTACTTCTAGTCACTCAGCCTCAAAGCTCTGAATAACAGTCAGGATAGTGGGGGACTGTTACACTTTTCCCTCTCCTACCACTAGGTGAGAAAGTTTCCTACCAGATTCCAGGAAATCTTCATATATCATGATATCATATTTTGTACCTTTTTGGGACACAATGTCATCCAACCTGAAGTTCAGTGGCACAATCATGGCTCACCGCAGCCTTGACCCCCTGGGCTCAAGCCATCCTCCCACCTCAGACTGTCAAGTAGCTGGGACTACAAACACTCGCCACCACGCCTGGCTGATGTTTTCTATTTTGTGTAGAGATAGGGTCTCACTTTGCTGCCCAGGCTGGTCTCCAACTCCTGGGTTTAAGCCATCCTCCTGCCTCAGTCTCCTAAAGCACTGGGATTACAGGCATGAGCCACTATGCCCAACCCATATTTCAAACATTGATCCACAAGGTTCTTACCCTTCCTCTTCCAGAGCCCTGTCTCTGACAACATCCCATCTTCCACCAAAACTTTCAAGACCCTGTGAAAGGTCTGAAATTGTATTATACTTTGCAAGGCGAATATTAAAAAATGCTAGGCTGCCAGACTTACATGGATTCTGGAAGATGACATGAGACTCTAGGGTCATATATACAGGATGGTGATACTCAAGACAGAGAAGGCAGTCCATGTGCCCTAGGGATAACACATAAAAACATAGATGGATTCTGTGCAAGCGGTGAGTTTGTACCATGTCGGAGGAAGCTTTGAGCTTAAGCACTCAAACCATTTACAATAGTGCTGTCCTTTCGTTCTCGACGGGGGCATTGTTTCTCTTATACTGAGCAGTAAACAAGCCTGCCCTTTTCTGTTGAAGGGAAACACTCTTTCTGTATTCCAAGGCTATTTTGTATACAAGCAGTATTGAAAAGCTAGTCTGTAACAAAGCCTGTCAGATTCTCTGGATGCAAGAAGTAGAAAAACATGAGTGATCCTTGAAAAAATGTCTTACCACAGATACACTAGCAAGCACTTGTTCACTTCATCCTTAGAAATATCACTGAAGAGGTAATTCTCTGAATTTTCAGAGGATTTATCTCTCACCCTTTGAAGTCCAGTTGTCTTGTGAAGTTCTCCAATGTAGGAGCAACCTTTTATTCATTCTGTCCAATAGCATGATGTCATCGACATAAAACAAGGTGATGTTCTGGGAGATGTTCAAACCGCCTGGATAGCTTTGTATTATGTTATGACAGATGGCAAGATATATTACATAGCTCTAAAACAAAACTGTAAATGAAGATTTTTGTGCATCTCATGTAAATGTAAACTGTCTCTGATTCACTTTTCTCATGAGAATAGAAAATAATGTATTCATGACATCAATGCTTGCATGTTACATACCCAAGGATTTATGAATATGCTTCAGCAATAACAGCACTCTGCCTAGCAACTGCAACCAGTTCTGCTTGTGAAGTCTGCTTGTAATCTGCAGTTCTCTGAGATCCATTCAGCGTGTGTGCAGGCCAATCTTGTGAATTCGATGGATAGGTGATAGGAACGATCCCCAGTGATCACTGCAGGCCTTCAGTGTTACTAATCTTTGTGGTTTCCCTTGGACACAATATGGGTTTTTAATATAGCACCTGGACTAGAGTAGGGGACAGTTTTACAATTTTGTCTATGGGCTTCTTCACTGTGAGAGCACTTCCCTTAAAGGGCAAGGACCAGACGTGTTTTTGTTTTTTTCCAACTGTCAAGAAGACAAATTCAAGTATGAATTCGGAGACCTGAGAAATGACCTCTGCGTTCTCATTCTCACCCCATGCGTGGTTCCTCTGTGATCTGGAAGTTGGCCAGGACTTTATTACTTGGCTCATGAAAACCCCCTCTCTATAAAGGGCTCATAGTGATTCTTTGGATCTCCTGGTATCATGGCCAACTTAGGGACTCTGTACAGTGCAAAATCACCTGAGTAAATGGTTATAGATCTCCATGGGGAAAGACTAGGATAATGATGACAGTATATATTTGCCACAATGTCACAGGAACCCATCTTAGAAAGGGCTTCTTAGGCAAATCTTTTTGGATTGTGAAATTGGCTCACGTCTGGGAAATAAGCCAGGGAACATAACTCTTTATGGGAACAACCACCTTCTGCTTCTTGCTCATCTGTTTTTGTCTTTTGGGGGTATATATGTCAAACAACACCCTGTTGGTTGCATGTTTTGTACTTGGAACATCATGCTCTGTTAACTATCACCAAACTCAGTGAGGATCAAAGCTCCTCAGCTCCTCTTCAATCCTGCTAGTCATTATACTAATTAAAGCTTCCTGGTTTCTTCTGGTTAAGCACTGCCATCTGGCCTCTAGTACTCTGGGGCTCATCATTCCCATGGATATTAATGAGCCCTGATCTGTGATTGTGTGATTGTTTTCCCCATCATCAGCCCTGCTCTGCAGAGAACCACAACTGAACTTCTTCATGAAGCAGGTGTCCCTCTCATCAATACATTTCTAAGAGTGTGTCTGTGGGCTGTCCCAGGTGGGTAGAATTCTTCTCTGGTGGGTTTCTGGCCTTACATAGTAATAATCCTACATAATTCTCCTAGGCCTCTGTATCCTTTTCTTAACCGTCTGCCAGAGAAAATGCAAGAATATCCACTTTATTAATTATCGACCATCACTTTTTTCAGGATTTTAAGGGCCAACCCAGCAGTGACTTTTCCCTTTGCCTGTGGTCCTGGCCAGGGTATTTAATCCAATGTGCTGAGAAAATTATTTTTCTAGTGTTACATTCCAATAGGCTGCTTGATAAAACATCCTCAAAATCCAGTTTTAGAGAGAATTATCTGGCTCTTACTAGCATCTACAAGCTAATTCTTGCAACTGCATCAGTGTATGGCCTATTTCCAAACTTTTCAGTACCAGCACATCAACAGATAGTGTATTCTGTCACATGATATTAACCATTGTCCTGGCAGACAGAAGAAGCAAGAGCAGTTTCTGAGGGTGCTATTCTTGCCTTGTCTGGAAAAGGTCTCTACAGCATCTTTTAGAACAGCAGAAATTCTATTCGGTAATAAGGAAGCATGGACCAACTCTTCAAGCTCTCACGTTTCATGGGTGCCTGCAGATATAACATACCCGAGGGAATCCCTCGAGCTATCCCAATATATGTTTCCAGGTGTGGGACTTTCCCAGCCAGAGCCCTGACCTTGAGAAACTGATCTGCCTGGTTGGGCACTTCAACATCTCTGGAATTGTGGGCCTATAAAGATCAATTAGTTTTTGATTATCTTAAAAATCAGCTGTGTCTACTCTTTCACTACAGGAAAAGAGGGCCTTTTTGTAAGATACATAAGTGGCCTGGCTCTCACACCTCGTTATTAGCAGTTTCTTAGCCACTTTACCCTATGGGTGTTAATTCACTACACTTCTGGGTTGGTCATGTGTGGGTACCCAGTGCGTTCCTTGTTGTTTAGCAGCAACAGGGCAATACTAGTATAGTGAAAGTCTGAAACATGGGGTTGTTGGTTGATGCTAGTGTGAAACTGGCCACTATGGAGGATGCTAGGCAGAGCATATACAAATTTGACCACTCTAAAGCTGGGATGGGTGTAGCTGGGCATGTCCAAAGTGATTCAATAATGTTCCTGTTACAGAGTTCCCTGAAAATCGAACATTAAATTGCATAAAATAGTTAATTCCATTGACCGTAGTTCAATACACTTCATTTTCTCCCATCTGGTAACCCAAACCACACTTATTGTAATATATCTCAATCAAATTGAGAACATTCCTCAGTGGATTTAAGCTGAGACTAACTGTATCACATACTTTATTTTTGATAAACAAACTCAAATATTTAAAAAAAAAAGATCTTAAATCCCTGAGAATTAATTTAGGTTGGATTTTTAAAATCACCTCCTCAGGTTTACTTTGAAACATTTCTAATTCTTCCAACTCAGTTGTGAATGAAGAATGACCTACATCACTTTTTTTTTTTTTCCTAATAAGAGGTAGTAGAAATAGAACAGCATGTTCAGTCTGAAAATAAGCAGCCTGGCTTGTCTGAGTATATTTATAGCTGCTATATTATCTTTTGCTCTTTATGCTCAAAAGACTAGGGGTCAATGTATTTGAAGGAGAAAAAAGTGGAGCTACCCTGGGAAGTAAAGCTGTTAAGAGCAATGGACTTTCACACCACGAAACTGCACAAAAGACATACATATTAAGACCTATCAAATGTGCCTTTAACTTCTGCATAGCAGGTAGAAGGGTTACGAGAAACAATAAGGCAGTTCAGAAAGTAGCCTGAGAACAAGGCCAGGCAATCAGGTGTGCAGTGATAGGGCTCATAGTAGTCCCAGACAATTTCACACTGCAGGTGGAATGAGGTCTAAGAGATGAAAGCACTTAAGAAGAAAAGATGAGAAAAGGAAAGATGAGGAAAGCAAGCATTCTTAAATTCTGCAAGACACCATACATTTTGTTTGATTTTAAAACGTCATGTACATTTTTACACCCATGATCACACATTTATATTTACGATACGGTATAGGTGACTGTCTCTTTCTCAACGCCATGCCTCCTTTCTACTTAAAAAGCCCTGATCTCCATATTGTGTGTCATCAGTTTGTGCTGCCTCATACCTCTCTGCGCTGCAGGCATCTGCTGGTTGCTAGTCACATCCCTCAGTTTTCATACATTTTAGTCTCTGTTTCACTATCACTCTCTTCAACATAACTGCTTTCTCGGTTCTGGTTAATTTTATTATCTAGAAAAATCAACTTTCCACACCCTTTGTGCTATGAAGGGTTTCTGAGTTCATTATATCTCTCTCTTCCAATGCTCTTTTCCATGTTGGCTCAGTCACCTATTATTGTGTAATAGTTTTGAATTCCAAAAACATACATTGTCCCATAATCTGTTTCAGACATCACACTCAGTCTAATGCTCATTCACACCCTGTTTTTCTCATTTACTTCCTGTCATACAAATCATTACAGGCCATCATCATCTATCATTCATTTACTTTATTGTTGTTCCACAACTCTTAAATATCATTTCTTTTTTCATTACTTAAATTGTATGAACACTCTCTAAAGGCACCCTCAACTCCCTTGCCCCTCTTTTACTTTTCGATAGCTTAAAAAAGCATAAACACACAAATCATGCTTAAATACAATCATTTACCTAATCCAAGCCTACATTCTTTCAGCTGAGTGTGAGGAGCGAAAAAATCATTCTTACTAGTAGGTTTCAATTTTGTTATGACTATCAATCTCGTATATACCTCCAACTGCCTAACAGTTTACTTATCGTCTTTCTTAGAAAACCATTTTATACACTTTTTTGCTCCTCATGTCTATAATAAATCCTGTTCGGTCAATGATCTAGTTTTACGTATGACCCAGAAGGGAGAACAAACCAGAAGAGAGCTTTTAGACCTTCCTAAGATGTGGGGCCATATCTCAACATAGACACTGTATGTTCTTCTTGTCTTCCTGCTATGAAGGATGAACTCTTTGTTTTTTTCCTGTCTGGGACCAGATTCTGTTGTTTTCTTTTGTTTTTATCAACTTTTCCATTCTTACTTTTCCTTCTTGCATCATCAACTTTTCTCTACTGGCTCATTTCTCATTCCCAAGAACATACTAATATGACATTATTCCTCTCATTAAAAAAAAAAAAAAATGTCTCAGCTGGGTGCAGTGGTTCACAGCTGTAATCCCAGCACTTTGGGAGTCCAAGGTGGGTGGATCACTTGAGGTCAGGAGTTCGAGACCTGCCTGGCCAATATGATGAAACCCCGTCTCTACTAAAAATACAAAAATTAGCCAGGCATGGTGGGAGGTGCCTGTAATCCCGGCTACTCAGGAAGCTGAGGGAGGAGAACCACTTGAACCCGGGAGATGGAGGTTGCAGTGAGCCGAGATTGTACTACTGCGCTCCAGCCTAGGCAACAGAGTGAGACTGTCTCAAAACAAACACACAAAACAAAACAAAACAAAACAAAGAAAAATCTCTTTTATCTCCATTTCTTTTTCTAGAAATCTATCTATTCCATTTTGTGGCAAAAATCCTCAACAGGGTTTTCTACACATTTTCTTCAAATCCTCCCTTCTCCATTCTCCCTTATATACTCTTTAATTGGGCTTTTGTATCCACGCCTTTATTAGAATTTCCCAGATTCATTGATAAATCCATATTAATCTTTCTTGACAGTTAGCAGTCCTTTGACATTATTCTCTATTTCTTGAAATACTTTGCAATTTTCCTGTTTTTACTGAATTGTCTCCCTATGTCTTCACAGTATCCTTTGCTGGTTCTTCCTCATAGTTAGGGCTTTATAATAGAGAAATGCCTCGGGTTCAATCTGGGGGACATATTTCTCTATATTTTCTTTTTTAGTGATTTCAACTAACTTCATGGTATTAAATATCTTTATTTGCTGAAATTAACAAATTTACTTCTCCATCTTACCTTTGGTCCACTCTTTTGGGGAAGGGAGAGAGCTACTTCATTTACTCTTTCTCATCTCATTTAATGGCTGATCCTTCAATCTCGATGCCCAGATCACTAGTTAGAGCCATCTTTTCTCTTTGTCCTCTTTCACTTTGCATTTCCTATCCATGAGAAAATTCTGATGGTTCCACTTACAAAGCGTATCCAGAATCTGTCCTCTTCTCATTGTCTGGATCACAGATTTTCTTGTCAAGTTACTAACAGACCTTCTCTGAATACATACAAGAGTTCCCTCCTCTCCTACTTCCATCTTTTTCAAGCTTGAAGTCTAGTGCCAACAAAGTATGAAAGTAATCAATTTATAAAAGAGGCCAGTTCTTACCACTGCTCTACTGGACAGTGGTTAGTCCCAACGTTTCACTTTCAGTTCGCTACGTGATTTAGGCTCCTGTTTGAATTGTTTTCTGCTATGTGTCTATTTATTGGCTCTACTCTGGCTACACTGGCCTTTTTGTTTTTCCAAATCACTAGACTTGTTTCTTCTCAGGGTGTTAGTGCTGAAAGCATCCAACACCTTGAATTTTCCTTCTTCTGATAGCTACAATACTTATTTCTTTCTCTCATTCAAATTCTTTGTTCAGCAGAGTGACTGGTTCACATAGTCTCTAAATATTGGTTTAGAAAATAAACCACATTTTATAAATCTAAATATCTTAAAGTGTGAGTTAAAGCCAGATACCTCAAAATCCAAATGACTGAAAATCAAATGCAATACCGTGAATGAAGAAATAAATTTAGCAGTATATGATTTATCTCTATCATTTTTGACTTGTGTAAAATAAAAATACAAGTGAATAAAAAGGTACAAAGAGAAAATCAAAGTAGGATGTAAATAACCCAAAATAAACCTAATCCAAACTTAATTGAACATTTTGCTTGCCTTTGCTTAAAAATGAGATGAAAAACCTATGTTAACACTGTATTGTTTAACTTATTAAAATAAATAATGGTGTCTTATCTAGATCACAGAATGTTAGCTATGCAAAACTCAGTATTCTCCTAGATTTTATGTTGCTTCCATAAGAATTGATAGAGTAAGAAAATATTAAGGAAGATTTGTACTGAATGTTGTAACTCATGCAATGGTTAATATCATAAGCCATCATAGAAGGGGCATTGTTTTTTTTAAAAAAAGAGAGAGAGACAGAGAGATAACAAATGTAACCAGAAAGCCAAGGAGAAATATGTACAAACAAAAGTGAGAAAAACATTTAACAATGTTTTTAAAATATTAATCACGTAAACAATTAAGTTGTGATGTGTATCTGTTGGTTAATGATTCTTGACTTGGATAAAGTAGAAAATGTGCCCTAGAGCATTCCTACTAATAGAAATTTATACACGGAATGGAGATATTCTGTGCTGTCTATGATGGCATCCACAGGTTACATGTAGCTATTGAACACTTAAAAAAATAGTTCTAGTGCTACTGAGGTATATAGTTTTTAATTTTATTTAATTATAAAAAATAGAAGTGTACATTTATATAACCAGATAGGATTAGTAGCCACCATATTAGACAACACAATACTAGAATACCTGCTTTCGAGAAAAAAAGAATTGATTGTAAAGCTTTAAAAAGCTCTATGTAAAAGCAAACACTTCTATAAAGTCTAAGAGTGTGTCACTTTAATGTAAGTTAAGATTTACAGCAGTAATCAAAGCATATAAGCATGTTCTTTAAGGATAATTGTTTTTCTATTGTTCAAATTTGTCTTGAATTTTAAATGTTTTCTTTAGCAAATGGTCACAACCTAAACTAGCAAGACACAAAACTCTGATTCAAATTACCAAAGCATCACCAATAAGTAAGCAAAATAAGCAAATATGAGACGAAAATGCATTAAACAAAAATCATTGCTTAAATTATTATTTTTGGGTTGAACATATAATTAAAATTAGAAAAATACTTCAAGATATCGGGGTTACTCTGTCTTGAGGAACTGAGACAGCAATGTTGAGGTTAGATTGGGTATAAGAATATTGAAAATCAAATAATCTACTGTGTCACTTTATATTCTACCTTCCTACGGTTTGAAATTGTCCTAAGGTTCATGACAATAAATATCCTCAAACTATGCTTTATTTGATGCCACTTGCCTGTTTAAATAATGAAGGTTTGGAAATTTAGCCTGACATTTACCAATTTATTGAAGTGTATCAGCAAATGGATTAGATTTAACTCTTATTTATCAAAAGATAACCAAAGACTATTCAATTAACCCATATAAATGCTAAATTTTTAATCTTTCCATATGTTATGGTATTTCTAGAATATTGCATCTCTCCAAAATTGTTGAAATTGAATCCTTAATGTGATTCTATTTGGAAGTGGAGGCTTTTGAAAGTTGGTTAGTTTCATGAATGGGATTAGTGCCCTTATTAAGAAGACCCCAAGGATCTCTCTTGTGCTGTTTCTGTCATGTGAGGATACAAGGAGAAGATGGCTGTCTATAACTTGAAATAGGGCTTTCACTAGGAACTGACCATGCTGGCACACTAATCTTGGATTTCCAGTCACCACAATTGTGAGAAATAAATGTTTGTTTTTTAACCCACCCAGACGATGGTACTTTTCTATAGCAGCTTGTATTAGTCTGTTCTCACACTGCTAATAAAGATATACATGAGACTGGTAATTTATTAAGTAAAGAGGTTTAACGGGCTCACTGTTCCACATGGCTGGGGAGGCCTCACAATCATGGAGGAAGGCAAAGAAGCAGGAAAGATGAGAACCCGTGAAAGGGAAATCTCATGTATAAAACCATCAGATCTCCTGAGATTTATTAACTACCACGAGAACAGTATGGGGGAAATTGCCCCCATGTTTCAATTATCTCCACCTGGCCTCACCCATGACATGTGGGGATTATTACAATTCAAGGCGAGATTTGGGTAGGAACAAAGCCAAACCATATCATTCTGCCCCTGGCCAATCCCAAATCACATATCCTCACATTTGAAAACAAATCCTGCCCTCTTAATGGTCGCCCAAAGTCTTAACTCATTCCACATTAACTCAAAAGTCCCCAGTCTAAAGTCTCATCTGAGACAAGGCAAGTCCCTTCTGCCTATGAGCCTGTAAAGTCAAAAGCAAGTAAGTTACTTCTTAGATACAATGGGATTACAGGCATTGGCTGAATACCCGTGTTTCAAATGGGAGAAACTGACTAAAACAAAGGACCTGCAGGCCCCATGCAAGTCCAAAGTCCAGAGCAGCAGTCAAATATTAAAGCTCCAAAATGATCTCTTTTGACTCCATCTCTCACATCCAAGTCACGCTGATGCGAGAGGTGGGTTTCCATGGTCTTGAGCAGCTCGCCCCTGTGTCTTTGCAGCCCCCTTCCTGGCTGCTTTCATGAGCAGGCATTGAGTGTCTGCAGCTTTTCTAGACATACAGTGCAAGCTTTCAGTGGATCTACCTTTCTGGGGTCCATCTTCTCACAGTTCCACTAGGCAATGCCCCAGTGAGGACTCTGTGGGGACTCCAACCCCACATTCCTTTCTGCACCACCCTAGCAGAGGTTGTCCATGAGGGCTCTGACCCTGAAGCAGACTTCTGCCTGCATATCCAGGTGTTTTCATACATCTTCTGAAATCTAGATGGACATTTCTAAACCTCAATTATTGACTTCTGTACACCCACAGGCCCGACACCATGTGGAAGCTGTCAAGGTTTGGGGTTTGAACCCTCTGAAGCAATGGCCTGAGCTCTATGTTGGCCCCTTTTAGCCATGACTGGGATGCAGGGCACCAAGTCCTGAGACTGCACAAAGCAGCAAGGCCCTGAGCCTGGCCCATCAAACCATTTTTTTCCTCCTAGGCCTCTGGACCTAAGATGGAAGGGATTACTGGGAAGGTCTCTGACATGCCCTAGAAGCGTTTTTTCCATTGCCTTAGTGATTAACATTTGGCCCCTCATTACTTATGAAAGTTTCTACAGCCAGCTTGAATTTCTCTTCAGAAAATGGGATTTTCTTTTCTATTGTATTATCAGGCTACAGATTTTCTGAACTTTTATGCTCTCCTTCCCTTTTAAACATAAGTTTTAATTTCAAACCATATCTTTGTGAATAGATAATACCAAATGCCTTTAACAACACCAAAGTCACCTCTTGAACACTTTGCTGCTTAGAAATTTCTTCTACCAGATGCCCTAAATCGTCTCTCTGAAGTTCAAAATCTCTAGAGCAGGGGCAAAATGCCACCAGTCTTTTTACTAAATCATACCAACAGTCATCTTTATTCCAGTTCCCAAGCTTTTCATCTCCATCTGAGATGAGCAGCATTTGGTCAAAGCCCTTCAACAAGCTTCAAGGAAGTTCCAAACTTTTCCACATCTTCCTGTCTTCTGAGCCCACCAAGTCTCTAGGAAGTTCCAATCTTTCTCACATCTTTCTATCTTCTTCTGAGCCCTCCAAACTGTTCCAACCTCTGACTGTTACCCAGTTCCAAAGTCACTTCCACATTTTCAGGTATCTCTACAGCAGAGCCCCACCCCCAGTACCAATTTACTGTGTTAGTCTGTTCTCATGCTGCTAATAAAGACATACACAAGACTGGGTAATTTATAAGGGAAAGAGGTTTAATGGACTCACAGTTCCACAAGGCTCGGGGCACCTCACAATCATGGCAGGAGGCAAAGGAGAAGCAAAGGCACGTCTTACATGGTGGCAGACAGAAGAGCTTCTGCAGGGGAATTCCCACTTATAAAAACATCGGGTCTCGTGAGGCTTATTCACCATCATGAGAAAAGTATGGGGGAAATTGCCCCATGATTCAATTATTACAATTCAAGATCAGATTTAGGTGAGGACACAGCCAAACCATATTACAGCCAAAACTGACCAAGACACCGGGCAAGATAGTATGTCACTCTGAAATGAGATGAACGATTCTATCTAAATATGTAATGTGAGCGAATATGTTAGGTAGGAAGGAGAAAAAGTCATCTGATTAACAGAGAATCTGAATGTCTTTTTTAGTTTATAACAGAGGATTGAGAATTATCCCAGGGGATTTGTCATTATTGCATTATGATATCATGTATGTGGGTAGCAAGACAAATAAAGTTCTCTACACATTCTAGAGGGAGTTTTTAAAGTTCTAGCCACTCTGGGCCATGGGGATTCTCTAGTTAACAGAATTCAGGCACATTTGCACAGTTAAAGCAAAGGTTTCTTTTACCATATTTCAACTCTTTGTTTCTCATAAAGTCTAATTCTTGATTTTAGTCCTTTATTAGCACACTTAAATATTGCAAACTACACCATCCTATACTGAAAATGATCCAGCACTCAAATAATGGTCATCTACCATTTGATTTTTGAATTAGAAGAAATCATATGCTTTGGGGAAAAAAGTCAGCTATTAAATTAATTTGGTTGGCTGCTGAGAAACTGCCCTCAGCTGCCTTGTGCAGAATTAGATAAGAAACAAGGAAAATGACTCCACTCTTTTCAGTCCCCTTGTCAACTTCTTATCTGATCTACCCCATTAACTCTTCTTATAGCTCACTGTTAAATCCTATTTTCTATTTAACACTGCAGCATGGCTGCAATGTTTTGATGGATATCATTTCTGGGGACTACGGCATTTAAAAACGATATTATTCTAAATTACTTTTCTGTAAATATTGACCTCAGTTGAATACCTGAGCTGCCACTTTTTGAATTTCTCTTTAATCAAAACTGCAACTAACACGGCTACTGAAGTAAGTACCTCAGCGCCAGTACAGACTTAGCTCTAAATTTAGGCTTTCACTGGAAAGAACCCAACATTAAGTTTCAGTGGGTTGTTTTCAGAAGAGTTGTGGGAGGGCTCAGGAATGGCTATAGGGGTAATGAACATGCATTTATTAGGAGTGGTAGCTTGAACCTGTGGAACAAAAGGGGTGCCTTGGGGACATGTGAATGTTCTCATTAGGAGTATACATTTTAAGAGTACAAGTTCTGTTCTAACACATTTTTGGGAAAAACACAAATCTTTGTCGTGCATTTTTTTTTTTTTTCTGTAGCTACTTTACTTACGTCTGCCAAAATCTCAGCCAGAAATTTCTAATGTGCTAAATGAGCTGATCTCTGAGGTTTCTTCCACCTTTAAAATTCTACAACTCTGTGGCAACTATTACCGCAAATGTGCTCATGGTTATAGTTTGTTCCCTAAAATAAAAATGGAATCAAACAGATGAAGATTCAGGTGTCGCAGGAAAAAGCAAAATGACTAACTGTATCAACATGAGGTGCATTGTGTCCTTGCTCAATTATAAGGCAAATTTTCTGGAGTAATTTGTTGTCTACTTATCTTTGTGTATAGAGATCCATGTACTCTGTGTGTAAAATAACTAATTTTACCCCAGGGAATTAAAAGCATATTAGTTAAGAAAGCTATGAAGTGTGATGACTAAAATTATTTCACTTTACTTTCTCAAGTTTGTGTCAATTAACACTAACTCTATTAATTGAAGATTAGCTGAAAGTTATAGCTACTTGATATTATGGAAGGTAAGATTGAAATAAGCCATAGCACCTTTTTTTAAATTAATGCACTTGAAAATTTGATGTGCCTAATGGGAGTGTTTTTCATGAATTATATATTTACATATATGAAACTCAGGAAATAAAATCAAACATAAGAATTTTTAAATGATCTTTATACCCGTTACTAGTATAATCCTTAGACTTTCTGCTCACTGAGAGAACAAATGAATTTAATAAAGAAGCAAATTAAGAAGTGAGATGTGCATTGCAAATATGACAAGATGTTCAAACAAATATTTAAAATATAGATATAATTGTTTTCATGCTTGTTTTCTTCACGTTTGTTTTGAATTATAAAAGGAAATATAGAAGCAAAATGTTGACAGTAGCTCTGTACACTTAAGTGAAATAGCCTTAACACAAATGAAATGATGTTTTAACTGTACACATATCTTATGTATGTGGCTTGGTTTATGAAGTCAGTTGATGCTAAATCCTACTTCTCCCCATTGACTCAAATTTATCTTTCCCAAGTAACCACACATTTTAGTCATTTAAACATTATTTAGAGGTCTGAATATGCAAATGTAATCACCCTCTAGAGGAAAACTGCTATCGGGGTGATGAGAAGCTGTAAGCAGAGACTGTATAGAGATTGCCTGAACTCTGAGTACTGAAAAGGCAGAGGACCTTTAACAAAGGTGATTGAAAGCTGAGGATCATGTATTAGAAGTGAATTTACACAACCGACTTTAGTTCAAGGACCTGTAAATCCCACTGCTTAAAATTTTATTCTTGGTCAGAAACACAAACATTATCAATATAAGTTCTTTTACGGTGGGCAATGGAAGCTTCATGGACAGAAGAACACTGAGTCATCAAAGAATGTGTCTTCTCACACAAATTGGCAGGACAAGAAGCTGTGGACTAATACCTGGGGCTGCATGTCCAGTGGGAAATGCACAGTAAATGGAGAAGCATAGATGGGCATCCTCTGCTCCTCCTCTAAGTATCTGTATCCTCACCTTACATACTAGACTTTCTGTACCACTGCCCAAACAAACAGCACTGGTGGCAGTGTGTGAGGAGGGTGGGGTGTGGGGTACTTCACATCACTACAAATACCACCTACGATGCTTCTTCCTCACTTTCCACCAATTAGACCCAAACTTGTTCAGAATCATTTTCCCTGTACAATGATACTGATTACAGGAATATTTATGTCAGGATAAAATTTTTAATCTTCTCTTTAAATGAATTCTTTGGCCAATCTGAGAAGAAATGAGATTCCTGGTCTGCTGAAAACAAAGAAATGAGAGCAGAGGGGGAGGGAATTCTAAATGTCCATACTGTATACACAGTTCCAAAATAGAAAGGGAAAATATAAATATTTCTAGCGAGCAAATGCTCCACATAAAATGTAAATGCCTTCAGACCAACATCTGGTTTAAGTTCAACTGCTTGCCTTATCCCGCTCCCACTAACACAAAAGCAAATCCTGCCAGTCCAAATATGCTGACAACTTAACCAGAACATGCTGCAAGGACATAGTTCTGGAGAGGGAGTTTCTGGATTTGAAGAATTCTGATACCAAGAAAAGCCTCACTGACTACGTAAGTCAACCATTCCATTTATTCTTTTATATGTAAGTAGAAACACTTGAATACCATTAATTGCACAAAAAGAAAATGTCAAAATGAACAACAGGTAATTTGTCTAGAGAAAACAAATAATATTGGCAAAAAGAAATTTTGGAGGGAAATGGAAACTCTTCATCATTATTCAGGCATAGTTGATATAATATTGACTTCATTCAAATATATACTGTCCATTGTTTCAATGGAGTCACTAAGGAAATTTGAAATCTTGATGATTATTTTTAGAGAAAAATTCTTACATCCTAAATTATATACATCCAAAAGCAATAACAATTATCATTATTTGTTTTATTTGCAAGCTCTTCCCCTTTTAAGAGCTTTATCTAATAATGAGAAATCCATCAAATTAGAAAATATACTTTATATCAGGAAAGTGGAAGGCATGTTTTATAATCTCATTAATTAAGATTTTTTATTTGCAAATACTGGACTCCTGAATAAAATATGTCAAATGCTCTGAGCCATCAAAGCTTAAACTTATTTCACAAAAATTATATTTATAAAAATACATGATTTTCCAGCTTTTACTGGCTCAGCACATTTAGGTTTCAAAAGCAAAAAAGCTGGAAATAATTCAGAAAGTAGTGAAAAATTAAATATTATTGTTCTCTTGGATGAATGTGTTTTATCAAACATTATATAATGTCAAATTTAATTTGAAAAATGAATATTGATGCAAGTTTTTGAAGGTATGTAATATTAACTTCTTAGAACAAGTCAGTTTTAAGTAACATTAAATGTATGTATGTTATGAGTTGAACTGTGTCTCCCAAAACTCTTATGTGAAGTTCCTAAGCCCCAGAATTTCAGAATGTGACCTTATTTGGGAATAGGTTCTTTGCAGATGTAATTAGTTAAGATGAGGTCATTATGGTGGGCTGTAAGCCAATGTGATTGGTGTCCTTATACAAAGGGGAAATGTGGAGACAGACATGCGTAGAAGAATGATGATGTGAAGAGACAGGGAGAAGATGGCTGTTTACAAGCCAAGGAGAGAGGGTTGGAACAGATCTTTCCGTTAAAACTCAGAAGAAACCAGTCCTGTAAATGGCTTAATTTCAAACTTGTAGCTCCCAGAATTGTGAGACAATAAATTTCTGTTATTTAACCTACCCAGTGATAACTCAGCAAACTAATAATATGTATGCAATAAATTATAAAATATAAAATAGATCGCAATATACATATTATAAATTATGATAAAATATAATGCCTAAATGATTTTTATAATACTTTTAATGCTATCAAAAGCTTTCATGTTCCATCTTCAAATAAACACTTCAAAACATGACCAAATTAATCAAAAACATAATGATGAAATAACTCATTTTATTATCTTTTTGATTTTTTAGAATTTATTTATACATAACTTTTTGCAATGGCTAGGACCTACAGTAGAATTTTGAATAGAAGCTGTGAAAGAGGAAATATCTTGTTATTATTCTCATTTGTAAATAGTTCAGATTCGGGGCAGTAATTATGATATTGGCTGAGTGGTTGGTACATATTAGTCTTATATATTAATTTTATATAAGCGCATATATATGTAAAATGTATTTTTATTAATCTATGAAGATTGAATTTTAAAAGTATACCTTACAGTTTAAGAATCTGCCAGGTTACAGTAATGTATACTATTAAATTTTATTTCCATAGAGTAGTAGAAATACAATCTTAAATCACGTTCAGGTAGGAACAGAAAAACAAAACTCAACAAAAAATAACTACCATGAACAATATCTATTTTCATGTTTATAAGTACAAAGACATCCATATTTGTATTGCCTCAAAGGTAATGGTCAACTGTTGTCAATAGCAATAAAAATAAACTTGGTTTTAATAATCTGCAATATGATAAATATCAACTACTTTTGTTTTTATCATGTTTCCAAGAGTATACTAGACACATTTTAACAAAATAAGTGAAATGTCTTTGATTAAATAAATAATCTTACAGATTTCTTCCGGTGTTCTGGGGTTGATATTTTCCTAACATATTTTTCTGTCTCCAATTTAATTTTTTTAATATTATAAAGTTGTATAAGTGGAACAGGATGAGCAAAACATGATCTGTGTATCTCCAACTCTTTATTATTTGCTTACATGACTTATTCACAGCACAGATTATTCCAAATGGCTATAATTATTATTGAATGCATCTCACATTAAATTTTATGAAATTGTTAAAATTAAGCTTATATAAAATTTCTATCGATTTATCTGCATATCTACATACCCAACTACTTGTTATCTATGGTTAGGTTATAAATTGAAGAGGAGAAAAATTAATGTGAATATAGAAAATACAGTAACTCCTTTGCAAAGATTAATCACCCCAGCTTAGGTAAATTTTTTTAAGTGTGTGTGTAGTGTGTGTGTGAGTGTGTGTGTCTCTGTGTGTGTGCCTGCTTGTGATTTTTTCTTGGTCTTTTGGCATAACCTACATTTGTTAAGAAAATCCGATGATAAATTAATTTTAAATTATTACCAGCTCCCTGAATTTGTATGCCCTGATGTAGGTTTATTAGAAAATGAAGCTATACACCTTCGGTCTTCATTAAAGCAGGAGTTCAATGAAGTATCTCATATTTAAAACTATCTATTTACTAATCATGATCAATTCACATTCACACGTGTCATGGCAGCTTAGAAAACAGGTTTACCTGAGTGATCTTGGATACTCAGGAAAAGTAAATAAAGCTATTTGCTTTTAAAAAAAAAAAAAACTTCAGAAACACAGAGAATACACTTTAGTTTGAAAATATGTTATAGCTGAAAATCTTAAAAGTGCATAGTTGTTCTGATAAATTCAAATCTATTACTTAAAATCCTGGAATACAAAAAATAAAATAAAAATTACATAAATGTAAAAAAACAAAGCAAACGAAGAATCCCTCACATATGTCCTGACAGTATTTTGGAGTTAAATAGCATGACTTTTACAGTTCTCTAAATGTATAATTCTAAAAGATGATACTCATAGCATTTGTCTTACTTTTGTACAATGATCCTCATGGTTAATTAATTTATTTTTTTAAGTTTCAGGGTACAATGCAGGATGCACAGACTTGTTACACAGATAAATGTGTGGCATGGTGTTTTGCTACCCCCATCAAACCATCACTAGGTATTAAGCCCAGCATGCATTAGCTGTTTTTTCTAGTGTTCTCCCTCCTCCCACACCTTCACCTAGTGCCTGTTGTTCTCCTCCCTGTGTCTATGTGTTCTCATTGTTCAGCTTCCACTTACAAGTAAGAGTTTGCAGTGTTTGTTTTTTTTGTATCTGTGTCAGTTTGCTGAAATTTTGCATAGATGGTTATATATTAGAATAGTGTAATTAATGTAATGGAGAAAATCAGTGATGCTGTATTATTGTCATAAGAATTGTATTTAAATAATGGAATGTAACCAGGAAATCAAGAGTGAGTATTATATGTCTAGCTTTCTGTTAAAAACCTCTTTGTGATTTGGTTTTGTATTCTTTGAATTTAGGTAATACTGTCATTTCTGTACCTTAAACTACTTCTGATAATGAGCCAAATAATAAATGTGAAATCGTTTCAGGAATTAATTTCTAGATGTGAGCTATTACGTAGCTTCTAGATGTTTAGTAAGAGAAAAGCAGCAACTTGTTCATCATTTTTTCAAGGTTGTACCAAGGACAACAATTCCTATTATCATGAAGACAATTATAATTCTAATTGTCAATAAACACAATAGCCATTATTTGTTATTTTATTGGCTGTCAGACAATTTGCTTTTGTTTTGCAGCTGTAATTTCATTTTTTTCACCCTCATGTCAACTGCATTACATATGTTTTACCATTTCAGTGACTTTATAAATCATAGAAATTAATATACTTTGTTCTAGTTCAAGTTCTTTTAATTGTAGCAGCTGAAATGTGAACTCAACTTTCTTTTTTAAATTCAATACTCATCTTTCCATGTGCTCATGTGGTAGATTAAAGAATTCATTAAAGATAAATTGGCATATTAACTAGGATAGGTCAGATATAAATTTCCAGCATCTCTAGGAATTATAATATAATCAAAATATGGCAGTTGGAAAGACTAGACCATGTACAGAAAACAAAAATTTCACTCTGAAAGTTAAATTGTATAAATGAAGAAGTGACATTAAAAATAAAATTATAAAATTAGACTATTGAATAGTGGGGGGTTAGGAAAGCAGTGTAATTTAGTTCTTTTATTCATATAATATAAATAAATTAGGAGCTAATATTGAAGTATATATACACACACTCATATTCTGACATGGGATGCCAATTTCTGAATCCAGAAGTGCTTTGATTCTCTCTTTTTTTCTCCCTTGTGTGTACATTTTTGAGCTACCGTATGGTTTGTATTACTCTAGAGGAAAAATTAGAGAAGCGCTGCATTACAGAAAGTTTTCTCAGTGTCTTTGATGATAGTTTTATCTAAAAAACAGTTATCATTCTTGCTGTTTGGGAAACATTTGCTACTATGAATCGTATTCCTCCTGAAAATATCTCCTTCCTTAGATTGCATTTCACTCTATTATCTTTGTCCCCCTTCCTTGCTGAATATTCTTTCTCCATCTGCTTCACTACCTTTCGTGTTCAGTCTCCTTTATGTAGAATGTTTTATTTTTGCTCTTTTCTCTTTCCTTGGAATTTTACTTAGGTATAAGTCCTCTTCGTTAAATTTGATGTAAATGTTTGAAGTCTGTATCTCTAAAAGGAACTTTGTATCTGAACGTCTAAATATAGGACGAGCATCTCCATGTGGGTGTTCTATTGATAATCCATGCCCATCAGGTTAAAAAAAAAATACTCACACATTCATTATTTTCTAGTTTCTTGGTTTTCTTTCTGACATCTCCATTTCCCTCAGTGGTACCACTATTCTTTTAACCACTCTTGCTCACACTATTTGACATCTATTTTTCCCTCTCCTCTCAATTTCTATGAAATGTTAATTATTTTAATTTTAATCCTTTTCACACTTACTACATCTGTGTTATCTCCTTTCTCTTCATCACTCAGTACATAGGTATGTTTCATTATGTATTGCCTGTGCCCCTGTCTTATTATTTCCTATAGGATCCAACAAATTGATATTTGCTGTATTCTGCATGATCATTTTTACCCTTGAGTTCCTGTGGATCATATTACTGATCCTTAATGTCCACTGAGTTAAAGAATACCTGAGTTAAAATTATTTGAGAATGTCTCAAGAGATCTTTTTTATGTTTTCCTGGATTTTTCACCCTCTGTATGGACTTCTTATTTTTAATAGTTACATCTCAGTTTCCATTACAGACAGCAAGGAATCTTATTCAAACTGACGTCCCCAATGCCTCTTGAAAGTATTCTGTATTTTATTTCTGAGTACTTCTTTCTTATGTATCTCACTCTGTTTGGAATCTCTATTCCTCTCATCAGGACTACCTGTCAAAACCCTGCTTACTCTTCAATCATTCCTGCTTCAGGTGCATTTCCTGGCCTCACTCTTTATTTCCATAAAAATAACTCTTTGTGTTTCCAACTTACTATGATTTATATTTGAGATCATTTGGTTTTAGTATTTTTGTACCATTATGGTGTTTCCATTTTCATTTTCTGTTAATTTATTTTGGTGTACTTATCTCTCCTACATAATTCAACGTGTTAGAATTCAGGTGTTACATCTTGTTCATATGTGCACACTGATGACACATTATGTTGTTGTTTTATATGTTGTGGATAATAAAATAATTATTAAATTGAATTGAAATATAACCCTCATGATTTCTAACAGATTCTTAGTATGGATATCAATTTCAAATAAACAGGCACTATGAAACTAGAATTTTGAATTAGCCTGACTCATGGGATGTAAGGGAATGGTGATTTTATTTTTGTCACTTTTTCTTTAAAGTGTATGCAGTGATAATGACCCTCCTTTGAATGAAAAGTCAGCATGCCCTGGGAATTTTCTCCTAACTCTTACTGAATGGATGATTCTATTGCCCCATTAAGTAATAACACATTTCAATTCAGAATGTGAAAGTGTTCTAAAAATCATGTCAATCTTCATTTAGAGAAAAGACACCATTTCTCTCTACCCCAGATGCCTTATAAGCCTTTGATAAAGAGGAATTCTCTCTATCCCAGATGCATTATAAGCCTTTGATAAAGAGGAATTTGCTTGGCTTTTGGTAACCTTTTCCCTCATCACCCCCTCAGCCTATCGGTTGCTTTTTGGGTTCCTTAAAGTCTAGATCCCAATCTGGTTGCATATTTTCTGAGTTTAGGCTGGTGGAGAGCAGGAATTAAAGTGTTGCAGCAGCTCTCAGCAAATCCTCTCTTCCCAAATCCTCTCCAATATCTGTATTTTAAGGTTTTTTTTTTTTTTATTCTGTTTGCAGGCTAGCATTTTTTTAAGTGTTAAATTGTGTTACTAAATATTTACTCACAACTCTCCTTTGTTTCATGGCATCACCTCATGCAATACTACGGAATAAACACCTTTTGTTTTAGTGGAAGTCATACTGCCTATCTCACTCTGTAGGCCTCATGAGGATTCATCATTCCTCCAAGTCAATCATGGTGCAGTCTCCGTTACCATAATACCCAAAGCCTAAATGCCTATATGTACTATAATCCTAAAGTACATAAACATATACATGCATGTGTTTATACACGTATACACACATGCACACACACATAGATAGAAGGACTGGAGAATCTGGTGATGGAAAACAATGTTATAAGCATTATATATTATACTTTATGGTAGATATATGCATATCATGTGTGTGTGTGTGTATGTATACATATATATATATATCTTTTTTAAAGTTACCAAATCCTCCATTACATCTGCTTTGATCAGTGCCATTGAAGAATGCACTATAAACAATGCAGTATAACTCAAAGTTACTATGTGATAAAGTACATCTAGTGTTCCCACCTAAATCTCATGTCAAATTGTAATCCCCAGTGTTGGAGGAGGGGCCTGGTGGGAGATGATTGGGTCATGGGAGCGGATTTCCCCCTTGCTGTTCTCATAATAGTGAGTGAGTTCTCATGAGATCTGGTTGTTGAAAGGTATGAGGCACCTCTCCCCTCACTCTCTCTTCCTGCTTCGCCAGGGTAGGGTGTGCTTGCTTCCCCTTTGCCTTCTGATGTGGTAAAACATGATTGCTTCCCCTTTGCGGTTCCCCATGATTGTAAGTTTCCTGAGGCCTCCCAACCATGCCTCTTGCAAAGCCTGCAGAGCTGTGAATCAGTTAAACCTCTTTTCTTCATGAATTACCCAGTCTCGGGCAGTTCTTTATAGCAGTGTGAGAACGGACTAGTAGACTATAGTTGTGAGATTCTTCTCTACCCACTCATTATTTTCTCCCACAGAGTTCAAACACAGTTTGGTGGCATTTTCCTTGACATTATTCAAGAACCTAAAATTATTTAGAGGAAGGGTAAATAATAGGACAGAACAGACAGCTTATCTTTATATCATTTTATCATTCTAGTTTTCTACCCAGAAATTTTTCCTGGAGTTAAAACTTCAGCTAATGAAGAGTAAGCGTCATATTATCGCCATGTGAAGACCACTCACTATGGGGATTGTGGAGACCATTTTGTTTGAAAACATTTTGTAATACACATAATGGGACAAAATTTAAGAGGCAATGGAGTATATGTATTAAAGAGCCTGTGGTTTGTAGCAAGAAAACTGGGGTTTTTAAAATTCATTTCCATAATGTATATTCTTTGTAGCTTGATCTTGACCAAGATATTTACCTTCTTTAAGATGTAGTATCACGATTTTTAATAAGGGAATAATAATTTATTGTCCATCTTGAAGGTTTGTGTTAAAGATCGAATAAAATAATTTATGTAAAATGTTTAAAACTGTAATTATTATTTTTATGTTTTATTTACACTAATTTTTATGCAGATAAAGTCTAAAAATAGACAGCAATTAATTTTATTATGAAAACAAAAATTTACGAGAACACATATGTATCACATGCCTTTTCTGTGAAAAATGATTTATGCATTTTCTTAAATCAATTATCTGAACCAGTTTTTTGTTGTTGTTGTTGTTACAGATAAGAAAATCACAAACCAAAGAGGTTAGCCTGTCTGTAGTGAATTAGATAATGGGATGTGGCTTGGAATTAAAAATTTTTGTACTTATTCATTGCATTACTCCTTATATAAACTTCAGTCTATCTGTTTTGACTCGAGATTAGTATTGCTGCAATCCATTCCAATATATTGAAATAATGCAAATTCTGTTTAACATAACTTTTTCTTTACTGTTTACACATGAATGTGTATTCATGTGTATGTATGTGAAGAGGAGAAAGACAGAGAGAGAGAGGGAGAACAAATCTAAATCAGAGCAGGTAGACCAGAGCTAATAGAAATCATGAAATGTACTGGGCACAGGTAGTGTAAGCAAACATGCTAACCATTTTTTGCCTATTATCACATTTAATAGCCCCAACCCAGGTAAATGTTGAATGACCCACAGAAGGACTAGAACATTCTTAGTGGGTGTAGAGAGTGACAAAATAATAAGAAAAATATTTTATAACAAGGTAGTATAAACTATATAGCATATTTTATGAGGTGAAAATTACATCATTAAAATCTGTTTAAAATGAATACTCTGGAAGTAATAATTTTCTAAATAGTGGTAAGGCATACAGAGATCAAGAAAAATATTAAAAATATTATTATTTTAGTTTTTTGACATGTTGCCTCTGAAGCAAAGGCATGGTAAGCATATAACAAATATACAGACGATAGTGAAGTTGCAGAGTTGAGAGACTGAACCACTGAAAATAGTACCTATATATTTATTTTGAAATATATTGGTTGTCCAAGAATGAAATTTAAATATAACCTGTGATATAAAAATGGAATGATGCAAAACCTACACTTTGAATTATTACTCATGATGTGAACCAATAAAATAGTCTGAACTTCCAGAAATATAATAACATTTTGTTCTATGGTATGGGGATCTCTTTACTGTTTCTATATATTATAAAATTTTCCAAAGTCTGTAAGTGATACTAGAACTTTTCCTGGAGAAATGAAAGGAATAGAGTCAGCATTTTTCTAGGGCTGCTGTATTAACCAGCTTTTGACTTATAATACGGTGTAACAACAAACTCCTAAATCTCAGTGCCTTACTACAGACAATTCTTACTTTTGCCTACAAGTCTGAGGGCTAGCTGTCGCAACTCCACGCTAACGTGAAGGCTAAATTCAAGTGAACTTCACATGTTATCCATTCTTGGAACACAGTTAAGTAAGCAGTAGGTATGGAACATTATGCTTCTCTTGGGGAAGAGGAATGCAAAGTCATGAATTGAAACACATTTAAAGCCACTACTCAGAGGTAGAATGATCACATACAACCATTTTCATTAGCCAAAACAGGTCATGTGATCAAACCCAACATCAGGGCAACCTATAAGAGTGGAGGTGGACGTATTTGCTGAACAATAATGCCATCGGTCACAGCCAAATAGAACCGAAGAATTACCTTGAAAGAAAAGGCAGCTGCAATGTATTGGATATTCAGCTGATATTTCCCAAATTAGCTAAAGACAGGTAAAAGTAGTTTTACTGCCAGTTTTATTTAAAAGATTATGTCTATTCTTCCTCTTGTTCGTGTGGTTTTATTATCTTATTATTTTTAAACACTGTAATTCCAATTACAGACTTATTGTTGTTCATCACTTTAATTTTTGTTACAGTTATTGTTTTTCTAAAGCAAGTAATTTATACAGTACATTTGATTTCTAAAACTTGCCAGGAATGTATTATCAATATTGTAATAAACATTGCTGAACTTTTAAATAACTTTCACTGGTTAATAGATAGTATTACTGAGGACAAGTTCTGCTTCTTGGAAGTAGTTCAATAATTGACCACCTAATCTTGATCTAGGTTTGGTGAATAAACACAAATAAAATTACTCTGTAAAATCTTATCAAAGCACACTGATGCTCTCCCAGGAAATGTACTTTCTTTGCTATAAAACTCTAATTGTGGCAATCTTGTCATGAATCAGTTGTTCTGATTATTTTGTATTTATTTGGTTACTTAATTATTTTTTTACTATTAGATAAAATTGGACAATATCATGTGTATGCATGTACACAATTACATTTTGAGTAGCCACTTTAAGTATTTGGGAAAAAATATGCTACTAGAATCTGTGATTAACAGGGTAAATCAGTGAATTTTTAGAAAACAAAAATATGTCTTTTCTTTTTCACATTTTGTACCTGTCCATATTATATAGCATTTATTAACAAATGCAATAGTTGAAAGGAACCTAAAAGAACATTTAGCTCAGAGGTCAGTAATATTTTCTCTGAAGAGCAGACAGTAATTATTTAAAGCTTACACCATGTGATCTCTACTTCAAATACCCAACTGTGCATTTGTAAACACAGCAATAAATTGTATGTCAATGAGAGAGTGTTACAGTAAAACTTTTTTCCACAAAAATAGATTGTGGCCTCATTTGTCGAATGACCCCTAGTTTGTTGAGCCCTGATCTTGTCTGACATTATTTATTTATCAGATAAAAAAACTGAGACTTAAAGGATTTAAAAATATTATGCCAAAATTGTTTATGCAAATTCTACAATTTGGTGAAGATTACAAATCCAGTTGATATCAAATATGGGTCTAGAACCCAATATTGTTCAGAACTGATTGAGAATTCACAAATCTATGCTTTCATGAATTCCCAAGGGAATTCTTGCCTTGTTTGATTGAACATAGATACTATTTGAAATCATGATGCATGATAAAACATTTATAACGTCTCACTGGTTGAAGTCAATTGTTTTAAATGTAAGTATACACTTTGACTAAACTTGGATATGGATTATTTTAATTTGACTGATAAAATGAAGCCTTAAGCTACAAGATAAATTCTTTTTACCCAAGGTTTTTGGAAAGCAATGACTGAGAAAAATGCATGGTTTACAAATGATCTTATTAAGTTTTAGAAAAGTGCAAGTCTTTCAAGATATTTGGTATTTACTGAAGGAGTAGCTTCTCATAGGTACATATTTCTGACGACCAATTATCTTTGTTAGCCCATATATTAATTTGTGTGCTTACATTTAACAATATCAAACAATATTTTCAAGCAATTTCCTATTTAAAAGTCTCATACTTTTAAAAGTCTCATACTTTTAAATTCATATTGTAGCACATTAAAAACATAACGTATACTTCTTTCATTGTCAATTAAAATAATAGGAAAAATTATTATTATTTTATTTTATTTTATTTTATTGAGA
This sequence comes from Colobus angolensis palliatus, assembly GCF_000951035.1. Classification (NCBI taxonomy): domain Eukaryota; kingdom Metazoa; phylum Chordata; class Mammalia; order Primates; family Cercopithecidae; genus Colobus; species Colobus angolensis. The sequence goes on along the minus strand of NW_012113919.1, from coordinate 8,042,864 downwards.
CAGAGTCTCACTTTGTCGCCCAGACTGGAGTGCAGTGGAGCAATCTCGGCTCACTACAATATCTGCCTGCTGGATTCAAGGGACTCCCCTGCTTCTGCCTCCCGAGTAGCTGGGACTACAGGTGTGCACCACCACACCAGGCTAATTTTTTGTATTTTAGTAGAGATGGGGTTTCACCATGTTGGCCAGGATGTTCTCAAACTCCTGACCTCGTGATCTGTCCACCTGGGCCTCCCAAAGTGCTGGGATTACAGGTGTGAGCCACTGCTTCCGGCCAGGAAAAAATTATTTAAGAATTTATAATATTTTCTACTTTTCACAGCTACTTTTACTATTCAAGCTTTTAAAGTAAATATGCTTAAATCTTAAAAACCAAAGAAAAAGCAAGGCCACAAAAATAAATTTTATTTTTCCATTTGTTTTCTGTTGGAGTATATTTTATGAATTTTTGTATGGAATTTGGTTAAGGTGTGTTTTTCAGTATATCCTACTGAGACATTTACATCAACCTGCTATATTTCAATTTTCCCCAATATGTGAAGAAAAACAGATACTGAATATGGATTCAGATTTCGAGACTATAAGAACAATTCGTACTAACAGTTACTGTTCAAATATACCAAAAAGACACTTTTGTGACATGTAAAAAAAGTTACTGTCATGGTTCACAGGACTTAATTGAAACCCTGTGCATTGGTTGCTTTCTCAAGATTAAGGTCAATATAGTCATCATTCAAAAAAAAAATTACCAGTAAATTATATTTGTCAGCATATTTAACTAATAAATCCAAATAAAGTAAAATCAGGTTATTTTCAGTGGTGCATTATCAAATTTGCAAATTTTTGTAAGCTTTACTTTTCTTTCATAAGAACACTAAATGGATCTACTCTACATATACAATAATTTAAAATTTGGGGTATTTGAAGAATATAATTTTAATATTTGAATGCATTGATTAAAATACAAATATTGTATTATGAAAAATAGTTGGAAACCTTTTGAATGCTGAATGCTGTCATTAAGACAACAGATGCTGACTTAAAGTGAGCAAAATCTAAATGTTACATGATTGAAAATTGTAGATACGTATTACCCTAGTTATGTTATTAAAATGACTCCATACAAAATTCAAGTGCCTTATTGCCATATTAATGCTATTCATTTACTTGGGTTTATTTTTAAGCATTATTTTAAAATTTTTACATCATGCAAAAATGTGCAATTAGCAAACAATAAGTTAGACAACGATAATTCATTTTCACTATTTTTGCAGTATTCAGTTAAGAAAGTTCACGTAAATCTATAAAAACTTGCATGAGCCTAAGTCAAGGTTAGTCCAACAATTAAGTTTTTAAATTAAAAAAGCTCTTTTCTCATATCACACATAAAAATTCATTCTGGTGGATTATAATCCTTCATGTGAAAAGGAAAACAATATAATATTTATAGGATAGCACAATAAAACATCTTTATAACCTTGCAGTGTGTAAATACTTTTTAAGCAAGACACAAAAGCACATCATACATTTTACTGCATTAAAATTAGGAATATCTCTTCATTAAAAGTCAAGTAAAGATTGTGGAAAGAAAACTTGCATGGAAAACCTATTTGTAACACATACATCAGACAAGGCATTGGTATCTTTAAGAGAAAAATAATTCCTTAAAATTTTTAAGAAACTCAAGAAGAAAAAGAGTGAAATAATTGACCAAGGACTTCAAAATCTTTTTGACAGACACAAAAGTGCAACATGAACAGGCAAATGTAATGCAAGATACCAATCCAAATGGGCAAAAATTAAATATTATAAAAATGGACAATGGGAAGTGTTGGTGAATGTGTTGAACAACAAGAATGCTTGTAAGCCACTGATAAAAGTCTATGTTTGTTTATCAGTTTGGCATTACCTAATAAGATTTGAACACTTTACTAACTAGCACTGTCACCTCTGAGTATGTGGCAATTATTTCATATTGTACCTGATACATGTAAACAAATGTTCAGATAGCCTTGTTTGTAATAGCTGACAATTAGAAATCATAAAATGTCCATAAATAGTGCAGATGAACAAATTATTGTATACTCCCCTGATGAAATACTATATAGGTATGCAAATTAATTAGTTAGAATACAAAGAAAAAAAAATCACAGCTCAAAATTAGAACCAAAATGTAGAACCAAGGAGTCAGACACAAAACATGTTCAACATTATTTTATTTATATAAAGTTTAAAAACTAGCAAAAGTAAATTATAATTTTAGGAGTATATACTTAAATGGAAATACTACAGAGAAAGAACAAGCAACTGATTGCTATAAAAGACAACATTAAAAAAAAAAGTTACACCTCTGTAGCAGATACACGAGAGTGGAAAAGACATGAAAGCTAGTCTTCCCTTGGCAGTGAGAATATTCTATTTATTGACCCGAGTGTTATTTACACAGGTATTTATAATCACTTTTTAATCCTTGACTTTCTTTTTTATAATAATTTTCTTTATCAGAATACTTAAAAGTTTTAAAATATATTGTGTGTTGTTTCTTAAAAACAATTTTAAACTTCAAAATATATTTTAACAAAATATAATATTTGGTCTCAGATATGGTATAGAAATATTCCTGTGTGTTTTAACAGATGCATACAACACATTTTACATAAAATTTGAATATTATATGGTTTATATACTGCATGTCAAATGATATAAACTAATTAAATATTATTTTTAAAAATAATGTATTTATAACACTGGTGTGGTAAAACGCAACTTTTATAAAACTGATTGTATCTCTAGAGGTTATTTATTTAAAAATTAATCAAATGCCCTGTATAAGCTAAGCATGATTTTAAGTCGTGGGGTTTACACAGTTAACAAAACATTTTACAGTACTTCTGTCGACATGAAGATAATGTACTGGTGATAGGAAACAAAAATAATAATGGAGTAAGTAAGACTTTTTAGGTAGTAAAAGGAGATATGGGAAAAAGTAAGCAGGAAATAGGATAAATGTCCGGGCATGTTTTATGCAACATCAAATAGACTATCTAGAAAGCCTAAAAAGGCAAATCTTGGGTCAAGACTTAAGGGAGGTAGGACAATCAATACTCACATCCGGAGGATGAGAGAACCTGAGACAGTAGCTTGCTTGACACGTTTGAGAAAGCACAGTTAGGCCAGCGTGCGGCTAGAGGGAGGAAAGAGATGTGGTTCCGGAGGCAATGAGGAGGGGGAGACATCTTAGAGGGCTCCATAGGCTATTATCAGAATTTAGCTTTTACTTTGACTGACACGGGAAGCCTTAGAAAGCGTTTAAATGAAGATGTGTTATAATAAAACATATTTCAACAGAGGCATTTTGACAGGTGTGCTGCAAATAGATTTTACAAGCAGAAGGTGGGGAAAACAAACCAAACAAAAAACGGACCATTTAAAAGGCCATCAAAATAACCTGTGCAAGAGATACCAGTGTTGTATAGCAGAATGGAAGCAGTGAAGGTATTCAGATGTGGCCTAGCATTCCGTTAAGACCGTCTGAAGGTTAAGAGATTGAAATAATTATTTAGGGTTGCCAGCCAAGAGACAGAATGCAAGCATCAAATAAGTGAGTACAGAAGGAAAGCAGAAAAGTCCAAAGACTGCCACTGGCAAATTCCAAAATTAAAAGGTCATGGACGCAACTGGGAACCATTAAAAGAGATGGAACACGATTAAGAAAGAACAGGTAAGCATGCTGTCTAGAGTAATTAAAAAAACGCTTTCAATTTTTTTTTGGTTGTCCAAATAAGGTTAAAACCAAGAATGATCCTCTAAATCTGGAATGTGGCAGTCATTGGTGATCTTGATGGGGGCAGTTTTGTTGGGGAAGGGTGTGAAAATATCATTGCCACAGATTGAAGAGAATGCAAGCAGATGAACTGGAGACAGTAGAAATGGACTATCCTTTCCTTAAGCGAAGTGGTAAAATCAAGGAGAGATTTGGAAACAGCAAAAGGAAAGTGAAGAGGCATATAGGAGTTGCTTTGGTTTGCTTTATTGTGTGTTGTTTAGATGGGAAACTACCATGCAGAAGAAAAAATTTAAAAGGAAAGGATAGGCTGGGCATGGTAGCTCACACCTGTAATCCCAGCACTTTGGGAGGCTGGGGCGGGGTCAGGAGGTCAGGAGTTCAAAACCAGCCTGGCCAACATGGTGAAACCCCGTCTCTGTAGGCTCCTCTAATCCCAGCTACTCAGGAGACTGAGGCAGGAGAATCACTTGAACCTGGGGCAGTGAGTGGAGATGGTGCCATCGCACTCCAGCCTGGGAGACAAGAGTGAAACTCCGTCTCAAAAAAGAGAGAGAGGATATAAATGAGGAGAGTTAGGAAAGATTTCTGAGTAGCAAAGGGAGGTGGCTTCAAGTGCACATTTAGATTTAGATATGTATCTACCTAATTATAGTATTAAAACTACTCCTACACAATTAAGCTTGTTTGATAACCTTGTTAATTCCTACTTCAAGAGACTGCTCTTTTTTTCTTTCATTTTTTCTACTTTTATTTAGGGTTCAGGGGATACATGTGAAGATTTGTTACACGGCTGAATTGTGCATCCCTGAGGCTTGGTATATGATTGATCCTATCGCCAAGATAGTGAGCATAGTACCTGATAGGTAGCCTTTTAACCCCCACCTCCCGCCCACTCTCTGTACTTAGATAAGAAAAATAAAGCTTTTTTTTCTTATCTAAGTACAATAGACTCATTTAAAATAATAAAAGGAAAGTAAAATGTACAGACACAGATGCAGGAATTCTGGTAAATAAGATTAATGTAGTGAAAAAGCTTGTATAGGATCTTGTCTGCTTAATTTTTTTTCCCAATAATATAGGGAGCAAGATCAAAGCTGAGAATAAGGAGGGTGAAGGGGGTTTGAGGACGGAGGATAAAATATGAGTCAGTGGTTGAGGAGCGTGGAAGAGTAAATAGGCTAGGGCCAAATAGGACCATGTGGACCAGCACAGAGACCCTCCTGAGATGAGTGATTCATGAGAAAAGTCTGTATAATGGGAAGGTCATGGGAGGCTCTGTTCACCTGTGTAGGGCAGACTCCTAGTATTAGAGAGTTTGATAAGACAGGCCCGTGGTTCCACAAAAAAGTACAATAAATAATAAAAGGGCAAAAAGTTGAGGAAAAAAAGGGACATTATAAATGCAATTCACAGAAGTTAAGCTTGGAATGGAGAGAAGTGAGGATGTGAAGTGGTTAAGGCATATAAAGATGTCATGGAATCAATGGATTGTGGGTCCTTCTGGTGTCAAAGATTTAAAAAGATAGGCTAAACAGTAAGAATTAGAGAGAATAGTTAGTCTTTGCCAGAGCTTATGTTTATTTTGAAGTCACAACTTTTCAGTTTGACCAGAGACAAACAGACAAATAAAATTTTAAAATACAAGTAAAAGGATTTTTATATGAAGAAACGTTGAAAAACAGTAAGAGATAGACTAGCTAGACAGGAAGATAGATAGATCAACATGAACGAAATAACAGAATTCTACAATCCTCATTATAATTTTACTGAATCTTCAAATTTCAAAGAACAATAACAGCCATATAGTTTGTTGCAGCCCAGCCTCTATGCCTTGGGTCTGTGAAAGGCCAGACGCCTGCCAAATGATGAGGCAGTTGCCAATTTGATTCTGAAGCTGTAGAAATAGAACTGGATTCTGACAAAGGAATTATATTCTCATTTTCACTGAGCCTCTACGATGCCCTCTCCAATAAATAGTCTGTGATAGCAGTAGACATAGTAATCTGTGAAAGAAGAGACCCGTAGTGGAGGGCATCAGAATGCAGACGACGAAAGAGACTCAACTAGAACACATTTAAGCACTGCATTATTGATGGCTTTTGGCAAGGAAAGTTAAAGTGTGATTGTGTTGCCATTTAAAACTCTGGGTTTCAGATGTAAGGCAAAAGTGAACAATCCTGGTTTACAAGGAGATTAAACACTCTATGCGTCACTTGAGAAATAAAGGAATTGGATGTTTGATTTTGACAAACGATGAAAAGAAAAATGTATTTTTTTTTAAATTAGTAGTTGAGTCGGTTAAGTTTTTCTATTCCTATTTAAAATCCTCATTAAAAGTGATTTGACAGATCTAGGGACAAATTTGTGATATTAAAATAAATGTTATAATACAGTATATTTTAGAAAACAACATCTAAGCCAATATTTGGGTTTCTAACCTTGTGAAAAGAGCAAAATCATAAAACAAGACATAATTTCTACTTTGTTAACATTAAGATTTCAATTCTTACTCATAACACTAGAACTGTTAGTTCCCAAGGTAGGTAGGTTACTGTCAATTGGCATCATTGTTGCTGTTGTCAGGAGGACAATTACTGTAATAAAAATTTTTACTATGATGGTGAATATTTTTCTTTGGAAATAATATGTCATGAGAAGATACTATTTCAATTTGCTACCCTCAGCCTTAGGGAAAAATGAAACCTCACATTATAGTATGAAAATGCTTTCCAAGCATTGTCTTTGATATAAACATCCCTGTGTTTCAGAGGGGAGTCTTTGATCTATTTAGGCACAGTGAATTGACTACAAGTGAGAATTTTGGCTTCTAACACATTCGTTATACTCTTAGGTGGCATTATAACTTAGGAAGCTCTAGATTTAGCAGACTTGGCTTCAAATTGGTTTGTACCTCAAACTACCCATGTGCATAAAATCAGTGCTTGCTCTCAACCTCATCACCTCTCCCTTCTTCACACAGGAGAATCAATCCCCAGTGTCCTCGTTGTTGAGCAGGGCCATGTGAGGATGAGCCAGGAAGAGAATGCTTGTTGTTTTCAGGATAAGTCACTTAATTGCTGATGGCATCTCCTGCCTATCTTTTTGTCTTTGTTGTCACCATGCTGGAAGAGGTCCAAGGTTAAGATGCATGAGGAGTAGATGGAAAAGAATTGTCAATATATGCCCCCCAGATCGGCAGAAGATATTGCATAAGTGAAAATTGCTGTTAATCCACCAAGAAATGTGGGGTTGTTACTCAGACCAGCTCTCACTATCTATGTGACTTGAGGCAACCATTTAACCTCCCTCAATAATACTTTTCCCTTCTGTAAATAAAAAACTATGAAACACAGATATGTGAAATGTAAGCAGTTTTATTTTATTTGATTTTTCTGCTCATTGAAAGGATTAGATGACCTATGGAAAGACAACTCATGTGGAGTTTATTTATTTGAAGACAACTGGTGTGGTGCTTAGTCCCTTAAGATGTACCACATATCCTACCAAAATAAAATCAGTGAAATTCCATATTTAATATTTAATAGTAAAGTTTTTAATTAATTAGTTCCTTTTGGTTTTGAAGATAAATATTTGACCTTAGTAAGGAACCTTATGTTCTCATATTAGTAAACCAAAGACCAAATGTCTGTTGGAAAACTAAAGTCTCAATACTTTCTATGCAGATGTAGGAACACTAAGGTAAGTAAGGCCCAGAATTACCAGTTTAACATAGATAAAAGTGAAGTGATTTCATTTTATTTTTTTCTTTCTTTATTTAAAAAAAAATCAATAGATTTTTTGAGGAAGAGGTAGTGTTTGGTTACATGAATAAGTTCTTTAGTGGTGATTTCTGAGATTTTGGTGCACCCATCACCCTAGCAGTGTACACTGTACCCAATGTGCATTCTATTATCCCTCACCCCCCAATCCTTTCCCCCAAGTTCTCAAAGTTGACTGTATCATCCTTAAGCCTTTGCGTCCTCAAAGCTTAGCTCCACTTATGAGTGATAGGATACAATATTTGTTTGGTTTATCCATTCCTGAGTTGAGACCAAGTCTCACTCTGTTGCCCAGGCTGGAGTACAGTGGCGTGATCTCGGCTCACTGTAACCTCTGCCTGCTGAGTTCAAGTGACTCTCCTGCCTCAGCCTCCCAAGTAACTGGGACTACAGGCATGAGCCACCATGCTGGCTAATTTTTGTATTTTTAGTAGAGACAGAGTTTCACCATGTTGGCCAGGCTGGTCTCGAACTCATGACCTCAGATGATCTACCTGCCTTGGCCTCTCAAAGTGCTGGGATTACAGGTGCTAGCCACTGTGCTTGGCCCCGAGTTACTTCTAAAAGTGCAGTAATTATGAACTTTAGAAAGGAGGATCATATCATAGTAAAAATAACAAGCTTCTCATATAAATAATTTATAAAAGTAAAGGAATACTCAAATATTAAGCAAGTAAGTAAATAGTAGGTATATTTTCAAAAGCCAAAATGCTATTTATTTCTTAATACTGTCCTTAAAATTGACAGTTCTTAAAATGTATCACCTTATACAAGTAGAATCCTATGTTTTATTTTTATTCTCTTTGGCCTGTTTTTGTTTGAGTCCTGGTTTAAGAAAAGAAACAAAGAAAAATTACTTAGTTTTATATCAATTAAAAAATAAATGTGGAGATGTACATGTTTATCTTTACTTTTGAGTGTAAAATATGTTAGCTAGTGAGCAAAATTCTAAGATGTGATAAGCATGCTGTCCACAAGCCTACAAACTATATTAGACAGCCTTGAAAATTATACAACACTGAACCAAGTTTAATACATAACTAGATTCCTGCATCTAAATTTAATTAAATACTTATTATTGTTTTGTGTCTGCTTATCAAGCCAGACACTTAGAAAAATAAAATAATAACTAGAGAAATACAGTCAATGCACGAATAAGTTACCATATTAATAGTTTCTTTTTTTTTCTTTTTTTTAGATGAAGTTTCGCTCTTCTTGCCCAGGCTGGAGTGCAGTGGTGCAATCTTGACTCACTGCAACCTCTGTCTCCTGGGTTCAAGCGATTCTCCTGCCTCAGCTTCCCAAGTATTACAGGTGCCTACGACCATGCTTGGCTAATTTTTTAGTATTTTTAGTAGAAACAGGGTTTCATCATGTTGGGCAGATTGGTCTGGAACTCCTGACCACCTGCCTCTGCCTCCCAAAGTGCTGGGATTACAGGCGTGAACCACAGCGCCTGGCTGTAGATTTTTTGTTTATTTGTTTGTTATGTGAAACGTCTAAAATTTATTAAACACTCAATGTTGGTGCTTTAAATGCCTGGGATATCAATACACAAGCCTGCCTAAGAATTTCCGATGATCTCCTTTTTGTTTCTTTTTTTTTATTTTTCACTGTAGCATTTTAAAAAATATTTTCACATAATGTATAATGTACTTCTTATTATGTGTATTGCTTTACTTACAAACTCACTTCTATGCTCTGGAATATAACCTTGCAACACCAGAGAATTTTGTCTGTTTTTAAGATTTTTCTCCAGTACTGATGCTGCACCCAGTCCCTGCCAAAAGGTAGGCCCCAGTGAATAATGTGTAATGATTGCTCATACAGTTATCATGTGTCTCACAGGCCAAGTGACTGGTGTCAGGGCTACAAAGAAAGCAATTCTGATTTCAGGCTGTTATAGATGTTACGAATGTCACCTGGTGTTCTGGGATACAAAGAAACATAGGTAAGGAAGATTCAGTTGCTACTTAAAGAAGGTTTTGCCAGTGAATTCACTTAAGAACACCACTTCTCACAGGACTTCTTTCTTAGGAATGAGATGGGATATGTTCTCAGAGTAACCACATAGCACTGGGAATTATAGCAGGATCAAAGTCTAGTCATGCTAGAGTGATATGCTTTCTAAAAAAAGTTATTTATATATATATCAGGTTTTTTTATATGTAAAATGAGGATTCAAAGGTGGGTGGGCAAACTATGGTCACTTTTATGGCCTTCTAGCTAAGAATTATTTTTTATTTTTGTAGATTTGTTTGTTTCATTTTCTACTACTATTATTATTATTTTATTCTTTTCTTTTGTGAGACGGAGTCTCACTCTGTCACCCAGGCAGGAGTGCAATGGTGCAATCTCGGCTCACTCCAACCTCCACCTCCCAGGTTCAAGTGATTCTCCTGCCTCAGCTTCCCAAGTAGCTGGGATTATACCATGTCTGGCTAATTTTTGTATTTTTAGTAGAGACGGGGTTTCACCATGTTGGTCAGGCAGGTCTCGAACTCCTAACCTCAGGTGATCTGCCTGCCTCGGCCTCCCAAAGTGCTGGGATTACAGATGTGAGCCATCATGCCTGGTCATTTTCTACTACATTTTTAAAGAACTATTTAAAAAGGGGGAGAGAATATAGAATAGAGAAGAACATATGTAACTCATATAACCTGCTATAATTACCGCTGTCTGACACTTTACAGAAAAGTTTGTTGATCCTTGTCAAAATTACAAATTATCCTTTTCTAGCCTTAGTGTCCTGTGATTTTGATAAACATTCATACATGTAAACATGGTCATGACTATCCATGTTGAATTTTATTTAGCTCTGTAACTGTCTACAGAGCCAACGAATCTGTATATGCACAGCAACAAGATAGTTTTTTTTAATTTTTAAATATGAGAGATAATTTAATATTGTAAATGCTTGAATAAATTCTACAATATAGTCACGTAGAGGGGGAAATAACCCATACAATAAAAAACTGTCTATAACAAAGTCATTGTTGGAAATCAAGACAAAATTTTCCACCATGCAAAATTCATGTCTATGAATATTATTTCCCAGATGGGTCAATGAAGTTCTTCAAAGACTCAAATTCTACTCAGGGCATATCATTGAAACACACTCATACATCTCTCTAATATGGAAGAAAGCTATTAGGCTATCTTAGGCAAATTAAGGTTCACTTTTCTCCACATGACGTTTCCTTCCTAGAGCCATACCATGGCCTCAAACTGTTACAGGATTACCAATTTAAAACCTACATATGCAACACTAGAAAGATCTACTAATTTCACAATCTTTGCTTACAAATCATCAGCATCAGCAAACAACATCCACACCCGCTAAGCTCAAAAACATCAAAATCCAAACATCATTTGAGCTTTCATGGTAAAATAATAATTATAATAGTAGGATAATCTCTGGTATCTGTCAGTATTTTTCCAAGTGGATTCAGCTTACATTGGATAAACATCCAAAAAAAATTGGTAGTTCAAATTATCTAGAAAATATTCTATGCAATTATAGACTATCTGAAGAATATTGAGATATTCTGGCTACTGTTCATCCCTTATCTCCTCTGGACTCCCCACATGGCATCTTGGTGTGTAGAAATATTCACATCCATGAGGAAGAAGCCTCTGGCCTGTATTTGAATTCCTGTGCTGTCCTCCGTGTCTTTATTGACTTTTTTCCTTTCTACCATGGTGACTTTTGGCTAAGATTGTGCCATTTGCCTTCCCCATGTATGGCATGAGGAGATGTTTGACTTTCATGGTCACACAAAGCTCTGGAGGAATTTGAGAGGAAAGCATGTTGCCTCGGGCCCTCTCAGTCTGCTGGAATAGGACATAATAACTGATTTAGTCCGTTGAAGCTGTCATAACAAAATACCTTAGACTGGGTGATTTAGAAACAATAGAAATATATTGCTCACAGTTCTGGAGACTGGGAAATTCAAGGCAAAGGCACCAGGAGATTTGGTGTCTGCTGAGGGTTCATTCTTCATAGATGCCTCCATTTGACTGCATCCTCATGTATTGGAAGTGTCCAACAAGTCCCCACAGACCTCTGTTTATAAGGGCACGAATCCCATTCATAACGGCTGAGCCCTTATGTGGGGATCACCTCTCAAAAGCCTCACCTCTTAATATAACTTCATTGGGGATTCAGTCTCAATATATACATTTTGAGGGAATAAAAACATTCAGACTATACCATCATTATTCCTGCTTTATGCAGCAACCCCACTTTGAATATAAGTTTTATAATTTTCATACACCTACGTTGTGTTGTGTAAATATTAAGTCCATTACATATGACAATTCATTAGGTGATCCTATGAATATCTCTATTACAAATATCAGGCC
>NW_012113919.1:8002622-8025158 GCF_000951035.1 Colobus angolensis palliatus | reverse complement strand
CAGTTACTACCCAGAGAAGTGACCACAACAACCCAGTTTCCTATCTGACTCATCATAGGCACCTTTTGGGTACTGAAAAAGCCAGTAATACGAAAAGATGCAATTTGTAGGAGGGAGGAAGGTAAAGAATAAGGTGAGGGCATATACACAAAACAATCCAAGGCAGGTTTATTTACAGTCATAATATCTCCCTGAACATCAGCTGGCACTGATTATCCAGAGGAGTACCAACTAGAGAGTATTTCTTTCATCATCTCTATCTTATATGTAAGGGACTCCAAGTTCAAAGAAAGCTCAAAGGAACAACCAACTGCAAAAGAATTAACTTTGCACATCATCACAGTATCTGACTAGTGCATTTGGTTTGAATAGAAATCCTGCAACGAATGGATTACTTCATAGAAACCCAATTTCAAAGTCTGCTTATTATTGCCCATCCTAAAGCTTCAATCTATAGTTTGGTCTGAAGTTTGCACCACCCCCCAACAAAGTTCTGTTTACCAGAAGCCCCTTCCACTCAACTTATATAACTCAAATCGTATCCCAAATAACACTTTGAAAAGCAATGGTTTTTCTCAATAATTTTATATGCAAATACAGATAAAGCAGAAGAGATAAACACAGCATAACAATACAGTATTTATTTACTATCTTACCATCTCCAGCAGCAAAGCTTTAGGACCAGGAAACCCTCTTTTTACAAAGCAATCTCCTTCCCACCCCCAATTAGTTGTTTACAAATACAAAGTACACAGGACATCTGCTTTGTATGAACAAATCTTAAAACATACAGATAGATATACCCCATTCTGTAAATACAGTACTTTATTCAGCTAAGAAGGCTAGTCCCACCAAACCTGTTAAAAAAGATTTTCCTATATTCTCTTTTGAGTAAACTGCCAACATCTATCTCTATAAAAATCATTTTAGGAAAATGACTTTCATCCTCCTTCAGTACAGGACCAAAAAATAATAGTAACAATGCAACTTTGGAACTTAAGAGAATTTTAAAATATACAGCCAGGTGTGGTGGCTCACATCCATTATCCCAGCACTTTGGGAAGCCAAGGTAGGTGGATCACCTGAGGTCAGGAGTTCGAGACCAGCCTAGCCAACATGGTGAAATCTTGTATCTACTAAAAATACAAAAATTAGTTGAGCATGGTGGCAGGCGCCTGCAATCTCAGCTACTCGGGAGCCTGAGGCAAGAGAATCGCTTGAACCTGGCAGGCAGACGTTGCAGTGAGCTGAGATTGCACCACTGACTCTAGCCTCGGCAACAAAGTGAGACTCAGTCTCAAAAAAAAAACACACACACACACACACACAAAAAAACAAATATCAGCGTTTCCGCCGTCAGATGACTGTTCTCTTTGCCTAAATTGGGAGAGCAATCACTTTGAGATAAGCCTGTGATTCTATGTGAAAGAAATAATGGGCAGAATCCAGTGGTCATTCATGTGTATAAGAAACAAGAGAAAAACAACAAAATGTTATCGTTGTAACTGCTTTCTAGCATTCTACGTTTCTAGAAGAAGTGAGTCTCTCCTTGGAAAACTAAGGCCAATTTCAGAATTTAGATCCTGGGGCATTAAGGATCCTAGGCCTTGGCCCCAAAACAGAAGACCTGTTGCAAGAATAATTTGGATTTAAAAAGAACCTCCACAAGTAATGACAATGCTAAGATTAGCTTGAAACATCCAAGGAAGTCAAAGAGTGAATACACTCTGGCTTCGTATAGGTTAGGCTCAGCTAACACATTTTTCCTTTGAGGCAGAGAGTAGAGGCCAAGGACCAGCAAACAACTGGGTTGGAGAGAGGCCTTATGATGCTTAATTTTATGTGTCAACTTGGCTAGATATGGCACCTAGATGTTTGGTCAATCACTAGTATAGGTGTTACTGTGAAGTATTTTTAGATATGATTAACATTTAAATCAGTAGACTTTGAGTAAAACAGACTAGCCTGCATAATGTGAATGGACCTTATCCAATCAGTTGAAGGATTTAAGGGAAAAAGATAAAATTATCAGGAAGAAGAAGAAATTCTGCCTCCAGATTGTCTTTGGACTTGAGATTACAACATCAATTCTATGCTGGGTCTCCAGGTTGCCAGCCTGTCCTTCAGATTTTGGACATTACAGCTCCCATAGTTGCATGAGTCAATTGTTTAAAATGAATATCTATGTTTCTCTCATACACACATACAGAAACACACATATATGCACACACACTATTGGTCTTGTTTCCCTAGAGAACCCTAGACTCATAGAGACCTGCAGGAAGACTGGGGTTGTGATACTAGTCTTCATTTAAAGAAAATGTTTGTACTCAAGTACTTTCCTTCTCCCATACAACTTTTCACCACGGGTTGGTAAGAAGCACCTGATGCTGGCTGGGCGCGGTGGCTCACGCCTGTAATCCCAGCACTTTGGGATGCCAAGGCGGGTGATTCAGGAGGTCAGGAGATCGAGACTATTCTGGCTAACACTGTGAAACCCCGTCTCTACTAACAAAAAAACAAAAAAAACTAGCCGGGGCGTGGTGCCAGCGCCTGTAGTCCCAGCTACTTGGGAGGCTGAGGCAGGAGAATGGCGTGAACCTGGGAGGTGGAGCTTGTAGTGAGCCAAGATCGCACCACTGCACTCCAGCCTGGGCGACAGAGCAAGATTCCGTCTCAAAAAAAAAAAAAAAAAACTAAACAAAAGAATCACTTGATGCTTATCCTCATGCAATGTTTAGTTTGTCTATGCTTATACTGAACACCTTTAGTTGATGGTCTCAGTGTTGGGGAGAAAAGAAGACTCCTGAAAGAAGAAGCAAACGCCGATAGCAATGAGGCAAGACGTTCAGCCAGTATCCAGGTTAATTTGGTCAAATTTCTGATTCATCCTGTTGACCCAGTCAGGGCTTGAGTATTGATGGACCCTACTCACTTAGACTCACTGGGCTCCTACTCTCATTGTTTTGTGAGTTTTAACCATAAGTGTGTTTTTTTCCCCCAGTCCCTGGCAGAGACTGTCCACAGCCTCTGTGACTGAATCACTGTGGCACTTACAAGAACTGCTCTGCCTTCTTTCAACTCTCTCAGTTTCACATTCAGTGGAAACATTTAAAAGTTCAGGGTCCCCTCCATGCAAAGAATAGGCAGAAAGAAATGCAGTTGTAAAGACTGGTCTCCATCCTACCCTCTCCAGCTAGAAATGATTTCAAGCTGCTTCATATTGGCCTAAGATACCCTGGGAGGTGGTAACCTCCAAAGATCACTAATGGATAGAGAACTTGGACTAATGGATAATTTGGAATTCCTCTCAACCAATTTTTTAACACCTTGTAGAAACTAAATCATGGTGCAGCAGGTATGCAATTACCTCTTTCGTGGGTGGGCATCCCCAGGAAATAAGGATGACTCATCTTAAATTTTCTAGGCATGTCATATGCTTCTTTTAAAATTATATTTTGACTCACTTTTGAGGATCTAGCTAGAGGCTAGTTTATCTTCTTGACCAGTTGCTTAAGTCCACCCCACAACCTCTTTTTTCATTGGGCTCTCACATGCGAGGGCCACGATGCTCCTCCCCTAATCACTCCAGAGTCAAGTGACAGGCAACTAGGGACAGCCTCTATACCCTAGAGCCCAAGACATTATTCAAATTAGCCAATTCACAGGGAGCCTGAGCAACTTAACTCACTCCACTCCACTTGCCATACATGAGTTTTCCCCAGCACCTCCAGATTCCGTTATCAGTCTCTGTCACAAATCCTTTGGTGGCCCTGCCTCGAAGTCTTCTCTATTTCAGAGCCCCAAATAACACACAGTTCTGCTTTTATTCTATTCTAGTGTCAGTGTGTTGTGTCTCACTATCAAAAGGATGTTTAAACCCTATAAAACAGCATGCTAATGAAATAGACACAGGGAAACTAGTGTTTTTCAGAGTATTTATATATTGCTTTTAGCAGGATGTATCAATTCGGTCCAGATTAGCTTGGGATAAGAAATCCTGGTGCCTGACTCCTCAGAAAATTTGATGTGTGGTATGTAACTATTATACAATAGAAATGTTTCATAACTCAGATGGCTTCTTCTTTCTAAGTGGTATAGACTCACTCACAACATAAAGACTTCATATGTTAACCTAGGCTACGGATATTGTAAGAAAGGGCCCAAGTGACTACATTGGTTTCTTCTTGCTTCACTGGTGTCTTGAAATCATTAATAAAATTTCATGCTAAGTCATGTCTTTTATTCTTGTGATTCTCATAAGCACTCTGATACTTGGTACTTTCTCCCCTAAAACAAAATCAAATCAAATCAAAACAGAAATTACAACATATTAAGTAAACAGTCCTAAAGGAAAAAAAAAGTCACCATGTTGCATATAAAATATTTTCACTATTGTATAAAAGAGTAAGTTCCTATTCAACTAATTGCCTTACAAACAATAAGACTTCTGGTAAGTCTATAAGAAACAACTGCCTGAGAGCTGCAGAAAATGAAAAAATGCAGGCAGATTTTAAAGATGTTGAAATTTTCAGTAAATGACCAGCACTTTCCTGTTTTCTGTTTTTGTTTTGTTTTGCAGATATGCCCTGAAAGAAACTGCAGTTGTGGAGGTGATGTTATGTTTCTAAGTCTTTCATAGAAAGGCTCCATTTGTTTTGGTTGAAGATATCAAGGGAATAATTCCAAGAGCCACAGAAAAGTGAGATAATAAACTAGACAAGAGAAATACAGAGAAAATAAAGTTTGTCTAAAACTATGCCCAAGTCAGGCTGGTGCACAAATAACACTTGAGCAAGGCAGACTAAAAGCTGATATAAACTTTAGCCCAACATAGATATGTCATAGTTTGAAATATAAGAGAGTTAATTTCCTATAATAAAAATATTAGTACTAATTGGAGATACATAACAGAATTTACTGATTCAAACATATTAACAATGTTTAAGATACAATCTCAAAGTTCTTTACATGAAAAGACTGAGGCAGTGTAATCCATCGTCAACGGAACATACGCCTTCCAAACGACTACCCTATGATTCAGACTTTACAAGTACGAAACAAAGATTTTAAAGCAGCTATTGTAACTGTTGCAAAATGAGCTAGAAAAACGCATATTTTTGATGAAAAAAATAAGAAATCGCCAGAAGAGAACAAGAAAATTAAAAAGAACCAAGAGTTCTAAAATTGTTGAAGGAAACACTATTTAATAAAAATAAATCACTGGATGGATATACAATGAAATAAACAAATACTAGCTTAAAAATTACTGGATGGTTGTAAAAGGAAAGCAAAAGTAGAACAGAAATAAGTCAATAAACTGGAAGAAAGATTAGGCAATCTGAAGAAGAAAGAAACAAACTTGGGAAGAAACTTAGAACCTCAGGAACATATGAAAAAATATTGTATGATGAGTCCAACATACAGACAATTAGAGTCTCAGAAAGAAAGAAATGAGAAAGGGGAGAGTAATATAAAAATAGAATAGGTGAAGTCCTCTCAAATTAAATGAAATATATACATTTATGGGGTTAAGAAACTGAGCTACACATAGAGTAAATACAAAGAAAAAAATCCTAGGCACATTACATAGTCAAAAGGCTAAAAAGAAAAAAAAAAAAAACCAGCGATAAAGAGAAATTATTGAGTGCAACCAAAGAAAATATACAGATGAGCAATAATTTAAATGACCATAGATTTCTCATCAGAATACACAGCAAAAAGAAGACACTAGAAGAAGAATTGTAAATAGATTAAAGAAAAAATAAACTGATAATTCTATATAAAGCAAAAATATTCAAGCATGAAGGACAAATAAAGAGTTTTTAGATGAATGAAAAGCTAGCATAGAATTAAAACTGTCATAAGAATGAACATGTAGACAATTGAAACAGAATTGATCATCCAGAAATAAAACCTTTTATTTATGGTAAATTGATTAACAACAAAGGTGCCAAGACAATTGTTGAGAAATTGTGCAGACTAAGCTGAATGACTATGTGGGGAAAAAATTGTTTTCTATTACCTAACACTATACACAAAAATTAATTTAAATTGATAACAGACCTGATGCAAATACTAAACTTATAACATTTTTAGAACTTTTCATAAATCAGATGCAAAAATAATGCATCATAAAAGAAAAAAATAAGTTTTATTAAAGTTTAAACTTGTTGTTCAAGAGATGCCATTAATAAAATTAAAATACAATACAAAATAGGATATTTGCACTATATGCATTTGCCAAGGGATTTTTGTTTTTAAATATATACAGAACTCTCATAACTCAATAAGATCAAAGTCAATCCACAAAAAGAAAGCTTAAAGGATTTGAAAATATACTTCACCATAAAAGAGATACAAATGGCAAATAATCATATAAAAATATATTTCATGCTGTAATTAGAAAAATGTAAGTTAAAACCATAAATGAGACCACACTATATATCTGTAAAAATAAATGAAATTATAAATCTAGAATATCAAATTTGATGAGGACATTTTACCAAACAACGTATCTCACAAACTTCTGGCAAGAATGTAAAAGGATACAAGGGCTTAGGAAAACAGTTGGCAGTAAACATACAGCTACCAAATACCCAGCCATTCCACTTTTAGGCATTCACTTAAGACAAACAAAAGAACATATCCATAAAAAGACATGTGCAAAAATGTTCATAACAGGATTATTTGTAAGAGACAGAATTGAAAACCAACCTAATATCCATGAACAGGTGAATGGATAAACATATAATGGAATATAACTCAGCATTAAAAAACATACTGATACATGCAACAATATGGATGAAACTTACACATCATTAAGCCAAAGTGAAAAGAAGCGTCGAGTGCAAAATAATACAGATTTGATTATTTTATTCATATAAAAGTTTAGTAAAAGTAAATTAAACTATAAAGACAGGAGACAGATTATTGGTTGTCTGGGGTTCAGGACAAAGAGACAGATACACTACAAGAAGATATAGGAAATGTTTTGATGGTGAACAAAATAGTCTTCATATTATTTGTGTTGTTAGTTGTACAGCTCATGCTCTGAAATCATGCATTCAATGGCCTATTTTAAATGCCTAGAGCTCATTGTATGCAAAGTTTTGTTAATAGAGTTGACTAAAAAAACATTGGAGCTATAGTTAAATCTGAAAATTCAAGGTTTCAATTCTCAAGTACTCATGTAACTTAAGAAAACAAATAGTGGAAGTAAACAAATTATGTACCACGCTCAAGAATTGGGGGACAGAGCAAAATAAGCCTATGGGAAGCAAAGGGATATAATTGATAAGCATAAATGCATATTAATGATTAGAATATGCAAATATAGCATTAATAAGTAAATTTAATAGCTGGCACTGTGAAAGAATCCAGTTAAATAGATAAACCAATAGCTAATCTAGTCAAACAAGAGAATACTCACATAGCCATACTGGGGAAACTAATTATAGGACAATATTTTACTCGACTGTTCAAATAAATTTGAAAATTGACTTCAAATTCTCAGAAAATATAAATTACCAGGAGAGTATACAATGTAAACAAACCAATTACCACGGTAGGATTTGAGAAAGCTGTCAAACTGTTCCTCTCCAAAATAAAACAAGACTCAAATTTTCCACAAGTGATTCTATCAAACCTTCAAGATATAAATATTTTTAGTGTTATTTAAATGTTTCCAAACAGAAAAAGAAAGAAAAGCTCCCTCTCTTGTTTCCACCGACTTCTCTTTTTAGAAGTTAACAAACATCTCTTTACTTTTTTATATATGTTCTTGGCTTCTTCAAATGCTTACTGATTGCAGTAATGGGCTAAGTGGATGATGGGTGGCTGCCATTGGTCAGGTGAACTATGGACAGCGGCCATGGAGTTCCCCTGTACATGTGTATGCCTGTTTACTTCACATGATTTCCCTTATCTCTGTCGCATGACTGACTGTAACCTCTATGAAAATTGAGGGGGGATGAGTGAACAGGAATGCTTTCCTTTCGGAAACAGAGGGGCAACAGATAAATCATGCTTGAACGCCTCAAAACTGGTAAACCAAGAAAACAGTTTCTCTGGAACTAAAACAAGGATATTTACTACTGAGCTGAGCTGTTATCCTATTTTTCTCTTTAATCTTCTGGAGAGAAGTAATCCCATATTAATTAGATGTCAATTCTTATAACTCCCTTTTTTCTATTGAAATAATTAAATCAATTCATTTTTTCTGATCATTTGTATCTAAATTCAGTTCATTCATTATTTAAATTTTAATATAAAGTAACCTATCATGAATTAGTTGACTTTTATTGAACATAAATTATTTTAATGATTTCTCTCTATGATTTTTAGGGTTTTTCCCACTTAAAATGTATTTATTTTTGTGTGTCAACCCACCCTACCTGAAAGCAATTATAACGTGATCAATGCGAAGAAAAGGAAATGAAAGATGAAGCTGAACTTTAGAGAACAATAAATAGTAGAATATTTTTCCAGTTTTTTATTGGAATAAAATATACATAATTAAATTTTACCACCTTCATAATTATTAAGTATATAATTCGGTAGTATTAAGTGCATTAGCATTGTTATACAACCATTGCCATTCTCTATCTCTTGAGCTTGACTAGATGCTTTGAAAAATGAATAAATATAAACCTACATGGAGCTACTTAAAATTTTTTGCGAGATATTGGTAGCAGGGAAAGAAGAGAAATATTTGAAATGTTTCAGAATAATCACTCGTAATTTGAATTGTAATCGTTTTTACAACCATTCATAGCTAGTTCTACCATTATAATAATCAAATAGCTCAAATTAGATGTTTCTTTCTTGGAGAAAATTATTTCACCAATGTCAAAATATTGATTATACAGATATGGTTAGAAGTAACACAACACCTTACAATTTAGGTTTTATACATAAGACTTAATTACAGAAAAAATGTAACTCAGAAATTTCAAACAAATGTATAAAATGACTCATTCTGCAGATGGTTGCTACTTCAAAGAAAATTGCTGCCAAGAAGAACATAAAATTTTAAAATAAAAATCAGTATATGTCATTTCAAAGTTTTCTGAATCATTGGTTATTATTGATGAAATAAGAATTACAAATTGCCAGTTTTCAATAGACTTAAATTGGTGTTTGTGTATATATGTACATTTAGTATATGATAACTTGATAACTTTTTGTGTCTGATGTCATACTCCAGAGTTTAAAAATAAATTCTCTTGAATCTTTTGGATTTGTCTTTCTTCTAAGTATAAGTTTTGTATTTTAATCATAGAATGCACCACATACATTTCAATTTCACTTTGTATTTATATTTTACGTATTTAAAAGTAAGCACATTTCTACATGTTTAAATATTGTTTGTATTAATTTTAATTATAACAGGTAGTTTTTTTCTCATTTTACAGTAGTCTTACAGAAATAATACATATTTAAACGCATAGTGTAATTGCCATCTAGAAAACCTGAGAAAAGGGAGAAGTCAGAATCAGTGCTTTTGACCAACTAACAATAAATCAGAGCAACAAAAAGCATTTTCTGGCTGGGCGCGGTGGCTCATGCCTGTAATCCAGCACTTTGGGAGGCCAAGATTGGTGGATTACCTGAGGTCAGGAGTTGGAGTCCAGCCTGACCAACATAGCGAAACCCCATCTCTACTAAAAATACAAAAATTAGCTGGGCGTGGTGGCACGCTCCTGTAAATCCGGCTACTCAGGAGGCTGAGGCAGGAGAATTGCTGGAACCAAGGAGGCAGAGGCTGCAGTCAGCCAAGATCGCACCACCGCACGCCGGCCTGGGTGACAGAGCAAGACTCCGTCTCAAAAACAAAATAAAATAAAAACAAAAAAAGCATTTTCCTCAAATAGTTTGCTCCTTTTGCTTTACAAATTTTGCCTGTATCTCCTCTCAGAAATTGAGTTAAGGCTTAGTCCAATGATTGTCCTTTTAAAAGTAACTCTCTCTAATTTAAAGCATTTGAGCATGTATGCGTGTTCACCATCTCTCATGGCCTCCTACATCAATGAGATTTGGCCAAGAAAACAGAAACCACACTAGGTGTTTTAGATGGGAAGGGATTGAATATAGGTGGTTTATTCGACCATTGGAAGGCCTGAAGTAGTGAAGGTTATAGAGACTTCTGCTGGTCCTGAGGGAACACAGGAGTACAAGGGGTACAGCACAGCTATTTTGGAAAAATTCAGCTGCCTGACACATTGAAATGGAAAATTTTGCTGAGGACAGCAAAGAACTGTTACTGAAGCCCCAAGACTGCTGCTGACAATATCCACTGGTCTATTCACATCCTCTGCTGGTGAATAATTACTTTTGTTTCTCTTTCAATTTCCAATGATTGTCTCTGGCTACAAGAATCTAAACTGGAACCCTGTGGGTTAGGGATCCTGGAAAACACAGATTCAGGCTTCTCCCTTAAAATACAGCAATGAATATAGAAAATACAGAGTTGGTAATGGTCATTCATCAGCATTCTGAGAGAAAAACTAAAAGAGGAATGTTTATGGAAGTTAAGATATAAAACTCTTTCCTGAGCTTTTTAGAGCAATAAAATGCAACCCTGTTTTCCCCAACTCATATGAAGTGTGTTTTTAATTGACATTCGGGGTACTGTCTAACATAATACTGGAAAGTCAAACCTATTCCCAATGCAGTTAGTTGTTTCATGAGTTCAGAGGATGGCCCTTCATATATTGCAGTACATATTATAAGTCTTGGGGATACAGTCACTTCAAGAGGCTCACACATCTGTGAAAGAGATGGGGAGGTGAAACGAATGTTATAAAATTGCCTTTCAAATGATAGGGTAAAGGTGTGTAGACGGCTGCAGGAAATCATGCAAGTAGCTAGAAGCTATTTATTATCAACTGAGTATGATTTCAAATCTAACTAAAATAATGAGGCTAATTTTGCCAAATAAAACTCAGTTTTATTACATTCACCTAAATAATGAGCTGTCTGATGTGTAACTGAAGGATTTGCAAGCACATGCTCAATTTGTATTCAGTGGCAGACGTTTGAGGATTACAAAATTAGAAAAATTTTAAAAGATTACTTTGATTATTCCTTTCTCAGAAGTTTAAGACCTTAAATCCTCTCAGTGGTCCCAACTAGTAAGGTAGATTAAATCTTTCTTATTCACACACAGATGTATAATTATTAGTGTTCCACACAAAGTAGCGATAGTCATTTAGAGTCAGGATCAGCTAACATTTGTAGAGCAATTATAATGCTCTTGATTGCCTGGGACTTTATTTTGCATATTCATTTAATTCATTTGACATCAAAGAGTATACAGAAATGATATTGATATTTGTGTGTGTGAACGTATGTGCTTGTATGTTCGTGCTTTGTATTACCAACAATCTACCATGAGCCTCTCTACTTCTGTTATAACTCCTAAGTCTAAAATAATTATGCCTATTCTTTTCTTTTCAACAATCTATTGGGGTTATAATTATTTCCATTTTACATTTCAAGCATAAGGTTTGTGATCTATATTGGACCTTCCAGTTAGCATATTTCACTGGTAGAAGCATAATTTCATACATCATAATTCTTAAAGCTATAATTCTTGAAAATCATAATCATGATTCTTAATACATTTGTACTTGTTCCATCTTCATCAGAATCTCCAGGCATTTTAGAAGTTAATATCCCCACTATACCTCATCGTCTACTCTTCAATCTACCATAAGTGGTCATAAGTAGAGCTGTCACCTTAGACTAAGTTGCCTGGAAATAGCCTCTGAAATGGGGGCGCTGTGTGCAGAATTGTATTAGGAGGAGCTCTGAGTATCACTGTGAGGAAGGAGGAAAGGCATAAAGTGAGCATGGAAGAGCAAGACCCTCAGCTGTAAAGCTCTTCAGTCAATCTAGTGCTGAGATGATCTTTCCAAGATACCCAAAATTAAGGCAAGACAGCCAGCTCTTTGCATCCAGCATTGACCCTTGGCTGGTATCTGGGAACCCGGATTTCAGGATAGCCATGCCTATCCTAACTGATAAGTGTGATCCACTGTGCCTGAACTACTGTTGCAAACAATATGGTTTAGTATGATTTTTTGCTTTTCTTCTGGGAGTTTGAAATTTTAGTGCCTGCCAAGAAGAGAGTGCCTATGTGATTAGTCCCCGATAAAATCCCTGGGCCTTATTTCCCAATGTGCTTCCCTGTTGGACAACATTTTACACATGTTACAATTCTTTGTTGGGGGAAATAAGCAGTTCTGGAGTTATTCCACTGAGAGCTTGTGACCTGATTTCCTCTGGACTTTGCCCCATGATGCTTTTCCCTTTGCTGATTTTGCTTTGTATCTTTTTACCATAATAAATTTTACCATAATAAAATATAGAATACAATTACACGCTAAGTTTTGTGAGTCTTCTTAGCAAGTCATCAATACAGGAACTGGTCCTGAGGACCACACCCCAAAAGAGAGCTTCCACTTGCACAAGGCAGTTCCCTATGGTAGAGGACAGACAAATCTTAGTGATGAGGCAGCTTTGAACACTGGCAGCCTGTGTCTCCAAATGTGTGAAACATGAGTGTGTCAGACTCAAAGAGGGAAACTAGATAGAAAATCATTGTATCGATCGGGTGCGGTGGCTCACAACTGTAATCCCAGCACTTTGGGAGGCCAAGGCAGGTGGATCACCTGAGGTCAGGAGTTCAAGACCAGCCTGACCAACATGGTGAAACCCCATCTCTACTATATATGTATATATAATATCTATACAAAAAATTAGCCAGG
Organism: Colobus angolensis palliatus; assembly: GCF_000951035.1. Lineage (NCBI taxonomy): Eukaryota > Metazoa > Chordata > Mammalia > Primates > Cercopithecidae > Colobus > Colobus angolensis. The sequence continues at coordinate 8,012,385 of NW_012113919.1, read as the reverse complement.
AGTAGTGTCAGGCACCTGTAATCCAAGCTACTAGGGAGGCTGAGTGAGGAGAATTGCTTAAACCTAGGAGGCGGAGGTTGTAGTGAGCAGAAATCGCGCCATTGCACTCCAGCCTGAGCGACAAGAGCAAAACTCCATCAAAAGAAAAAAGAAAATCGTGTATCCAGTGTGTAAATACGTGTCTCACACAGGTCCATGTCTCTCTTCTATTAAGTGTACTGTCTCTGTAAAGAGCTTTTCCGGAATTCTAGCTAGTCTTGTTTTCTGGAGCACTAAAAAGAGACAAATTAGTGGGATGGAAGCGCAGCCTCTACTGCTACAGTTGAACTCAGGGGCATAACAGAGGTTCATTAACCCTTCTTTGCTCTCTTTCTAAGGGACCTTCAAACTCTGCCAACACCTTAACTTGTTTAAGCAGTTTTCTTGGTGAAGATCTCCCAGAATTCCATCCCCTATGTTTCCAAATCACTACATACTATGCCTTTCTGAAACTGTGTTTCCTAAGCTATCTATTTCTCTTTAAAAACAGGCATAATATCTCCTGGGGATTCATTGGTGGATCACCTGAGCCCCAAACCTATTCTTCTTTGATCATGTTATATAAGAGCAGTTTTACCTCCCACTTATGGTCATAAAAAAACTACCTTCTAAGTAAGGCAGATTTTTATTTGTCTTCTGGTCTTTTGGCATAAGGAACCTACAATGATAGGCCACTAGCTGTAACTTAAAATTCTGTAGAATTCTTGGTGTCTGTCCTGGTTGAAGCATTCATCTTTTAGTGCTTCAACTGAGCCCTCTCAGCTTAAAAAGTCCAAAATGAAGTGGAGAAAAGTATAAATAACCCAAATGAACCACTGGGAGTTACAGTAAATGGACCCACTCTTATTTCCATTCCTTGGTTTCCAAATCTATATATTGTGTCGCTTGCCAGCACTGAGCCATACAATGTTCATTAATTTAGGGTTTAAATTATATTCTGGGATATTGAACTTTATAATATCAAAATATTATTTTCTGTCTCATACTTCAACTACATCTTTGAAATGTTGCCCCTCTATTACATCAGGGACACCAGGTGGACCCAAGGGTGGCACATTCTCAGTAAACCAATATGATAAAACAATCAGATCCCAATACTAGACCAGTTGCCACTGCTAATTTAACATAAAATTGATCTCTTGGCTGGGCACGGTGACTCATGCCTGTAAATCCCAGCACTTTGGGAGGCTGAGGCAGGCGGATCATGAGGTTGAGAGTTCGAGACGAGCCTGGCCAACATAGTGAAACCCTGTCTCTACTAAAAATACAGAGGTTTAGCCATGTATGGGGGCAGGTGACTGTAATCCCAGCTACTTGGGAGACTGAGGCAGGAGAATCGCTTGAACCCGGGAGATGGAGGTTGCAGTGAGCCAAGATCGCACCATTGCACTCCAGCCAAGGTGACAATGTGAGATTCCGACTCAGAAAAAAAAAAAAAAACCACAAAAAACAACCAATGGAAAAAAATAAACTGATCTCTTGTTCGGATTCAATGTTATATGTGATCTTGTGTCAATAGATTGTGGTTATGTTGACAATGGCCCTGTAGGCAACAAAGAAAATCTTATTCTGGGAATGCATCTCAGTCTTATCCAAGATGATTTGCTGTTCCTTCCAGAGTAGGAGTCAAATATAGTTAACTTGCCACTAAATGACTGATTGTTTTCCTTGACATATGGCTTCATACTGAGGGGTCAGTGTTAGTCTCTGTTACTGGATAAGTAAGAGTAGCTAGATCAGACAAGTCACAACCTATACATGTGCCTATGCATAGCATCTATCTCTTCCACAGACCTTCTCCATTCTTGTGCCCACAGTCTCATCACTGGGTCACAAATTACAACAGTGACTGAGATCAATGGGCTAAATAGTTCTATCTATTTGATTAGTTACAGATATTTCCTAGTGGTGCCAAACATGATAGAAAGAGCTTTGCATTGCATAATCAATTCCATAGGTTCATATACATACCTCTTAGCCAGAAACTGTCACTGATCTTCCAATTTTTCTTCTTCCATGCCTGTGTTCAATAATATAAGCCATCTGTCACTGTTCATGAGCCCAGATATATTCTTACTGTATGCCACATTTCATTCTGCACAATGTGGATGTCTAAGTGCATCATTTGAAGCTCTCCTTTAGGGAAACTTTCTCTGCCTGGTCTCTTGAAGGCCTCCCTTTACTTGGACTATAGCGTGACTCCAGTCTGCTTTTCGCTCATATTGTATCTTTTGACTCTCCTAATCCCCGATCCTGGATATACCACTTCTGTGTTACCATGGATTGCTTTTAGATTGTTCTGTTTTATAATTTGATAGCTCATACAGAACCCAGTGTTGCCTGAATGGCCACTTGGTTTACAGTGATTAGAAACGCCAGCTCTGTAACATGCCATGGATGACTTTTCTAGTGTGTATAGTTTTCTGCTTTAGTTTGCATGACTCTACTCTAATACCCTAAACTTTTACATGTGGTTCTCTTATTGGGGATTTATATTAACTCAATATTAAATCCAAAGATATCTTTGGTACCTTATGTTTGCTGGACTAGATGGTCCACAAAGTGCAAAGCAATGGAGCTTGGGCAAATTGCCAACCTTATTCTTCTTTGGACCACATGCAAAGATGTAGACTTCTATATGTCACCCCAAAAGTCCCAAGTGTGAAATATGGTGTTCCTTAAACCTGAAAAAGCCTTTGCCCTTCATATCTAGTGTGGGATGGCATGCCTATTTATATCTCAGTTCACCTGATGCTGAAAACTTTTACTCATATGCCAGGTCCCTGAACCTTCATAATATTTACCTCCCATATATCTTACTTTATATTCTCCACCCCTGACACAAAATCCTGTGCAAATCATCTCATCAAACCTCTTTTGGCTCCTGCTAGTACGGATTGACCAGATACTTCAGCTTCCTTGCATATGATCTTTCCTTTCTTTCTACAGGTTCAACATGTCCTCTGTCAAGGTATAGTGATCTGATTGCCAGAAGAGGAAACTGGTGTAGATCTTGAGGGCAAGGAATGTTTCTATTGTAAGTCATTTGCCTCTCTTGGGGTTTCTGCTGGGTTTTCAGGAAGGGAGGTGTATCATTTGATAAGGGCAAGAGGGGAACATTTGGAGTTCAAATAATATAGAACAGTGGTCCTCAATCAAGAGTGATTTTCCACTTCCTGAGGGTGAACACACTTGGTTATGACTGGAGACATTTTTAATTATCACAGCTGGGGGAAGAGGGGCTTAGAGACCTCAGATGTTGCTAACAATCTTACAGTCCACAGGTTTCTGCCTCCACAACTAAGAACTATTCAGTCCCAAATGTCAATAGTGCCAAGGCTGAGAAGCCTCAATTTAGAAGAAATTAGAATTTATTTCCCACACTTACCCAGATATTTTAAGTATCAGGAGCCTATGTTTTTTCCTCATAGAGCCCTGAGACTGGAATAGGAATCCTACTGGGATAAGGCTTCATTCTTCTTTAAATCTTTGCTTCTCTTACGATTAAGTCAGAAACCTGTTTTGCCACCCCATCTATCCTGGAGGGAGAAATATATGGGAGATTTATGTGGAAATTCATTTGTGTGATGCACTGAAAGGTGGAGTTGAGCAGAGGAAGGAGCTCATGCTGCAGTGTGGTTGCATCTAAGGACTCAGCCAGTACAAGGAGCTCTAGGGTTGAGGTATCCCTTAAGAGACAGAGATAGTCCAAATTGAGTTAAGGGGCAGTCCTTTGTTTTCCCACATGAACCTGTCAGTAGCTATGGGCCGCTCCCCTGAAAGAAAACGTCACTTTGAAGAAAAGCAATTACCTGTGAGGGCCACAGCTGTAAGCCATTAGCAACAGCTCTTTCAAGGAAGTAAATGAGAAATGTACCAACCCCAACGAGGGAACCTGTACAGAGCAATACAAATATCCACTACAGCCATCAAAGTCATCAACACATGGACCAGTGTCCTAGCATCAATGACAGAACTCTCCCAAAATGTAGACAAAGAATTGAGAAGGAAGAGAAGTAAAAAAGTAATTAATTATTAAATATTTCCATTTAGAATCCTAAAGCATTAAATAGAGATAAAAATAAACACTAGATACAGGTGTTGGTAACTATATGTTGGATAGAAGAGAAGGGAGAAATGTGGATTCATGAATGTTTATTGAGACTTTTCCATGTGTTCGGAAGTAAGAAAGGCAAGTGAAAACTAAATAATTGATAAGTATAGTAGTCTGTATTTGAATTATATTGATAAGAAAATTATAAGTATCAAAATTATATTGATGATACTTCCCTTTTTTGAAGAGAAAAATATTTTTAGAAAGTAAAATTTCAGTGTGTGTCAGGTGGTATCAGGAATAATACATCTCTGTTGTTTTGAAAATTATACTCTTCACCCACTTTGTTGATGTTTTTTAAAAGATTCTGCCATATGATTTTCTCAAGCAGGTTGATGACTAAGCAGGGAAACACACTCCTCCCCAAAATTTAATTTTAATTAGAAGTGATGAATTATAATTTTGGTTGCTTAGCCATGTTTTAAGGCATACTATGCCATTTTTTCATTTTCATGTAATCTCTTTAGCAGAAAATGTGTATGTGCCTCAGAAAGTGGTGTTTTAGTAGTGATATATATTATTTGTAATTTATAATATATCTCTTTTAGTCATGTTGATATAAAAATAGATTGCATAATTGTGTTTGTTTCAATCTTTGTCAACTCCCCAAAAAATAAACTATAAAAGTATTTATGGAAAAAAAAAACAGCGGTATAGATGCTACTCATAATTTTTTTTCTTTCCATTATGTTTGAGGGAATATTACCATTGTCTTATACCCAGCATTTTTATTGTCCCTGCTATTTTTCTATCCTGAAACTTGATCTTTAGTACATATTATACTCATCAACATCTACTATTTCCCTCATAAAATATAGCAAACTCTATTCAATTATAAAGGGAGATTTCTTCAGAAATATTGAGTGTGTCTTAAAATTTGCTGAGTATTTGGAAATATGACTTATGAAAATCGTAAAACCAATTGCATATGTTTAATATTTTATAATTTAATAAACTTAGACCAGTGATTCTCAAACCAGGGCAACCTTTTTCCCCTCCAACACATACACATGCTAAGGGACATTTGACAACATCTAGAGACACTTTCGATTGCCACAGTTCAGGTGTGTACTTCAGGAACAGATGCCAGGGTTGCTGCTAAGCATCTTACAATGCACAGAACAACACTTCCTCCCCTACAGTGGTTGCTGTAATAAATAATAATCAGAATTGTCAAATTTTGCTCCAAACTGTAATAGTACAGAAGATGAGAAATCCTGTTGTAGATATTCTGACACTTAAAATACTAAAAGCATTTTAAAAGGCCAATTTTAATAGAATTAATAAGTGAAACTTGATCATCGTCTCGCCACTGGTAAGACAATTTTTGAAATTTTTGTTGCTGTTGTTTTTTAAAAGTTTTCAACCTATTGCTTTAACAGTATTTTGAGTTAATTCTGTTAATTATATTAAGAAATACTATTTCTGCACCAAATTCCAACTTGACTTATGGATAATATACAGAATGTTTAAGCATATATGCCATTATTTTGTGAAGCTCAAATTTCTCATTAATTAAAAAATACTATAATAAATATTGCATTGTATTATTTAACTTTTTTCTATTCCTACTATTTGAGAATTCAAATTTTCTTTTGTATTGTTTTAATTGTTGAAATAGTATTGAAATATATTTTTAATGTTCGGCTTGTTTGATAAATGCTACATTCAGACTAAATTATATATGGTCAAGTAAAATGGCTATTAAAATTAAAACCAAATGAAAAAATAAATCAGCCCTTTAGAGTAGCAGATACAATGCAGTGTGCAGCAGTCTATTATTACTTACAGCTCATAAGGAGGAAAAAATGCTTCTGAGGTTGCATAACACATGAAAATAGAGAAGTGACAAAGAAAATTTTCATTGACTTGTGAAAATTGCTTTTTAAGCTCCAGTATGATTATAGTTCAATTTTCCAATTGTTTTTTATATTTTCAATCATTTCATTTCTAAAATTATTCCTGAATTGATTCATTTTTTGTTCTTTTTGTTAGAGCAAAACTCATACTTACAAATCATATTAACATATCTATATTTATCTGGTACTATATCAGATTAAATTCCTCTTAAATGTAATTGTGATAAACTTATTATAAGCAGATAAAAATTTTCTTGCTTTATGATAGAGAAATATGTGAGGAACAATTTTGCTCTCAATTATTTTTTATGAAGCAGAAAATTTAACACCACTAAACCAAACACTAGAAAAGCATACATTTTGTTTTTCCTAGATGTAGCTGAATGTTGATAAATATCTAGGACATTCTGTTCATATGAACACCTTTAACACAGTCTGATTAATATCCATAATTTAATTTGAGGATCTCTGGCAAAAATAATAAAATTAATTTTAAAAATCTCACAAAAGTGTCCTGTCCTTTGATTCTGTAAAGATGCCCGTAGTGCTTAAATTGCTATTTTAACTGATGTTACGCAAAGATGTATGAGCAGAATTTTAACATCAGTATTGATCAATAATCTGTGATCTTGAATGGAATTATAAGTTTACACAGATAATAGTTGCTGTAATGAATGATAATCAGTATTCTTAAATTTGGCTCTAGGAAAAGACTTAAAAAATGAATAATTGCATTGCACCACCATTTTTTAAGCCACCGAATTGGGTATTTTATTATTTGTGCCCAAAAGGACCCTAACTATTAGACAAAATATTGGATCTTAGAAATGTGACAAAATCATATTCAACTGCTTGTGGGGTATGCTGAAGAGACAAATGGCTTAGTGAATGTTTAGTTAAAGTATATGTGAGTGTATGTTAAAGGAAGAACAATGTTGGCCTGCAGGAGAATTCATAGCTTGTTTTATGCCTCTATCCTTTCCATATTTTTTTCTCTTTACCTACTGTTTAGATGAAACAGAATCAATGAAAAGAACAATATATTGTAATTCAGACTGAGTAAGCTATAAGTGTAGGAAGACCTTCTATGCAAAGAGAAATAGAGTTCAAATCTATTTGGCTATTAGGACACCTGTCTTTCCATGAGGTTAGAGAGGTAAGGAATGTCAAGTTTTTTATATTTCCTTATAATGAGAAGACTTGGAATGAACCATCAAAACATACTCCTTCCTATTGCTGTAAGAAAATTATTGCTCTTACTTGTTGGCATATGTTTACGGGACTAGGCGAGAAAAGAGAGAGATAAGTGATAGTGCTTTTGTTGCAACTCTAGGATTACTTCTAGCCTATGGAAAGGGCTGTCTTGACTTAGTTGAGCAGTATATGGGTTTGGGGGCAAAGCTCCATTTCTTTGCCTGAACTTAAGCCACGATTAGTTGTGTACTTTATTATCCGTTTGGCCTGTATTTCCTTCAAAAACTTTGAGATAATTAGTTAAGGACCCGATTCAAGAAGACTTAGCCTCATTTTACAACATCCACTTATTTTATAATTTCTTTTTTTTCCCCACTGTTGCCAAACAAATAAAAAATAAATAATCATTGCATCTTTATCAAGTACATGTATTTGAAAGAATGGCAAATATATAGATTTGAAAGAGTATCTAATGAAAAAAATAACTTAAAAACCAATTACTCTATCAAGGGACAAGTACATCCCCACAGTTGTTTTTAAAAGACACGTAAATGTCTGCTGCAGAGAACATGGCCTTGCTTGTGAATTTTTCTTGTGATCCTACAAACAGGGCTTGCCGTTAACTCTACCACGTATCTTCTTATACCACTGATCTTTTCAATGCCTTAGAGAATGCTGGGAGTGCAGCACCACAGCCACCACAGCCTGTACCTACTGCACAGTCCTTTCTTGCTTTAGGCCTCATCAAAGCAAATAGCCTTTCATGTCACCTGGTATATAGTCCAGTGTATTAGTCAGTTCTCACACTGTTAATACATATCTGAGACTGGAAATTTATAAAGAAAAGAGGTTTAATTGATTCACAGTTCTACATGGCTAGGGAGTCTTCAGAAAACTTACAGTCATGCCAGAAGGCATCTCTTTACTGAGCAAAGGAGAAGCCCCCTATAAAACCATCAGACCTCCTGAGAACTTACTGTCAGGAGGACCACACAGGGGTAGCTGCCCCACGATTCGATACCTCCCACCTCCCACTGGGTCCCTCCCACAACACATGGGGTTTATGGAAACTACAATTCAAGATGAGATTTTGGTGGAGACACAACCAAACCATATCATCCAAGGAAAACAGAATGAACAATGGATTAATGATAGTAAACGTATGTCCTGTAGATCCATACTTGGGTGAAGGACCAAATCTAAAGCTATGGATAAATAAATAGATTGATGTCAATCTGGAAGAAGATGTTTAAACACATGCTAACAGAGCCTGTCCACATTTATATCAGTTTCCAGAACAGAGATGGCAGGATGAAAGTTTTTAAAGGTACAACAAATTCAGGATGTATTAGTAAGTATATTAGGTGACAGAATCAGGATGTGAAAGAGTATTGATACATTAGATGGTCCAAAGCAAATTAAATAAAATGTAATGGAAATGAATGTAAAGTACTGTATCATGCTTAGTTCTAAAGATACAACTGCAGAAATGTGGAATGAAGAAAATAAGTCTTTACACCAGCATATGTGAAAAAAATGTATGACTTCTAGGTGGCTGTAGCTTTTATATGATTCTGTTGCATGTAGTGAAAAATGCAAATCTGATCTTAGACTCTATTAACATAAGTACAGAATACAGAGTGAGGAATTTGATGATCCCGTTGTAACTTCAGATTCAGAGTTCATTTAGGGTAAAAAATCCAATTTGCATGCTAGGTTTTTTTAAGAAATGTCATCTAAAGTAGAGTACATTCAGAAGTTTCAGAAAATGCTTTACTATAGTCAATAAACAAATATATAAAGAAAAAAATTTAAAAGGGAGTTTTTACAAGTATTTAAAATGGTTTGCTTTAGAATGACATATATTGGACATATGTCACACAATTCCAGAGGGAAACAATAGGTGCAAACAAAGAATATGTGAGCAGACTTCTCATATAAATGTAGACAAATTTTAAATATTCAGTACAATAATGGTGTGGACCCTGTGTTAGTTAGGGTATCTTGGAAATCAGACATCAGGTGATAATTGGAATATAAGAGGTTTAATGAGGGAAATGTCTTTGAAAAATAATGAGAAGTGAAAACTAGAAGTAGGTTACAAGAGCTATTAACCCATGATGCAGGTCTGATACCTGTGAAAGGAGAGAGGAAAGGGAGGAAAATTGGGAAGAAAAAGAGTTCTATTGCAGGGTAGGTCTTAGTAAACTTCAGTCAAGCTGATGGGAATCCCCAGAGGAGTCTGTCAAAAGAGCCATTAGGAGAGTCACATTTTGTGCTGGGCATGGTGGCTCACTCCTGTAATCTCAGCACTTTGGGAGGCCAAGGCAGGCTGATCACAAAGTCAGGAGTTCGAGACCAACCTGGCCAATATGGTGAAACCCTGTCTCTACTAAAAACACAAAAATTAGTTGGGCATGGTGGCAGGAGACTGTAGTCCCACTTACTTGGGAGGCTAAGGCAGGAGAATAGTTTGAACCCAGGAGGCAGAAGTTGCAGTGAGCTGAGATCATGCCACTGCACTCCAGTCTGGGCAACAGAGCAAGACTCCACCTCA
>NW_012113919.1:7945003-8002572 GCF_000951035.1 Colobus angolensis palliatus | reverse complement strand
AAAGAAAGAAAGAAAGAAAAGAAAAAGAAAAAAAGAAGAGTTGCATTTCAGAAGACAAGGTGGGGCTCTTGAATGTGTGCCTCACTCAGCCATTGGTGAGGTGCAGTCCTGGGAGGCTGTACCTTCAAAACGAACACGAGTATTCCAGAGTGTGGTGGCTGAAGACTGCTAGAGCTCTTATTGCTGTTTGATAGTTTATTTTGTTTGAGAATGGGATAATTTTTTATTCCATGAAAGAAATCCCTTCTTATTCATGATATGCCCCATCTGAGATACCGTCATAGAAAACTTGCTAATCCATAAGCATCAGTTAAATCTTCTAGAAAGCAGATGCTGAGACTAAGTTAGCAGTAAAGGTTAATTGGGGAGTAGCATCTGTGAAAGAAAAAGAATGTAGCAGGAAAGTTCAGGGGGAGCCAAGAGACCATGATGCAAACCTCACAAAGTCTCCACCATCTAAATCAAGAGCTCTGGAGCAAAGATGGCTCACTAGAAGAGTCCTACATCAAGTGTAAATGACAAGATTTTGTTAGTACAGCCTTGCTTAGTCATGGCCTGAAGCCATCTTGAGAAGTATGACCTCGTCTTCAATACAGAGGCAGAATTGAAGATATTAGTAGCCGTGGGCTGGCAGCTAACCACACTTGCCATCTGTCATTTCCTGAAGATATCTGGGTGCTACACAGTCTTGTATTTACTTCATGTAGCTCCACTTTTCCACCCACGTTTAGGCAGCAGCTCCTCCAGAGTTCCAGTGATTATCCTTTCCTATATGTAAACTTAGAAGAGGGAGGTTAGTGGAAACAAACTACAGCTCTCATTCCTATGACTGGTTTAGGGACTGCAACCCATTGTATTCTTTTTCCACCATCCATTCTAAATTCCACGTATTCTCAGCTATCATCTCTGATGGTCTTGTGGCTGCTATGGGGCTGTGTAACATAAATCTTCATTTTAAGCATTAGAACTCATGATAGACACACCCTTCTACAGCAGAGGTTGCTGTACTTACCTATTCACAATCACGATGAGGATATATATTGCTAATGGACAGCCAAGAGCATCTACCTGGGTTTTGCATGTGTTCCCCCTGTCCTCATGATATATCAGCAGTCCTATCTTTGCCTGTTAATCAAAGTAAGTTTTCCTGCAAATATCATGACTTCTCTTTTTGCCTACTGGTCTCCTATCAAAAGGAGATCTTCTTTGGAAACCAGGACTTGTATCCCAGCAGAGCCCAGAGTTCCGGAAATGAAAAAATCCATTAAATTAAAATAACATAAATTAACTGAATGGACCATTGAGGGTGATGGCTTTTCCCTGGATCCTGGAACTGTAAAATTTTCCTAATTGGGATGAAGGAACAGAGAGAAATCTCTGATTCAGTGAGGATGGAGCTCCATCCTCAGTATATTACCTCCAAACTGGCATTTTAGACACAGCTTTGTCAAGCCATTCCAACTCTGTCAGTCCAGCTGTTTCTAAATAGTACAATTTAGCACCATTTCCACATTTCCTTCATTGTTAGTGAGTCCCCTGTTCTGAAGCTCAGTTGTGTGGGATTTCATGCCTATGGGCAGGTGTTCCACAAGCTCCTAGATAATGGTGTTGGCTGAGGCTCAGCAAGCAGGAAAAGCAAATCCATGGTTGAAATACATATCTATTCCTGTGAGAACAAATCAATAGCCATTCCAAGACATTAAGAGCCAGTTGATCTCCTTGAGGCATAGTGTCATGCCAGGGACTCTGTGTTGCTCTCTGTTGTACATTTAGAGAAGGCAATAGCTAGATAAGCCTTGATGAAAAAGATTACATGCACATTCTTCGTCCCTGTGAATATGCACACATCATTTGTAAGTTCATTTGTCTATCCCTAAGTAGCTGCTGATGAATTCTGGCTAACATCCATCAGCTAAGCCATTTATATCTATTTTATTAGGTATTGTCTTTTCTATGGTGGATATTTTCTATTGCACATTAATATCTTATGCACAGATCTTCACTTTGTCCCAATTCCTATATGTCCATGTGATTATGTCTACTCCAGGCCTTCTGTCACTAATCTATCGATATCTTTCCTGTGGTCTCCTGAATAATTATATGTGTAGTTAACTACTCTTAGCCTCAGGTAGTCCTCAAATCATATGAGTAATCAGGTTTACCATCCATAGCTTCACCCACTGGAGAGGTTTTTCTCTTTTGACTGTAGTTCAAGACTCCCTGTGATGAAGCTACTCTCTTTATTATAGAACCAACATGTTTAGCTAACCCATGGCTAAACCATGTTTCCACTTCTTTATCCACATTCAGTTTTTTTAATGGCCCTTACAACAATTGGTGCGACCCAAGGGAGGGGTGATGGTGCAAATGTTCTTTGTGACATGAGAGTCCAGGAAACTTGGCCACACACTTTTGCTTATGCTCTCTTGTTCTACTTGTGCTCAGTCCTAAATTTATTATTTCTATTTTTCAATAAGTTTGCCACTAGACTTACCTGACTTGAAAGCTCTGACAAGACTCAGTTCCTGATGTGTAATTCCAAACACAAGTTCACCTGTGTCTCAATGTAAATCATTCTGATTCTATCCAGAAACAGATGCATGCCAACAGCTGTTTTTTTTAAATGACATATCTTTGTGCTGAAAGGGTGTGGTCTTTCTAATCGGTTTGTGTTAGGATCCTACCAATAGTTTGTCATTAACTCCACAGTGCACTATTTGCTACCTCTAGTATTTCCTACACTGTAGATACTGCTGAGAGCACTGCTTGCACCACAGTCTGGACTTTCTGCAGAGTTCTACATGCCCTAGGCCTCCTTAAAGCAAAGAGCCCTCCATATCACCTGCTATATATCCAGGTAATACTCTTCGGGGCGAACTGCATTGTCTCCAGAACCTTGAGATGTTTACTAGGTGGTACCCATGCTTCACCATGGGGAATGCAAGATGCAGCATTTTGTCTTTTGTTTGGGAGGGGATATCCTGGAGTTCTCCTAACCATTCACACCCCTGAAGATTTTACTGAAATGCTGGTTTCTCATTATCTATAAGGTTTATTTCTCATCCTCTGGAATTCACATACTTTGTGAAAGTCTCCACCCTCCTAGCACTTGTTGATCACACTGCCAATTCTTCATGATGATGCAGGGATGAAAGAACCCCATCTGTCACCTCTTGAGGTTTGATATTTGAGTCTGAGAAATAAACTGACAATAGACCGATGATCAGGAAAAAGTGCATAGAAATTTACTTATGTGCATAGGAGCATCCCGAGAAGGTGAGTGTTCAATATCCCAATGAGGTCTAGAAGTTTAGATACTTTTCTTCATAGGGTAAAGGAAAATGGGGGGTGTAGGCAAATTTTTAGAAGGGTGGTAAATGGTTTTTAGGAGAGATAAAGAGGCCAGCAGAACAGATAGCCTGGGACAAAGTTTGTCTGGGCTCTAGATATGGTGTTTGATTTTCAGTCTCTTCCTCTGTGATATGAGTTTCATCTTTCTTGGTTAATGAAATTTCAGTGGGAAGATTGAAGGCATTGTGCTCTTCTTTAGTGGATCCAGTCTTCAGGTAGATAAAGGAACTTCAGAGAAAACCCTCTCCCTTTGCTTCAGGAGAGGCAGAGAGATGAGAGACAGCGGGGCAGGAGAAAGCGAGAGAGAGATCTTGGTTTTGAGGCTGCTGCTTTAGTTCAAAGTATTCAGCGTGTCAAAGCACCATGCTTTGACGTACTGTTTTCTGAACCCCATAACATCAGTGTAATGGAGCGACATGATGTTTCGCACAAGCATTATTCCATGTTCAATACACCAGATGCTATTGGACCCACTACCTGTGCTCTTGTGGTAGCCCACAAAATTTGCCTGATTTCTGCTGATTAAGGCTAGTGCATCAAATGAAGTGATGACAGGCACCCTCTGCTCTGTATTCCTTAGATCTTTATATGTTGCACTAATCTCCACCATCCTGCTGCATCAAAAAATATTGTTTTGTATTTATGATCTTGGCTGGGAGAAGTTTTAAAAATTTGCATTTTTAAAAATTATCTACTATGATAGCTCTTATGCCACAAGCCAGGTTCACAATGTAGAGATTGCTCTAACCACAAAACATCCAATTCTAATTATATATTTAGAGACTGGTGAAATGACCCCAGGTAAGTTTTCTAATGCTGTAAACCCTCTCTTTGCTGGACTTTGACAAGGATTCTACTTTTTAACCTGGATCAGAAGAACTCCAGTTTCATGGGGAGAGGAACGTGATAGCACATCATGTATGGGATAATCAGTCTCATCTCAGACCTTGTGTTCCATAGTTCTTGAAATGACTTGCAATTTTCTCTGGGCATTATGCTGTCATCCAAGCAAATAGCCACGAGGCATCTGGAAAATAACTGATAAAATTATAACAGCATTTTTTTTTGCCACGTCTTTCTTCCTACAGACTTGGAAATCTCTTTAGTCAGTGTATTTCAGGGAGAAAGCTATGGGAACTGGACAAGGTATTATGTTTTTTATTATGACTACTGATCTTAGCCTCCCACTTACTCATTCTTGGTTTGTTTAATCATGTTTTACTTATGATTACATTACACAATACCCTGGTTGGCTGCCCACTTCTTTTGCTCCTGGAGTTGCTATGTCTATTGTTGATTTCTGTAACACTCTTCAGGTTAAGCCATCTCAGCTGCCACTTAGATTTTGCCAGTCATTACAAAAATCGTATCCTCTTGAAGATTCTGCTGGTTCTTAAATGACCTACATACTCCATTGCTATTAATAAGTTAAACTCTATAACCTTTCCTACCCTCTATTTTAGCCTGCTGAGTTGCCACTTAACTTCTTAATGATGGTGACCCTCTTAATCAGTGTATCCCTTATAACCTTGGTAAATGGTGTGCTCTTCGGCCTTCTCATGAAACAAAATTATCTCATGGGTTTTGTGGCCTCACATAATATATACACTCTAGCATATCTATCTTCTTCATTTATTCTACTCCTCCTCCACCATCTGCTATGGCAATTAAAGCTTTTCAGCTTCACTCTTCCTGCGGTTTATTTTCTCCAGACTTCTAGGAGCCAACATGGCATTGAGCCTGCACTGCCACCCACCCCCCCACTCCCCCATCCCCTGCCCCAGAGTCCTGGCTAAGGTATTAAGCTCTTTATGCTGGGAGTATCCCCTTGCAAATGAGTTGGGTAAACTGCACAGAATGAGAGAATAGTCCCTACGAGACTTACTCTCACTTCAGATACCAGTCAGAATTTCAGGAGCCTCCTGGGCCACTCTCACTTTAGACTAGCTGACTACAAATTTATAGATCCCTATGGATTCCAAGATTAGTAATTTAATAGAACGACTCACAGAACTCCTTTAGAGTGATTATACTCCCCATCATGTTTGTAACAGGCAGAGGATCCACGTTACAACCAGCTCAGTGAAGAAATGGATATTACAGAATCTGAGAGGGTTCTAAACTCAAAGCTTTCCTCATGCTCAGAGATACGTTGTCCTCTCAGCACTAATGTGCTACAATATTCAGAATATGACCAAGTAGGCAATCTCACCCAAAGCTTTAGTGTCCAGAGTTCTTACTCATCGCATACTGTCTCTGTAGGTAAACTTTAGTCTCCAGTTCCCACCCTCAACCAAGAGATAAGAATAATGCATTTTGTCTCTACTTCATCTGGAGCTCTGAACTTGCAGGGCATGGTTCAAAGCTTCCATTGCATGTCACATTGTTATATTTCCTGTGGACAAATTCTAGAATAAAGGTATTCCTCTAGGCGGGACACTCAGAGCCTAGAGGTTACCCAACAGCAGCAAAGAACAAAGGCCAGACTTCTCTTTGGGTAAAGTTAATTATTCATTACACATCTCTAAATTCACCCTTCATCAGTCTTATGTTTTGGTCTCTTTAACCACACATTCTCATAATCCAGGTTTACTGGATTTCCATGCAGGGAAAAGGGGCTAGGTCCTATACTGCAGTCTTCATGATCGTGAAGAGCCATACCAAGAACATGATCTTGGCTCAAAAGATGAGGAAAAATTAAAGGAATTAACAGCTTGAAGTTGTCATAACCTCACTTATCAAAGTACTTTCTTAAAAGTGATATCTGAACCACTCATCTCCACGTCCATATTATATAACTTGTAGCATACAAATTTACACTAGGCTTACTTAGGACTCTTCTTTTTTGTGTATGTGCTTTTTTCCCTACATATAAACAGTAAAAGTAGATAGAATAACCTATACCATTTATGAATTAAGAAATAATAAACATATGTTCTCACTCATAAGCGGGAGTTGAACAATGAGAACACATGGACATACTAAGGGGAACATCACACACCAAGGCCTGTCGCAGGGTGGAGGGCTAGGGGTGGATAGCATTAGGAGAAATAGATAATGTAGATGACAGGTTAATGGGTGCAGCAAACCACCACGGCATGTATATACCTATTTAACAAACCTGAACCTTCTGCACATGTACCCCAGAACTTAAAGTATAAAAAAAAAAAAATAAACATAAAGGATATTACAAAGTAATCTTTAGAGTATACTGTTAGTCATATAAAACACTATCATGTGTGTGTGCACCAAGAAAAAAATATCACAAAATATGTGAATTATGTTTGTCTTTAAAAGGTAATATTTTGGAATATTGAAATAATATATATTTTTTTTTTTTTGAGACAGGGTCTCACTCTGTTGCCCAGGCTGGAGTGTAGCAGCACAACCAAGGCTCACTTCAGCCTCGACTTCCAGTGTTCAGCCTTGACCTCCACGGTTCAAGAGCACAATCAAAGCTCACTCCAGCCTTGACTTACAGGCACTTGCCACCATGCCTGGCTAAATTTCGTTTTTTTTCTTTTTTCTTTTTTTTTTGTAGAAACAGGGTTTTACCATGTTTCCCAGGCTGGTCTCAAACTCCTGGGTTCAAGCTATACTTTCTCCTCAGCCTCTCAAATTGCAGGGCTTACAGGCTTGAGCCACTGTGCCTGGCCTTGAAATAATTATTTTAATGTATCTCATTCCCCACAAACATGTGAAGCTTTTGTAAATCTCTAAATATATCTTCTTTTCTCTGTTTCTGTGTGTGTATAGTCCTATGGTCATGAGTCACTAATCATGTCTATACGTTTTGAGAAATGCTTTGTTAGGTGGTTTTGTTATTATGTGAATTTTTGTTATACAGAGTGAACTTTCACAAACCTTGATGGTATGGCCTTCTACATATCTAGACTATATGGTATACTCTATTGCTTCTAAGCTACAAATTTGTACAGTATGTTACTATACAGAATACTGTAGGCATTTGTAACACAATGGCAGCTATTTGTATATTTAAACATAAAGTGGGTGAAGTAAAATTAGTTCGATAGTATAATCTTATGATTCCATTGGGCCACAATTGTATGTGTGGCTTGTCATTGACAAAAACATCATTATGCAGCATGTGATCGTATATATATTACAATATAAACACTTCAATCTGATATTGCTTTCTAAGAAAGCACAGTCTCTAAAGCCAGACATACTCACTTCCAAATCTTCCCATAGTAATGATACCATCTTTGATGAGCTACTTAACTACTTTATACTTTAGTGTTTTCATTTATATAAAGGGTATGATAATAATAACTAAGTCAAATTTATTTTGTATAAATTAGATGTGATACGGGCTTAGAAACAGTGTCTGGTTCATGCTGATCATTGAATACTAGCACTATTGTGGCTTTTTTGTGGAGAAGTAAACACAGGCAAAGGGTAGAATTTTGGAGTCTGAGGCTACAGTTTGACTTTTTTCTTAGATATATAACTTGTAGGAAATGAGCTTATACTTATGAACACTTGTTCCATATCTCCAAATTAAGAATAATTATGGAGATGTTATAGGGTTGTGAAGAATATTGAATAATGATTATATGTACATTTTCTAATAAAATGGTATAATAAGCCTCTATGATGATGATGATACTTATTTGAAAAACTTGTAACATGAAATAATTCTTATATCAAGAAAAACTCATGGAATCATTTATTCTCAGGGAACTGGAACGGAAATCATCACAATAATCACCATGATTGGTATTATTATTACTGTTATCTTTAATATTATTCACATTGTCTGCAGGTCCAATTTTGTACTTTTGGTCTGAGTTAATCAATAAACATAAGCAAAGTGTTTTCTGAATCCCATTAATCAATCATTTGTACAAAGGGGGAAAAAAGTCATTTCAGTTCCCAGTTGATCTTGTTACCAATCTTGCTTTTCTATTTCCTATTTTTTATTTCAAAAAGAACCCTCATATTTAGAATAATATATTCCAGCCTTAGATTATAGTTTTCTTTGCATGTGCTTAATTTTCTCATTTCAGTTTTTCCACAGGGTCAAAGGGATACAAGAGATAAAGTATAGTCAATTAACTAGAAGCTGTGCACACATGTATTTAAATGATGTAAGTAATCATTATTTTAGAATGGTTCATTATTATTTTTAGCTTTGGAAATTAGTACTTTCAACTTTCTCAAATTAAGTGCATTACATAAAATATCTCTTTCTGTGGAATTAGATCTAACAAGTGACTCTTATGGTTTGTTTATTCCAGATTAATAACTTTGGGATTTATCTTGGATATCTCATGAACTAAAAAAAAAAAAAAAAAAAGTCCCTATTCTTACAACAAGAAAAAAACCTTGTTCAGGCTGTAAAGTAATGACTTTTCTAACCCATATGAAAACAGGTCAAAGGATAAACGACCATCCAAAATTCTGAGGAGACATAGGCACATCAGGGAGACAGAGGAGTCAAACAGTTGCTAACCTTGGACAGAGGCTCCTAGATACCAAGAAAGTCTGCCAGAATATCAAAGAAGAACCCCTGATGATTTCTTGGAGGTTGAATGTCAGTATGGGGCTACAGTAATGGATTTTCCACCCATTTGAATGCTTTTTTCTCTAGAAACACCATGAGGCTTTTACAGGGGGGGATCTGAGAGAATCCATAGAATGTTTCCCTTGTCTTACTAGTTGGGGAGAGAAAGACCAAACACCGTTAAATCCATCCAGATCCCATTGCCATATGAAACAAAGGCTTAATCAGCAGTGGGAAGGGCCGGAAGAATGCAGACTAACAGTACTAGAGGATATTTTTTGCAGCTGGGAAAAGGAAGGTGGAGCAGGAGACACTGTGACAGGTAGCTTAATGTTACTCCATACATTTTAAATAAACTCACTTTCACTTATTTATGTCATGAATACATTTGTGTATTTATGTACAAACAAATGTACATTGAATAAAATGTTGGCTATATACAAATATGTGTGTGTGCATGTATGTGTTCAATGTAACTCATTTCTTTTTATTTTCATTTAACTTAATGCTTTGTGAACACTCTTCCATAACATTAAAAATTAAAATACTTGGACTTTAGTGGATGCATGAATGTGGCTATCGCTTGTAGAATATTTAAGTTCTTTGCAGTTTTAACTCTTATAAATGCTCATTGTGTTCAGTTTGGGATCTCAGAAATATAACTTTACTAAAAATTGTAAGTTAAAGATAATGCGTACTTATACAACTATATTTAGTCATTCCTTATCATAAGAGTAATTTTTAGAATTAGTATCACTTGATTTAGACCTTTTCTCCAGATCTTTGTACCCTATTTTCTAAATTGTTTACAAAAAGTTTATATTAAATTACATTCACCTTAGGAGTGAATTAGAGTCCCCATTTCTCTATCTCCTTCTCCACCCAAGCATACCTTCTCTATATTTTAATTCTGAAGACATGTTCCTCCTGACAAACAAAAGGTGATACTAGGTAAAATCAAGTCAATAATCTTGAAGTTTTGTATTTGAGTTAGTGGTCCTCAAAAAGCATGTGATATTACTACAAATATATTTACCAACCTGAAAATAGCATATTTTTGTATCCGTTGGGAAATGTTTAATTTTAGAAACATAGTGTTTTTTGAGACTTTTCTTATTAATACTAGTACTATTTGAACAATGCCTTCTGTAGCTTCTGTCTCTTCCATTTCATTTTTTTAAAAGCGCCATACACTATTTCTAACAGCAAGATGTAGTTCCTAATGGACTATCGAATGGGAGTCATACATTGATAGTCATATTATATATGAAAATATTTATGAAACTTGTTTTTTCGGCACTGATAGCTGTATACACTTTGGAAATAACTCAGAACAGATCCACTGTGAAGAATGTATGCGTATTTTGACAATCACTTGCTACACAGTAGAAAACAGTTCTGCCTATAAGGAGCTGTCAATCAGAGAATTTTAATTCTTCTAGGATAAAAGATACTAGTACACAAGGAGGAAAATTGCTACTGTGGTTTTCAAGGCAGCTATAGTACATAGCGTGTCCTAAACTGCTCCAATACATTACTGCCTCATGCTTTATTTCTTCTCAATGTATGCAAACCTCCTGTTTGAAAGAAGTACATCATTTACAGCCATGGGAATTTTGCTTCTGATGTAAATTGCCATATTTTGAATTTTAAGACATCTGTTAGTTGCCAGTACTTCAAAAGGGTGCTCCCTCGTGATCACCACACACTGACCTCTCTTGGTCTTTATGGCACACAGACAGATGGACAATTATGGGAAATTAAATATGTAAAGTTTCTTCTGACTTACTTATCCTTAACCAGGGCAACAAGACTCATGACTTTTATTCCACAGGTATCTTTTATCTAATGCAGAAAAGAATAATCTCAGAAACATTCAACTCTTTTGAAGGGATGAAGGAAACCAGACATTGGAAGGACTTTAAAGATCGTGTAATCTAACGCTTTTAGAATGAATGAGAAAGTGAGGGCATGTGAGGTTGCATGCATGCCTGTAGTGGAAGACAGGAGTGTATGACCACCGGGTGCAGTGGCTCATGCCTGTAATCCCAGCATTTTGGGAGGCCAACCTGGGTGATCACATGAGATCAGGAGTTTGAGACCAGCCTGGCCAGCACGGTGAAACCTTGTCTCTACTAAAAATACAAAAATTAGCTGGGTATGGTGGCAGGTGCCTGTAATCCCAGTTACTCAGGAAGCTGAGGTAGAAGAACTGCTTGAATCCTGGAGGAGAGGTTGCAGTGAGCTGAGATCATGCCACTACACTTCAGCCTGGGCAACAGAGCGAGACTCCGTGTAAAAAAAAAAAAAAAAGGATTTTTCACAATTTCTGAACAACAAAGATAAGAGGTTAATGTTTTCTACTTCATTTGTTTTTACCATTTGCCATTTATATATGAAAGGATGAAAATTGCATGGAAAATAGAAATTTTAAATAAATAAGTAAATAAATAAAATGCTTCTATTACCCTACAGAAAAATCTATGTAGGTAATTATACTCTAACACTCTTCATAGGAGAGTGAACTCACAATAAAATAATTTATTTTAGCCATAGGCTATAAAAAATAATTTCTAGGCATTTTGATTTTCATGGATAAGTATCTGAATGCTCTATCAGAGGAGCATACAAATATTCAGCAAAAATGGTTGATTTATTTTTACTGATTGAATCATTGCCTGAATGAATCACTTTTACTGAATATTTGTATGCTCCTATGATAGAGTATTCAGCTACTTATTTGTGAAAATCCAAACACTTAGACATTATTCTTGATTGCCTAGGGATAAAGGAGATTGAAAATATGGTTCCTATACACCATGGCATACTATGCAACCATAAACAAGAAGTAGATAATGTCCTTTGCAGGGACATGGACGGAACTGGAGACCATTGTCCTTAGCAAACTAACCCAGGAACAGAAAACCAAACATTGCATGTTTTTACTTGTAAGTGGGAGCTAAATGATCAGAGCACATGGACAGATAAAGGGGAACAAAACACACTGGGCCTCTTCAGAGGGTGGAGGGTGAGAGGAGGAAGAAGATCAAGAAAAGCAACCAACAGGTAGTAGGCTTAATACTTGGGTGATGAAATAATCTGTACCACAAATCCACATGACACAAGTTTACCTGTGTAACAAACCTGCACTTGCACTCTTGCACTTAAAAAAATACATATTTAAAAAAATTACTAATTCAAACTTGCACACATTTATTGAATAAACTTAAAATTGTAATTATGTTTGTGCGCACATGTGTATATGTGAACAGAAGCATGTATATTCATTTGTAGTGTACATAAATAGATAAGGCTAATGCAAATTTGTGTTTTTAGTTGACATGGAGATATAAGATAATATATTTTATATAAAATGATTAGTTTTGTCTCTTCAGTAAAATGTATTGTGTATTCTTATTTGTTGTAATTTTACAATACCCTAAGAAGTTGCATATTTACATATGATTTTAATGAACCATTAAAAAGTAAAAATAGTTGATTTTTCTTTAATGAACCATTAAAAAACTAAGCAATAGTTCATTTTTCTTTTAACTCTTTCCAATGTAACCAGTTCTTCATAATATTTAAAATACAATCTAATGTTCAAACAGTATTTTAGTATATTACAGATAAGAAATACTTCAGGATGACATAAATTTTAGCAAGAGCACAATTTCTTTTTCTTTTTTTTTTTTTTTTTTTTGAGACGGAGTCTTGCTCTGTTGCCCAGGCTGGAGTGCAGTGGCCAGATCTCAGCTCACTGCAACCTCCGCCTCCCGGGTTCACGCCATTCTCCTGCCTCAGCCTACCGAGTAGCTGGGACCACAGGTGCCCGCCACCTCGCCCAGCTAATTTTTTGTATTTTTAGTAGAGACGGGGTTTCACCGTGTTAGCCAGGATGGTCTCGATCTCCTGACCTCGTGATCTGCCCGTCTCGGCCTCCCAAAGTGCTGG
Source organism: Colobus angolensis palliatus (assembly GCF_000951035.1). Lineage (NCBI taxonomy): Eukaryota > Metazoa > Chordata > Mammalia > Primates > Cercopithecidae > Colobus > Colobus angolensis. Next base: position 7,989,740 of record NW_012113919.1, on the reverse strand, counting down.
GATTATAGGCTTGAGCCACCGCTCCCTGCGCAAGAGCACAATTTCTATAAACTAATGCATTCAGGTAATAATCTTCTCTCAATTTTATATCAAATAAAATATTTGTTTGAAACTATTAGGGAAACTGTACTGACAAAATCCAAAAATCCCAGATAGGTGAGACTTCATTCTAAGAAACATACTGAAAACTACCTGTATAGTTTTACAAATATTCCATCTGTGAAGGATAGTATATGATCTATTCTCCAGATGTTTGTTAAATACATTTTCCTCATTATAACTACAGAAAAATCATCAAGTTTTTTTCAAATATCATGGAATATTAAAATAGAGACGTTTTTACCTAATTTTCAGCTTAGGGATTTCAGATTGCCTATTTCTTCTTCATTTCAAAGTATTCCAGTATTGAGAAACTAATTGAGTGGAGGTATTTCTCATCAACCCAGTCAGCGTAACATGATCCCATTGCTTAACATTGGTATAAAGCCTATTAAAGTTAATGGAAGAAAGAATTACACCACTGAACTAGAGGTGATGGCAATTATTCAAATAGAGAAAAATGGGGAGAATGGGCAAGAATAGTTGCCCTTACCTAGGATTTCTTTTTATATGACATTTTATTTGGGGAAGAAGGGAGAGTGGAGGCACTATTATCTACCTAGAAGTGCATTTTGAATTGCTTGTGTGTATTTATAAACTATTTTAGTTTCTGAGTATTTTTTCCTTTGGCAAAGTTATTGAATGACTTTCACAATAAATGTTTGTGAACATTTTTTCTTCCTTTTATATTATGAGATCCACTTCACCGTTGTTTCTGACTTTCACTCCTCCTATAAGGTTTGTTCAGTTATTAACAATGATATAAAAATAGACGTCCTTGCCACAGTTTCAGACTAATGGTGACTAGATATAGACAATGCTGAAGCAGCTATTGTGTCATTATCTCACCACCGCTGTTGAGTTATTTTCTTTATGTTCACTCAGGATAAAATACTTCAACTCTGGACACATCAGGATACTGTCTTAGTCCAATTATTTAGGTTCTTTTGATATTATAAGGGGTTTTGTTATTATTGTTTGTCTTATTTTTACTTGTTGAAACAATTCTTAAATTCTAACTGCCTGTATTTTTTGATATTTGGAAATTACTAACCTTATATTTTCTGTTTCTGAGCCTTCCTTGCTTGAACAAAGCATGTAAGAAAATCAAATAGATGGGTATATAGTACGCAGGATTCTCCTGGAAAACAGAACCAATAGGACATAGATAGAGACAGAGACTGATGGAGAAAGTGATACATAGATAGATATTATAAGGAAGTGGGTCATGTGATTATGAAAAATGAGAAATCCCAAGGTCTGTATTTGGCAAGCTGGAAACCTAAACAAGCAATTGGTTACACTACCAGTCTGAATCTAAAGGCCCCAAAACCAAGACAGCTGATGGCGTTAAGTTTCAGTCTGAGTCCTAGTGCAAAGGCAGGAAAAGGGGGCTGTTCCACTTTGAAGACAGTCAGATAGAGATGCCAAATTCTTCTTTACTCAGTATTTTTGTTCTTTTCAGGCTTTCAATTGATTGGATGAGGTGTGCCCACAAGCTGCTTTGCTCAGTCTATCAACTCAAATGATAAACTCATCCAGAAACATAGTCATACACAAAACTAGAATAACGTATAATCAATTATCTAGGCTGTCTAGGGCTCAGTCAAGTTGACATAGAAAAGTAACCATAGACATTGGGAACAAGCCAATGATGGCCATAATGATGATGTAAAGTTACTACATCATATGTTACATGTAGGAGAATAAGGGAGTGAAGAAAGCAAATCTATCTTGCATATATTTTCATTCACAAATATATTGATAACAAAAGAAGGATGAAATACTCATGACAATTACAGTCTTCATTTCTGTAACAGGTCATGTGGTCATAACCTGATATTTAGACGTCTCTTCCACTATCCACTCTGTATTCTCTTTACCTCACCTGCTTAAGTTTCTTTACCTGGTGGGGTGACCAAAATTACCATTCTTGAAGAGTCTGGGCTATTAGTAGTCCTTCTTCCTGGAATAGGTTCTTGGGACTTTTCATTGACTTAATCACAAGACATGAGCGGAACATAAAGAGCTATCCTCAAAGATTTCCTATGTTTCAAAATACTCTTCCTTACTTCCCTTGTGGAAGTGGTAGTCTAATTTCCCTGCGGTGGTCAGGATCAATAACTCCAGCCAGCACTGTGACTCCCTTATATGTCTGTTGATTCAGATGCATGAGGAACCAAAGTGGCCAGGTGATGGTTGTAACTTTCAATTTAATGGAACCATTGTTATGTGTTTTGATGGAAACATTCCTTCCTCCAGAACTAAGACACCTAGGACTGAAGAGCTTAAAGTTGTAGAAACAGGAAATAAAATTTTGCTAGTGGATCACTATAGGTAATAATGAGTGATATCATTCCCATTTTTACCTTTAGATTCCTTGACTCAAGAATCCTGGTTATAAGAGAAATAGTACCACATTTTGGATGATTATTTAGAGCAATTACAGTTTGCCCTCCATATCTGCAAGTTCTACAGCTTCAGATTTCAACCAGCTGCCAATCAAAATTATTTTTTAAGTAAAAATACAATAACAAATAATATGAAGTAAAAATGATACAGTATGTCAACTATTTATATAACATTCTCATTGTATTAGATTTTATAAGGAACCTGCAGATGATTCAGAGTATGTGAGAGGATGTTCTAGGTTATATGCAATTACTACACCATTTTACCTAAGGGTCTTGAACATCTTCTGATTCTGATATTCATAAGGAATCCTGGAAGTAATTCCCTGTGGACACAGAGCACTGACTATACAGCCTTTGGGAGAACCTCGTTTCCTAGGTGATAAGAATTCTAGTAGTTTTCACTTGGCGTTTTGCACCATAACATCCCTCATCCAATAGGTCAAGGAACCAATGTGGCGACTGCTAACTGCTGAGTCTGTGTATTCCAGCTATGCATTTCCCACCTGGGGAAATAACCAACGTTATTGAGCCCACTCTGGGATGGACCTAAGTTAAAATTCTATTAGTCATCTAGCAGCCAGAAAGTCCTACTCTGCCTGGTGGAACACAATGATGTTTTGGTTCTCCTGGAATTAGTGTCAGTTCAGAGATAGTGTCAGTAGTTCCCAAAAGTTCTGATTATTGCCTTTTTCCAAATTTATGGTTATCCTGGTAAAGGGTTTTAGGTCTCTTTGAGAATGGCTGAAAGAGCAAGTAACAATATACAATTTCAGTAGTATATGAGGTCTTTCCTCAAGAAAACCAGGCTTCTTCTTTCAAGGGGTTCTGGGTGTGTAAACTGACTCAAGTCTAGGATTTAATTTGGAGTCCATGATTTTCTCTCTCTCTCTCTCTCTTTCTCTTTTCTTTAGTCTTTTCTGGGTGCAGATATAGGCTAAGCTTTTGTTCACTTAACCTAAAACTTTTCTGCTTACAAAGATTAAGTAAGAATTTAGTAAGATTTATGTCTATTTCACTTCTAGAAACACCATCACCAAGTAGCCAGTGCCATAGGTCTGCCTAAATCAGATTATTCTGATTGCTAACTTTGATCTCCTATTCAGTGTAGTCACCATGCACACATCACCCGATGTGGCCCCTGCCTCCCAAGGATTCAATTACTCCCACTGTATTTAGGTTTCCCAATTCAGTAATTGAATTTTTCACTGTAAGTTCTGCTGTACAGAGAAGAGCTATCACAGAGCTTTCAAGGATACTTTCAGCCTCACCTCACAAATACATTCCTCACAGTTGTGGTGAAAGGTCTTTTGGCCCTTCCCAGTGTAGATAAGTAAAACTTAAGTGATGGTATCTCTAATTTTCAAATTCATTACTGTACATCAAACCAAAGCAGATCCAGCATTTCTGATACACTCACTGTGGGCCACATATGCTTTATATTTCAAGTAACCAAATAAATTGTTAGAGCTTTTCTGAAGCTCAAAATTTCAACATTAAATGCAGAGTCTCTGCTGTTGCAAATAGTGCTGTGATGATCATATCAATGCATGTATCCCTTTAATAGAATGATTGCTGAGTAAAATGGTAGTTCTGTTTTAAGTTCTTTAAGAAATCTCCAAACTGCTTTCCACTGTGGCTGAACTATTTTACAATTCCACCAAGAGTGTATAAGCATTCTCTTTTCTCCACAATCTCTCAAACATCTGTTTTGTTTTGCTTTGTTTTACTTTTAATAGTAGCCATTCTGACTGGTGTGAGATAGTATCTCATTGTGGTTTGGATACACCATGGAATACTATGAAACCATAAAAAAGAATGAAATCATGTTCTTTGAAGCAACACGGATGCATCTGGAGGTCATTATCCTAAGCAAATTAATGTAAGAACAGAAAACCAAATACAGCATGTTCTCACTTATGAGTGGGAACTAACCATTGGGTACACATGGAAATAAAAATGGGAATGATAAACACGGAGGACTTCCGGAGAGAGAAGTTCAGGAAGGGTCAAGGACTGAAAAACTACCTATTGGGTACTATGTTCACCATCTGAGTGATGGTATCTTTTGTACCCCAAACCTCAGAGTTACACAATTTACCCGTGTAGCAAATCTGCACATGTACCCTCTGAAACAAAATTTTAAAAAATAAAATAAATATAAATAAACAAGCATAGAGTCTTTGCTTCGTAAGCACGTATCAATAATTCAGCCTGATTCAACTTTATTTTCCTTCCACCATTTTCTCACACCCTCAATGTCTATTTCCAGACATGTTGCTTAGATTTCTGAGGAGTATGGGGTGGGTCCTGAGAAGAACTAACATTTACTTACATGGCAACTGCCTCAGGAAACATCGTTATAGTTTCCTCAGGCAATGCAGGCTAATTCTTTCAGACACTGGTGAAGATGCTGTTGCCACAGGCCAGAAAGTTGTTTGCACTGGGGGTGAGGAGTCAACTTTGGTGGAGAGGCTTCTTCCGCTGTCAAATAAGTCATCAAAATTTAAGGGTTCAATATTCCAAAGTTCAGGGTCTTTCCACATATCCACATTCCAAATTTTAAAATCTCATACCTTCCCTATGAATGCCCTAACTTTAACAGCCGTTGTCGTGTAAGATGTCTACTCTAAAGGTAGGAGTTCAACTTGTTAATTCAGCCAGTCATGAGATGAGATTAAGTGTTCGGTTTTCAACAATCTCAGTCCCTTTGCTACCGGGTATTGGAATGTCCTTCAGGGCACACAAAGATGCCTTCAAGTCATATGTATGGCACTTAAGCAGGAAATTTAAATCCCTTGGGTCCTCCCTTTTTTTTTTTGACCACTTAGGCAACATTGGGAGCAACCAACGAATCTTGTTAAATGTATTAGTTTTCCAAAAATATTCAACAATGTCATAAACACAGTCTCTTGGTTCCTTGCATCTTATAAGTGTTGGTTAAGAATATCTAATGTACTAGTCCAAGCAACATGGCAAAATCTCATCTCTCCCAAAAACAGACAAACAAAAATAGCCGAGTATAGTGGTGTGTGCCTGTAGTCCCAGCTATTCAGGAAGCTGAGGTGGGAAAGTCTCTTGAACCCAGGAGATGGAGCTTGCAGTGAGCTGAGATCACACCACTGTACTCTAGCCTGGGCAACAAAGTGAGATCGAGTCAAAAAAAGAAAAAAGAGTATTCAATGTAGATATTTTGTGTATCTGTAGTATCGCTATTGCCAGAATGCTTACTTTACTACAAAATAACTACAAATAGTTATTGGCATCTTAAAAGCCAGTTATATTAGACAGCCAAATCCAGAAACTACAGAGACAATTTAAAAATCTGTACAACCACTCTCAGCACCAAAATCTGTTTTAATGAGGTTTCTGCAGAAAAACACAACCAATATATAATTAACCATATGTGAAGTTTTAATGTATAATTTAACCATTTAGATAAACTTTTCTTAGCCCCTGAAGCTGAATCAGTTTTTCTGAGTTCCACAGAAAGCATTTAGCCTTTCTGGACAGATGTAGTGACAAGTCTAAATTCTTCACTTGTGCTATAAAATTGTTAATAAATAGACATACCTCATTGACCCCTAAGATATGAAATGCATTTGTGTTTTTTCTGTACTATTATTTTCTCAATGAAGTGTATATTCTATAATTATTAATAAAATGCAAAGCTTTAGGCTTGTTTCATAAGAATGTCCTTTAACCTGGTTTTTGGTGCATCTACCTCTAAACTATATATTGTGTGTTATATGTGCATAATTCTATATATGTGTAATTGTATAGAGTTATCTTTATGTATGTGAGTATGGTGGATGTTATGATTCACAGCTCGATTCCTCCTTCAGGCTGAAGGTCTATTTCCAATGGCTGATAGGAGTATTGCTGGTAGAGAGCCCTCAGCTGTCAGCACTCTTCCAAATTAACTTGGTTAAAAAAAGGTCACATATGCTCTCCTGGAAGCCTCTGTCCTGGGACTGGCTATGAAGGACAATAAAAATATAATTTTTTGATCACACTTGGACATTTAGGAAGATCCATTGAAGCTTTAGAGCTCCCTGTGTGCAGCTAGTTTTTCACTGAACCTTCTTTTCACCCAAACATCTTTCTCTAATCAGTCCTGCTTCTTTCCTTTTTCTTCCAAGGATTTGAGCCTAAAAGCATACAGTAATAAATACTCTGCCTGGTAATCTAAGTCTGAGAATCAGCTTGCAGGGAACCCAACCTCTAGTAACGATAGATTTATAGATGATAGGTAGCTAGACGGATTAATAGATTTATAGATAGACAGCTGAATCTTTAGGTAACAAACACAAAGTAACTGGGTTCAGTTAATTCAGGATTCTATAAAAAATAAAAATTTTCTCTCAAATTAAAATATGTACACAATCATCTTATATTATATAGATACAAATTGATATCCTGATTCTGCCAATTACTAATTGTGCCAACTGGGAAAATTATCCTCTGCAAATTTCAAATTTTTTGTTTTACAATGGTATTAACAATAAATCGAATATCATTGCCATTAAAAAGCCAATGAGAGAGGGGGCTTCAGGATGATGACTGACTAGAGGCATCTGTCATTTGCGTCCTCCACAGAGAAGAACAAAAATAGCAAGTAGATAATCACAGTTTGAAAACAGCACCTATAAGAGAACAGTAGAATAGGAGAGAAGTGACAGGAAAAACCTGAGGAATAGAAGGAGAGGGAAGTGAGGCACCCTGCCTACCTGGGCTCAACTGGGACTCCGAAGAGGCTTGCCTGTGTGGAGCAAAGGTAAGTGAGAGATCCCCAGCTGTCCACATTCCCACAATCATAGGCACAGGAGAAGCTTTTGATGCCTGTGGACCCAGAGACCAGTCTGGGAGCTTCCTGGAGTCCATAAAACAGCACTGCTTTAGAGGGAGATCATGATGGGTCCCACACATCTGCTGAGACCCAAGCAGTTGAAACATGGTACCATTTTGAGAACCAAGCCCCGACAAGACAACATCCTGTGCTGGGGCTCAACAGTTCCTGAAACTCCATATGCCTGGAGCCCCATAGGATATTACTCTGCATCCACCCAAAGGGTTTCAGTGGTGGGATATCATTGTACCCAGAAGTCCTGCAGGGTTCCCAGTACTCTAAGCTGCACAGTGTCCTATGTCTTGGAAAATGGGCAGTGTAGTACATGTAATAGGCCGCTCGTGGGACAACAGGAGCCAAAATGTGTACTGTTCAGAGCCTGAAAGCCACCTGTCCATTGTCACTGAGAGTAATGCCACCCACACCAGCAGTGGAACTGCTGTGCAATTGCATGCACCCTGAGGACAAGCTCTCTTGGCCTGCCACCACCACTGCCACTGCTGACTCCACACTGGGGGCCAAAATATGCACAAAGCCTGAGAGCCCCTTGCCTGGGGCTACTGCCACTAACAGCAACCCCATCCTCGCAGGCAGCCGGGTAGCAGTATACTTTCACATTCCCTGAGGACAGGCTCTTCAGACCCACTGCTGCCATTGCTACCTCCACCAAATCATGCTACCCAGGGGTCTGCAGATAAGTTACACCTTTTCCACTAAATCCTTGCCCACGTGCACCATTAGAATACTGAAAATTGGCTTGCCTAGGCTGGTATCACCATCCCAGTGCAGAAGCATGCTGTGTGGAGGCCTGAAACCTCCCTTCCCTATCCTCCACTTAGCATCTGTGGACTCCTCTTAAGGTTCTGAGGATGGGCCCACCCAACCTGCCACTACCACCAACACTAGTGCTCACCTGCATGTGCCACCTGGTCCACCCAGCATATCACAGCCACTACTAACACCAGCACATGCTGCCTTGGAGACTGAATACTGTCCTGCTACTGCTCTGATCATTGCTCATGTCATGCAGGCTTTCCAGGGACCTGATGACCCACTCACGTACCCAGCTCACCATTAATACTACTGGTACCTGAGCAAGCTGCTTTGAGGCCCAAGGATCAGACTACTTAGTCCTGCTAACATCAGTGCCAACATATGTACCCAGGGTCCAAGGGAAGATAAATTTGACCCACTATTGTCACCATTAAAGCCTGAAGACTGACTCACCTGACCTCCCCATTTCCAGCAAAGTCTCATTACAGCATCCAGTAACAACTACAGCCTAAGCCACTGTGAAATCACAGACAACACTGACACTGTTTTTAGCTGAAGAAGTCATACAGAAACTACACTACTTCAGGCATCCAGGATCAAAGCCAACATGTGCTACCCAACCAACACCATAGTTATAATTTTAGGAAAAAGACTTGCTCTATGAAAGCCATTCCAAAAAATTTGGAAGAAGTGATAATTACATCAAATGCACAGCTATCAATGTAAGGACACAAGAACCATGAAAAAGTAGGGAAATATAACACCTTTAAAGAAATAGAATAATTATTCAGCAACAGATGCCAATAAAAAACAAATTTATAAAATGTGTGAAAAATTCAATATAATGATATTAGAGAAGCTCGTCAAGATACAAGAGAACAGAGATAAACAATACAAAGAAACCAGCAAACAATTTAGGATATGAATGAGAAATTTACAAAAGAGCTAGATATTATATAAAAACCAAACAGAAGTCCTGGAACCAAAGAATTCAATAAATGAAATTAAGAGCTTCAACAATGGACTAGACCAATCAGATAAAGTAATTTCAAAATTTGAAGACAAGTCTTTCAAAATAACCTAGTCAAACAAAAAAAAAAGAAGAAAGAATAAAAAAGAATAAGCAACCTATATGATATATGGGATATCCTATTGCAAGTTCCAGAAGGTGAAGAGAAAGCCAAAGACAATAAGAAAAAATTAACTAAATAACTGAAAACTCTGCAAGTCTGACAAGAGATTTAGGAATCCAGAAAACTTAGAAATTTCCAAATGGAAATAAGCCAGAAAAATCTTCTCCAGGGTACCATATATTTAAAGCATCAAATATCAAAGACAAAGAGAGCATTCTATAACCAGCATGAGGAAAGTGTCTAGTTACATATAAGGGAATCCCCATCAGAATAACAGTGAATTTCTCAACAGAAATCTTTACAGGTCAGGAGAGAATGGGATGATATATTCAAAGTGTTAAAAAAAAAAAGGAACAAAAAAACCTTTCAGCCAAGAATACTATGCCCAGCAATCTATCCTTCATGAATAAAAGAGAAATACAGTTTTTCCAGAGAAGAAGAAAACCTAAAAAAAATCCATCACCACTAAACCAGTCCTACAAGAAATGCTTAAGGGAGTCCTATATCTTGAAGCAAAAGAATAACATCTACCAACATGAAAAAAATATAAAAATATGAATCTTACTGATAGAATAAACACACAAATGAGGAAGAAAAATGACTTCAGTGTTACTACTACAGACAACTATCATAGCACAATAATAAAAAATCAGAGAGAAGCAAAGGATATATATAACAACCAGAGAACACCAAATAAAATGGCAGAAGTCCTCACATATCAATAGTGACCTTTAATGTAAATAAATTACATTTCCACTTAGAAGTTATACATTGAATGAATGGATAAAAAAGCATTACCCAACTGTATGTTGTTTACAAGAAACTAATTTCACCTGTAAAGACACATTTAGACTGAAAGTAAAGGGATGAAAAAAGATGTTCCATAAAAGTGGAACCCATGTACAAGCACGAGTAGCCACAGTTACATCAGATAAACAGATTTGAAATCAAAGACAGAAAAAAAGGAAAAAAGAAAGTCATTATATAATGACAAATTAATTCAGCATGAGGATATAGCAGCAATTCTAAATATATATGCAACCAATACGAGAGCACCCATATATATAAAGCAAATATTGCTAGATCTACAGAGAGAGATAGATTCAATTATAGTAATAGTTGAGTACTTCAACACCCTGCTTTCAGGATGACACAGATTTTATCCAAGAGCTACAGAATATACATTCTTCTTATCTGCATATGTAATATTATCCAATATAAATCATATGTTGGGCCATAAAATAGGTCTTAAAATTTTTTCGAAGTAAAAATCATATCAAATGTCTTCTCAGACAATAATAAAATAACACTAGAAATCAATAACAAGAGAAGCTTTGGAAACTGTAAAAAATACATGGTAATTAAACAACATGCTCCTGAGCAACTGTTAAGTCAACAAAGAAATTGAGAATAATTTTTTTTTTAATCTTAAAACAGGAGAGGTGTTGTGGCTCATGCCTATAGTCTTAGCATTTTTGGAGGCTGAGGTGGGCAGATTGCTTGAGCTCAGGAATTTGAGACCAGCCTGGGCAACATAGTGAAACCCCATCTCTACAAAAAATACAAAAATGTAGTCAGGCATAGTGGTGCAATCTGGTAGTACCAGCTACTTTGGGGGTGGAGGGTGGCTGAGGTGGGAGGATTGCTTGAGCCTAGGAGGTCGAGGCTGCAGTAAGCAAAGATCATGCCCCTGAACTTCAGCCTGGGAGACAAAGTGAGGCCCAGTCTGAAGAAAAAAAAAAAAAAACTAAACTAAAACAAATGAAAATTGAAACACAGCATATCAAAACCTATGAAATACAGCAAAAGTAGTGCTAAGGAGAAAATTTATAACAACAAATGCCTACATCGTTAAAAAGAGAAAAAATAAATAAGAATTTAGCAATGCATCTTGGAAATTTAGAAAAGTAGAAACAAACTCAACCCCAAATTAGTAAAAAGAAATAAGTCAGAGATAAATAAAATAAAAAAGTCTAAATAAACAATACAAAGGATCAACACAATGAAAAATTGACTTTTTGAAAAGGCAAATAAAACTATAGACCTCTAACTATACTAACCAAGGAAAAGAAAATGGCCCTAATAAAATCAAAAATGAAAAAGGATAAATTGCAACTGATACCACAGAAATTCGGAAGATTTTCAAAGACTATTATGAATAACTATACACAAACAAACTGGAAAACATAGAGAACATGAATGCATTTCTGAAACATAAAACTGACCAAGATTATATCAGGAAGAAATAGAAAACATGAACAGGCAAATAATCATAATGAGATTGAATCAGTAATAAAAATTTAAAAGTTGCCCACAAAAGTATAACTGGATGGCTTCACTGCTAAACTGAACTAACCTGTAAAGAACTAACACCACTTCTCATTAAACTATTCCAAAATATTAACTAATAGAGAATTCTCCCTAAGTCATTCTAGGAAGTCAGTATTAACCTGAAGCCTAAACCAGACGAGGAGACAACAACAACAAGAACTGCAGGCCAATATCTCTGATGAATATAGAAGCCAAAATTCCAAAACAATATTAGCAAGCTGAATCCAACAGCACATCACAAAAATAATGCACCATAATCAAGTGTGATTCATCCCAGGTATACAAAACTGGTTCGATATATGCAAATCAAACGTGATACATCACATCAAGAGAATTAAGGGCAAAATCCATATGATCATCTCAATAGTTACAAAAAAGCATTTGATAAAATTCAACATCCCTTTATAGCAAAACTTCTTAACAAATTAGACATAGGAAAAACATAAAGGCTATGCATAAAAACCCACAGCCGACACTATACTGAATAGGGAAAAGCTGAAAGCCTTTTCTCTAGGAATTGGAACAGGGCAAGAATGACCACTTTCATCAGTCCTATTCCATATAGTACAGGAAAACTTAGCCAGAGCAGTCAGGCAAGAGAAAGAAAGAAAAGGCATGTAAACAGGAAAGGAGAAAGTCAAATTGTTCCTCTATGGAGATGATATGATCTTATATTTAGAAAATCTAAAGACTGCAAAAATAAATAAATAAATAAATAAATAAATAAATAAATACCCCTCTTAATTCAAATAAACAAATTCAGTAAAGTTTCAGGATATAGAAATTACTAACATGTCTAATAATGAACTAGCTGAAAAATAACTCAGGAAGGCAATTTCGTTTCCTATAGGTACAAAAAAAAAAAGAATAGATTTAACCAAGAAGATGAAAAAGCTCTACAAGAAAAACTACAAAACATTGATGAAAAAATTGAAGATGACACAAACTAAAAAGACATCTCACACTTATGAATTGGAAGATGATATTATCCAAAGCAATGTACACATTCAATACAATCTCTATGAATATACCCATGAGGCTTTTACAGAAATAAGAAAAACAACCCGACAATTTGTATGGAACCAAAATAGAGCCTGAATAACCAAGGAAATCCTGAGCAAAAGTAACAAAATTGGAGTTATCATATTACCTGACTTCAAAATACGTTACAAGTCTATAGTAACAAAACAACATGGTATTTACATAAAAGCAGACACATAGACAAAGGAATAGAATGGTGAACCCAGAAATAAATTCATGTATTTACAGCCAACTGATCTTTGATAAAGGTACCAAGACAACGCATTTATAAAAGGGCACCCTCTTTAATAAACGGTGCTGAGAAAAATGGATATCCCTATGCAGAAGAATGAAACTAAAATCCCACCTCTCACCTTATATAACATCAACTCAAAATGGATCAAAAACTTAAATATAAAACCCCAAATTATAAAACCACTAGAGGAAAAATAGGGGAAACACTCCAGAACATTAGTTTAGGCTAAAATTGTATGGCTAAAACCCCAAAGGCACAGGCAATTAAAACAAAAATAGTCAAATAAAACTATATTAAAGTAAAAGTCTTCTGCACAGCAATGGAAATAATTAACAAAGTGAAGAGACAACCTGTCAGTGGGAGAAAATATTTGCAAGTTATTAATCTGGCTAGAGACTAATATACAGAATATACAAGGAAATCAAACAACTCAATAGGAAAATAGATAAATAATCCCATTAAAAAGTGTGCAAAGGATCTGAATAGGAATTTCTCCAAAGAAGACACACCAGTGGTCAAAAGGGATAGGAAAAAAAAAGTTTAACTACACTAATTATCAGGGAAATGAGAATCCAGACCACAATTAGGTATTATCTTACACCAGTTAGAATGGCTAAAAGACAAAAAATAACATATACTATCAAGAATGCAGAAAAAAGGGAACTCATACATTGTTGGTGGGAATGTAAGTATAGCCATTGTGCAAAACAGTATGAGGACTGCTCAAAAAACTAAAAATAGAACTACAATATGACCCAGCCATTCCAATACTGGGTTTTTATCCAAAGTAAAGGGGAAATCAGTATATCAAAGGAATACTTGCACCCCTGTGTTTATCATAGCACTTTTCACAATAGCAAAGGTATAGAATCAACCTAAGTGTTCATCAGTGAATGAATGGATAAAGAAACTCTGGTATATATAAATATGTATATATATACAAATAGTGAAATACTCTCTAACTAAACAAAAGAATGAAATCCTGTCATTTGAAGCAACAGAGATGAAAGTGGAGGTCATTTATTAAATGAAATAATGTAGAAATAACACAGAAAGACAAATACAGCATGTTCTCACTCACATGTGTGAGCTAAAAAGGTTGAGATCATGGCGGTAGAGACTAGAATGTTAGTTACCAGAGGGTGGGAACAGTGTGTGTGTGTGGGGGGTGAGGTGAAGAAAGGTTGGCTAATGGGTACACACATAGAGGGAGATATAAAGAATAAGTTCTAATGTTCAATAGCAGAATAGGGTGACTGTGGTTAATGATAATGTGTGTTGTATTTCAAAATAGCCAGAAGAGAGAATTTTAAATATTCCTGACACATAGAAAGAAATGAAAAATTATTAAATACCCTGACTTGATCATTGGACATTCTATGCATGTAACAAAACATCACATGTACCCCATAAATATGTATGAATATTATGTATCAATTTAAAAAATTTAAGGTCATTGAGGCAAGCCATGTTAAGCACTAAATATACTTCCTGGAACGTTTATCATTTATCTGCAATCACGTTTTCTAAAACTACATGAGTTTGCATTTTTACATAGAATTAGAATATGATGGTTATTATGGAACTAGATAAAGTCATAATGTGATATTTTCTAGTAGGTTTTTTCAGAGAAATATATGAATAAGAATACATTTATTAGGTTGGTGCAAAGTAGTTATAAACATATTCCTGTTTCTATTTTTCTCTATATAGCATACTAAAGTGGGATGAAAAGATACTTATGACTTCAGATTGGGTCACGTGTATAGATATCGGGCTTCTAGAAAACATATCCTGGGAGAACTTTCTTTTTACTATACCTTAAACATATGTGAGTTTGAATAAATTAAATGAAATATAGAAAAATTATTAAACATAATTAGTTGCTTCAAGAAAAATAAAAGAGGGTTTGGGCAGGACTCAGAGTGTGCAGTAAAATATCAGTTCAGTAAGGTCATACACATTTCTTTTTGATCAGAAAGAAAAGATGCTTGGATTCTTGGTTGACTGAGAATTTTGCATATCATTAGAACAGGGCATTGTGTCATTTTAGGCTATAAAATGCGTTGGGTATCCTAAGGCTAGCTATTATAAATCATAAAGAAAGCCAGGTTTATTGAATATCAGATTTCCATTAAATCACATTCATATACAAAGAGACAGTTCAAATTGTAATTGAAGTTGTCAGCTTTCATTCATCTTACTGGAGATTATTCAAGTTGCACATTACTCATTGTTTTGTACTTTGAGTCAATTTATCTAAGTACTCTTGCTGTAAGAAAATGAAAAAGGACAGGCTGAGTTTTTCCTGTGAAATCTAACAAAATAGTACCGATTTTTCATCACACGCAGTTTTTTTCTCATTCAAAAATAAGTAAGGCATCATTTCTTTTTATGTTTCACTTGTAAACCATATAAAAAGCCAATAGATACGTGATATAAAATAATTAATTAAAAGGTAGAAAATGTCAACTCTTCAGGAATAACCTGCAAATAAAATATATTTTAGCTGAAGAATTTCTAGTAAGGGACAATGAGAATTATTCAATTGATTGAAAGATTACTATTGATTAATACCAGTCAACTTTTATCTTGATAAAATACAGGCTTCTTGTGAAGTAAATATAAAAACTTTGAAATTGTTTAGATAAAAAAATCATGAAAGTTTAAATAAAAAGATCATGAAAAAAATCAGGTGGATAAATCTTATTTCTTAATTTTAGTAATTTCTAAATTATAGCATTTTTATAAATCTTATGAAAGTTACATTTACTGCTGTCACCAAAGTAAATGTTGTTGTGTACCATTCAAACCTATATGTCTTTTGGGAACATAGCCCGAGCTATTTTATTTTATCTCCATTATTTGGTCCAACCAAATGATATGCAATGGAATGTTGATTTATAAACAACATTCCGTGGAAGTCAAAGATACTGAGTATTTGTGCAGTTCAGAAATAAATATGTTCAAGTACTACACTTGTTTTCTTTTTGTTTTTCTTTTCACTGTAAGTCTTTTATTATAATTTTCATTTGGTATTAACACATATATTTCCCATGAAAACAGACTTACATGTTTAACATTTTAGAGGTCATGGACTCTCAGAGGCTATTCAAGCCATGTTTCTGACCAATTTATGGAAATTGTCATCCCATAATGGGGAAGATGAATATATACTGTCTGAAATAGCTAGCATTCATGATGCTAGGTACTGCAGTCTTGATCTGTCTACTACAGATTGTCAGTAATTCATTGATTTATTCATTTGCATTGATTCTATTCACTGTTCATTCATTCTCCAAACTACATTGAATGTTCACTGTGCAGCAGGCACTCTACTAAGCCCTGGGATTTCTTTATTTACTTGTAGATAGTCCCTGTCCTTGTGATTTACCACCAGCTGTGGAGAAAAACAATAGTCAAATAATCACACAAATGCAAATTTACACATCATATTGAATATAAAGAAGCACCTATTATGAAAGACACTCCTATGTTGGTAAAGAATCATCCGGCAGTTTGACTTAGTCTGTCAATATTGTTTCCAACATGATTTTTTAAATGAATTATTTATGATACTTTTATTTATTGCCTTGTTACATTTTCTTATCAATTCTCATGCTACTTTAGTTGATTCCTTTGAATGTTCTTAGTCCGTCAACACATAATTGTCAAAATTTATTACTTCTACCTTCTCTTATAAATAGGAAGAAAGCTAGAAATAGAGATGTGTTCTACCTCCTTCTTATTTAATTACATTTGTAGCTATTTTAATAAAAGTTTTATCATTTGGATCATAAAAACTGGAAATTTTTGTGTTTTTATTTCAATTGAAGATGTTTTAAGGGTGGGTTTGGTTAATTTTATTCAACAAACATTTGTTGAGTATTCCATGTTCCAGGCACTGGTGATGCAAGGAAATTGATAAAAAATCCCTGTCTCATGAGACGTGTATTTTAGTAAGGATTTGTGTGTGAGTGTGTTTATATAAAATCTGTTTTCCCATTTAACATTTTTATAGAGGCTTAGTTAGCTGAGAATAATAGGCACCAAATACCTAGCAGTAAAGCTAAGAGATAAAATACAACTATTTTTTACCCATAGCTCATTGTTTGACTACTGTACATGAGTTATATACAGAAAAATAAACATTTTATGAATTAAAAAGACATAATTATTAAAACTTTGTTTATATAAAGCTACAATTGTAGTAAAGATTACTGGGCATTTACTGTCCTCCTAGAAGGAGAGTATTTCTTCTTCAAGCTAAGCCAGGAAAGGAAGGATTTTTGAGAAGTAATGCAATGGCTTACTTACAACGTACCTCTTGAGAGAGTTTCTGGGGGCCACTGGGAAGGAGGAGGTTGGCATAGTTTGAGGCATTGTTACTGTTTATTCAGGAATTTGTCACATTTCTGGAGAACGCTTAGAGAGTTTTTGAGGAGGCTGAACGTCTCTCGAATTGGCACGTCTCCTTTCTCCAATCTCAACCATCTCCAGATCCTTTCTATTGACATCATTTTGCCCATCCAGATCAGATGGGCTTCCAGAACGGAAGTACAAATAATCTAATGAGAACTTTATCTTCTGATTATTACCCAAACTTCATCCATGGGAAATTGTAACCCAGTTTCTCATGCAAAATGTTCATGCAAAAAGTCTCATGCAAGAAGTCCAGACACCTCTGCTATGATGTCAACTCAACTAGTAGCATATTTTTTGAATTATTAGATATGAATTAGGCACTATCCACTGGACCCTTCAATCTCTAAGAGAAACAGAATTTGTTCTCTGAATGATCTGGCTGTACACGTTTTCCCTTTACTCAACTCACAGCATCTTATATTTTCTCAGTCTTTCATTGGCCTCCGCAATTCAATTACAGGCTGGAGCTGGACTGTCAGATAGAGGTGAAGCATGGAAAACCAAACATCGTGTGTCCTCACTGACAAGTGCAAGCTAAGATATGAGGATGCAAAGGCGTAAGAATGATGCAATAAGCTTTGTGCACTTCAAGGAGAGACGATGGGGGAGTGAGAAATAAAAGACTACAAACTGGGTACAGTGTATACTGCCCGGGTGATGAGTGCACCAAAATCTCACAAATCACCACTTAAGAACTTATTCATGCAACAAAAAAACCACCTGTTCCCCCCAAAACCTGTAAAAAATAAAAAATAAAAAAATTAATAGACAAGAACACACAGATACTGTACCATGATAATTTGATTAAGGATTGCAATAGAATTGGCCAACATCTCAACAGAGTCACAGAGGTGTCAAATTCTCTGAATTACCTCAACAGACAGCAAATAATCTGAGTCTGGGAATGCTGAATGAAATCCATGCCTCCTATGTTTTAAATCAAAAATTGAAAAAGACAGATTTTATTTCAAAAATAAAAGTATTTTTCTGAAAAAAAAAGGAATCTATTTCAGTTACAAACTTTGTATTCTGGCATAGAGGTTACATAGCTCACCTTAGGTAATAGCATAGAAACTAAGTAGAAGACTTCAATTCTGGAACAGAACTATACTTTGTGTCATGGTTTGTATTAAGTTTCAAATAACCTTCTGTGAACTTTATCATTTTAATAACCAAATAGAGAGTAATAGTATACCTGGTAGATGTGTGCTAATTATGTTGGTAGCTTCTTATTTCAAAAACAGCAAGGTCACAGACACATTCTAGCCAGTTGACATGTCTCCCTCTGCAATCCTATCTCTTTGATGTTCTCAGGTCTGAGAGGTCATCCTTATCTTGCCATTGTAAAAACATTTATTCTAATATGCTAATTCTTTAGCATGGCACATAAGTGCTTTATATTATTATTAAAATCTGATAATGTTCTTTTTTATTATTTATTTTTTTATCAGGTGACTTAAATGAACCTTCAATAATTTGTCTTCAGTGCTTAGCATAAAGCTTGACACACATAGTAAGCACTAAGTAGGTAATTTCTGATTAAAGAGATACATGATGAATGACTAAATTTTATAATTAATCACATGAATATGATATTTTAACATATTTTACTACTCCCTTGCACTTATGACTCTACACTTGCATCATTATTAGCAACACTTTGAGTATCCTCTTGGAATTATTTTGCCTATATCTATGCTTGAATATTCAAATTGGTTCCTAAAATTGATTATTATTTATTATATACTTTAAAGATTTTAAATATGTATGTTTCAGAAGCTTCAATAACATTGTAAGTTACCTTTTAATTGATTGACTGTTTGAGAGATAAAAAGTATCACCACAGGTTGCATTAATTTTATTTGACTATTAGTAGGATAAATGTGCTTTTTATTTGTTTCACTGTATTTGTATATTACCATTTCAAAACTCTAGTGAACTGATTTTTTCATGGTATTTGTCCATTTTTCTCTTTGGATAGTTGTTTTCTTGCTGATTTATAAAATTATTTTATTCATTAGTAAGATATATGACTTGTACATATATGTCAAAGAATAATCTCACTAGTTGTTATAAATCTATTTTTTATGGTGACTTTAATTTTCAAAAATTTTAATTTTTAGGCAGTCAGGTCTTGCTGTTTTGGCTTTTAATATCTTAAAAAGGCTTTTCTTGCAACTTTTAAACATCACGTTTCTTTATTAAATACATGGTTTCTTTAAGCCTTATATATTTTGTCTAATGGGCATCTCTTTATTTCAATGTGTTTGGGTTGTTAGGTTAATTTATAACTTAAAACTAAAAAAAATACAAACACATATACACACTAGTGAACTCTTGGTGTACTCTTACAGTTTTACCCATTTCCATTAGGCTAACCTGTTAATCAGTCATTCCAATAAGATTTCAGAAGGTTATTTTGGGTATTCTGCACAGTAAACCCTATGTATTTTTGTACGTATTATTTTGAGGATACTTAACATGACACACTACTACTTCTACTTGCAGCACATTCTTGTGAGTATGTGATTAACTTTCCGCTATTTCATTAATTTTAGATTATGTCCTAAATTAATACACATTTGAATTTAAGATTAGATGAAAATGGTTGATTCTTCCTGTCTGTGTTCTTAGCCAACCTGGTCGGTTTTCTCCATAACTGATTTTACCTTTTTAGTAATAATACCAGGTACCAAATGGGGATTATTTGTTGACTTTTCTATTGCCCAGTAGACTATGTGGTTGGGATGTGTTTTACTACTTTTATAGTTCTGGAGAAGATATTCAGATAGTTCCATCGATTTCCTCCCACTAATTTGAAAGACATATACAACCTCCATTCCTAAGAAGGGATTGGTCCATGTGGAATAAGTGGAATAAGAATACTTTAATATCTCAGGGAAAAAGTAAATACAAATTATGCAGGAAAGTAAACATGTAATATCCTGGCAGGTTCAACAACTCAAGGAGCATTACTCAAACATTAAAAGGGAAGGTCTTTGGGTACTATACGGGCTAACTGATGGCTCCTAAGAAAGAGCTACACTGTCTTGCTTAGAGATGTTAAAATGAAAGCAAAATTTCACTGCATACTCCCTTCAGGGCCTATATCCTTTCCCAAGATCTACCAAGTTAAGAATCTCTTTCTTCCCCTTATTTTGCATTCCTTCTCTGACCTTAGAAATCATTTCTCGTCTTGGTAATGTAGTTTAAAATTGTGTTGCTTTCTCAAATTTCACATGTTTCTACAATCATTTTATTGATATATGAAGCTTTTGGCTTCTCTTAAGGTTGATGATGTTGAAACATGAAAGTTAAGAATCAATTCATATATTTTTTAATTTATTTACACAATTATTTTCTATACAATATCCTACTTGAGGTAATTCATACATACTGCCTCCATGACTGAATGGAAAAATGGCTGCATAGTAGTGAGAGGTTTTGAGAACAAACTCATATTGACTGATCTTTCTAAATGCTGCCCAACCACAGCAATTAGTAAGTGCCAATGAATGCTTGTGTGTGTGAGAGTGTGTGCGTGTGTGAGAAACATAGGTGCCAAAACACACACAAAATCTGTCCTTGTGTGGATCACATTCCGGCAGAATTTGAGCTATCATAGAACTTGATGTACTTATTCAATCTCCACCATGCAAGTGTTTATTTACTAAATCATTAGTGTGTGAGTGAATTAAAAGTATTTCCCTTATGAAGTTCAAAATGTAAAATGGAAAATACATTTTATTACCAGCAAACCAAGTAAGAACTATAAAATAAGTACATCAAGTTGTAAATAGAGCAATTTTTAAGTCTGCTGAGGAAAATGTCCCAGAAAGCTTCCCCAGAAGAGATGACATTAAGATGCGCTTTGCAGAACATACACTTTTTTTCTTTCTGGAATGAGGGATGAATAAAGCAATTCTACATGTGAGAAAAGACATATTGCCATGAAACATTTTGTCCCATATAAGACACAGAGATCATTATGGCACAAAAGAATAAAATGTTCACTTGCCTTTCCATGTAACTCCTCTGTTATCTCCTTTAATATACCTTTAATACAGGCAAACCTACACTTTGAATTCCTCAAATTTTCAACAATTTATTCTTGTATGTCTATGATGGATTCAAAAAATAATGTTCATTGTATTAAGCAGATTTCTTGTTTAAAAATTACTTTCAGCCAGCCTCAGTGGTTCATGCCTGTAATCCCAGCATTTTGGGAGGCCAAGCCTGGTGGATTACCTGAGGTCAGGAGTTCAAGACCAGCCTGCTCAACATGGTGAAAACTCATCTCTACTAAAAATACAAAAATTAGCCAGGCGTGTTGGTGCATGTCTGTAATCCCAGCTACTCAGGAAGCTGAGGGAGGAGAATCACTTGAACGTGGGAAGTGGAGGCTGCACTGAGGTGAGATCGTGCCACTGCACTCCAGCCTGGACAACAGAGCAAAACTCCATCTCATAATAATAATAATAATAATAATAACAATAATAATAATAATAATAAATACTTTCATTAAATAATTTTAAATATATTCTCAGACAATAACCTATGAGAATTTGAAAAGCTCTAAGATGGCAATTTTTTAGGGTTCTCTAATGCAGAAAATTTTGGGAGTATTTCTAAAAATTCACACTTTGGGGGGTGTTTTCCATATGTTTGTATTTTCTCAATCTCAGGGAACTTGAATTTCATATGTAAGACAGACACCTTGAAAGCTACCCATCATAAAAGAGTTTTTCTCCAGTTGGAGAAAGTAGTGAAAATCCAAGAGAGAAGTAAAGTAGAATTTTAGAGTTTGAAATTGCTTAGCTATTTGAAGACTTGTCAGCTAATCTTGTGTCTTCGCAATATGGAGTGGGTATGAGAAGCAGTTACACATCTGGAAAGAAAAATTGAGAGCAAATTGTAAAGGGAATTTTTAGCACATTATTACACTTATTCTGTAGCTACAATTTGAGTAAATTAAAATTTTAAGAATTTGGTGTCCTGATCAGGAATACTGTCTGGAAATATGCATTTGAAGCAGATATAAAATAAATGTTTGAGTTTATGTTTACTCAGCTTCCAAGGTAACTACCTTGGGTAGATGTTCTACAGAAATATGGGCATCTTTCTGATCAACAGCAGTAGAAGTATATAAAGCTCTCAATTCTGTTAAAAAAAAAATGGGACTGCTGTGACTGACAATCAGGTCCAATTGTTAATATTAAAGAATTATCACCAACACTATTGGTCCAATGCACTCATTAAAAACATTATAACAATTTTACTATCCTGAAAAGACATTTGTACATAACATAACCTATTTCAATATATCATAGTTTAAATTTTTAAAATTTTTAAAATATCCTGAAACACAGTATATTTAAATAATTTTAAGTGTCAGAGCAGGAGTGGAGTCACTATGTATGTGAGACAGAAGTGAATGGGAGAGTAGCTGAGAAGCAGAATTTCATATTCAAAATTGAAGCAACACTATAAAAGATCTCATATAGTAAAGCAGCAGAATTAAAATGTAACTATGAACATAATACCATAAAAATGTGTATGCACAGGCTGACTAAATTAGCTTATTAACTGATATTGAGATGAAACCAAACAAAATTGAGAATAAGTTTTCTAAATAATTTAACTTGGAAATGGTTATATCTGTATTTGTACATGTAAAGAAAAATTGCTTTCATAGCTAGATCTACACAGTCAGAATAATAGTAAAATTTTTTGTTTCACATTTTATAATAATCTGCAATTAGAAAAATTGAGACTCAGAATACAATTTCTAAGTTAGAGTAAAAGCTGTTATACAAGTGATAGGAAAAAATCCTAATTTATGAGAAATAGGAGACAAACAACTGCATTTATTTCTGAAGCTGACAATTCATTTTGAATTCCTTGACTTCAGTTGCAGATATTCAAAGCTTTTTAGATTTATGCAACTGACAAATATTGGATGAGAAAGAAGATTAATAATAGAAGTAAAGTTTAAAGAAAATGTTAGTAAAATAAATGACCCTGTGAACTTATAAAAGTTTTTATTTTTATGTATTTCATGAAATTAGGAGAGTTATATTTAGAAGTTGAAAATTGTAATCCCAATAAAGTGAATTCAAAGAAAACTTTAACATAAAACAGAGTAAATATAGATTTAGAGTATCATTCTATTTCTAGCTCAAATAACAGGATTTTAAAAGTTTATACAGAAAACACAACACATGAAACTGTTCTGCAGTGCTCACCAAGAAAGTGCAATTAGGAATAATGGGAAGAAATTTAGGGTAGTGCAATTAAGGTCACCTAGGAAGAAAACACTTTGTTGCTGAGAACTACTAGATTAGATTCTGGATTCTCACAGAAAGAGCAGACACTTCCTCCCATGAGGAATGACTAGACATTACACCAAAGGGTTTATTAGAAATAGTTTTTCTCTACTTGCAGGGAAATAGATGCAATGGTCTGATTCCCCCACTTATTTCCTTATAATCAATGAACCTAGGCCCATAAGGTCTGATTTCCCATTTGCCCAAATATTCAAAGAACTAAAAGAATTCTCAAATCTCTCATACTAAAGGATCATTACTTCTCTATGTCTACTCTTTCATGTATCGCAATATTATTTAAATACTTATTTGAATATTCTTTCTAAATATGAAGAGAGTATATGTGACCTGAAATTTAAAAAGATAGCAAGACTAGTTGAAAACTTGATACTTCTAAAGTTTTTTTTCAGTTATATATTTTGTTAAATATAAAGTCATAAATTCTAGAATACTATTGATAAATTAAAACAACAAAAAAGTTATTCCAGAAAGGATGCTTTATTTTGTTGAATGCTATTATTTCTACTTGTGGTTGTTAAAATGGAACCCATCTTTACAGTGGGAGGTGAGTAACCATGAGAAAAAGTTAACACGTGGTATGAAAGACCAGAGAGATGAAAAGAAATAAGACTGCTTTTTAAGTTAATTACTAACTTATGTACTTGAAAGTTTTCTGCTAGTTGAAATCTAAGACAATCTAACTAAATACATTGTTTCACTATTTTCAAGCAATGATATAAATGTAGAAAGCATTTTTTTTCAGAATTTGAAATTAGATACTTTCAAAAAACTTATTTAAAAGTTTAAAGGGAACACAGAAGGGTTATTACACAAAGAAAAATGTCTATTTCATTATGTTTATTCATAAAATATTATAGTTAAAATTCTAACTCATCTGAGAAATTACTGTGAGCTGATAGTAAGCTTACATTCTTTTTCAAACCATGGTTAATAATACCCTTAAAAAATGTTAATGTTCTGAAATTTGTCTATTTGTATGTTATTTACAATCATACCTTAATGTCTTTGGTAGTATAAAATTAATAATAGCATGTTCCTGAACACCTGATTAAATAGCTTTTAATATAATGCTAGCATGCAATTTCAGTGATTTTCTTTTATTTTGTTGTTTCCTGTTGCTGTTTATGGTTAAGACTGAGGCTGAGTAATTTCATTTTAGTTGTATCAAGCTAATTAGGATATACGGATTGAGGTGAAAACATATTTAAAATTCTAGGCTTAAATTTTTATTGAGGAGGAATTACAGAACTTTCTAAGAGGAGAAATTGAGTGCCGTGATCATTAGATTAAAGTATGATAAGAGTCAGGCTTAGTTGTAAAGATTTCAACTATGTTCAGAAGAGTAAATTAAAATAATAATCCCAGATAATTTTTGAATCTGCTTACCATATACTATAAGACAATTTTGTAAAGTATTGTAATTTTCATTTTATCAAAGAAGTTCCAAGTTAATGATAGTTTGAAGCCCTCTCCAGCCCAGAAATTGCAGAATTCTCAGGGAAAAAATACTATATTGATCTGCCTATGTACTTGACTATCTTAGACAACTAGACTATGATTTCTTTTATTAAATTATGGTTTTCCCTTATTCACTTTTGAATGGTTAATAAATAGATACATTAAGACATAAATTGCACCAGGCATTTTACAACAGAATCAATCTTTGCTAACATGGGTTAAATAAAATTTCAGAGTTTTAGTGACTTTTTATTGACTTCAATAATAGTTTTTTATTTTGTATAATGTATTATTGTCATCATCAAAGACAAAGGAATCTGCTTCTTAAATTTAGATAAACATTTGTCAGATCGCCATTGTTAAAATCTCATAATGAAATATAAAATGAGAATTTAAAAAATCTTAATATAAAGTTTCTGTAGAGTTATCAATTATTTAATATCTATAAATGTTTATGGATACCTTCCAAAATTTTAAAATTAAAAATACTTTTATATATACAATGTATCAATAAAAACGTAATTGCAAAACTCTAATTTTGCAATTTAAGTTGGGTCATGAGAAGCATCCTTGAAACTAAGGTGGAGATCATTTCCGTTGGCAAACCAGGCATGAAGGAATAGAAACAGAAAATTTTCAAAGGAAGAAGTAATGCTGACACTTTCTGTAGGAAGAATGATAAAGAATTTTAAAAGATATTTTGGATTTCTCGACTTGAAGTTATAGGTGGCCTTCAGGAAACAGACTCAGTATACATGGCATATGAAAAATTCAGTATTATAGTTCATAAATGTGGATGAAGATGAACAAATGGTGAAGCAAATATATACATATGTTTCCAAAAACTAGCAGTGAGTGAAAGGGGAAGAATCCATTCTCTTTCTTCCTTTACATCTATTCTGTAAGAACTTTGACTTCGTTAATAGCTCTGTTCTATTTTCTTTTCCTTCGGTCTCTCTTGCAGCTTCAGCATTTTTCTCTAAGCAAGTCAACTCTAAATGTGCTAGATTGAAATGACCCTCTTGAAATTATTCTCACTGCATTGTTTTTCATCCCATCCCTCACCTTTTGACATTTTATCTCTGATCAATCTAGCTATATGTCTTGTCTTCTTCATTCAGAGTGGTAAGCATAATAAAGGAGAACATAACATGGTAAGTAAGATTTATTAGGGCCCAGGAATTAGAAACTTCAGAAGAGCTAACTGCACCTCTTAGGAATAGATTTTGTTCCTTATCAACTCCAGAAGTCCTACCTCTCATGAAACACTCTATCCCAGTTCTGCAGAATTTTCTATCAGTAAATGACTGAAATTTCTATTTCACAGCAGAAACTGGGTTTGTCAACAAGGCAATGTTCCACCTTCCAATCTTGCCATAACTAGTGAGGGCCTACTTTTCTCCAGAGTCTTGGTACAGAAATGTAAAGACTCTAGACTAAAGTAATTTATGCGCAAATAGGAAAGATGGACAATGTAATTAGAATAGAGTGGTGTGTAAGTTATGTTGCTATATGCCAAACTGCTTCGGAGACCTTTTGCTTACCTGTATTCAGTAGAATAAACCTGACCTAGATCTTAAGGCCAAATTGGAGGAGCACAGGTTAATACCAAGTGAAAAGTAATTCTAAACAGAGGGGGCAGCCTGAGTAGGTGTCAGAGACAGCACTTATCATGGAATCACAGAGATGTTGAACATTTGTTTTTCTCTAATGAAACATTTGTTTTTCTCCAGTGATGATGAGCTTTTTCTCTTATGTTTGTTGGCTGTATAATGTCTTCCTTTGAAAAGTGTCTGTCCATATCCTTCGCCCACTTTTTGATGGAGTTGTTTGTTTGCTTTTCTTCTGGTAAATTTGTTTAAGTACTCTGTTAATTCTGGATATTAGCACTTTGTCAGATGGATAAATTGCAAAAATTTTCTCCCATTCTGTAGGTTGCCTGTTCACTCTGTGTGTGTTTCTTTTGCTGTGCAGAGCTATTTAGTTTAATTAGATCCCATTTGTCTATTTTGACTTTTATTGTCACTGCTTTTGGTGTTTTAATCATGAAGTCTTTGCCCATGCTTCTGTCCTGAATGGTATTGCCTAGGTTTTCTTCTAGGGTTTTTATGGTTTTAGGTCTTACATTCAAGTCTTTGATCCATCTTGAGTTAATTTTCGTATAAGGTGTAAGGAAAGGGTCCAGTTTCAGTTTTCTGCATATGGCTAGCCAGTTTTCCCAACACCATTTGTTAAATAGGGAATCCTTTCTCCGTTGCTTGTTTTTGTAAGGTTTGCCAAACATCAGTTGCTTGTGGATGTGTGGTGTTATTTCTGAGGCCTCTATTCTGTTCTATTGGTCTATCTGTCTGTTTTGGTACCAGTACCATGCTGTTTTGGTTACTGTAGCTTTGTAGTATGGTTTGAAGTTAGGTAACATGATGTCTCCAGCTTTGTTCTTTTTGCTTAGGATTGTCTTGGCTATGCGGGCTCTTTTTGGGTTCCATATAAAATTAAAAGTAATATTTTTTTTCTAATTCTGTGAAGAAAGCCAATGGTAGCTTGATGGAGATAGCATTGAATTTATAAATTACTTTGGGAAGTATGGCTATTTTCATGATGTTGATTCTTCCTATCCATGAGCATGGGATATTCTTCCATTTGTTTGGGTCCTCTCTTATTTCCTTGAGCAGTGTTTGTAGTTCTCCTTGAAGAGGTCCTTCACATCCCTTGTAAGTTGTATTCCTAGGAATTATATTCTCTTTGTAGCAGCTGTGAATGGGAGTTCACTCATGATTTGGCTGTCAGTCTGTTATTGGTGTATAGGAATGCTTGTGATTTTTGCACTTTTATTTTGTATCCGGAGACTTTACTGAAGTTGCTTATCAGCTTAAATCTCCTTATCAGCTTAAGGAGATTTTGGACTGAAACAATGGGGTTTTCTAAATATACAATTGTGTCATCTGCAAACAGAGACAGTTTGACTTCCTCTCTTTTTCTTTGAACACACTTTATTTCTTTCTTTTGCCTGATTGCCCTGGCCAGAACTTCCAATGCTATGTTGAATAAGAGTGGTGAGAGAGGGCCTCCTTGTCTTGTGTTGGTTTTCAAAGGGAATGCTTCCAGTTTTTGCTCATTTGTTTATTAAAAAAAACATTTGTTTTTAACCAGTGGCAGGGGCTGTAAGAACTGAGATGTGGTTACAAAGGCATGAAGACAAATATGAGAAAGTATTATGGAAATAATAAGACTTTTTTATTTAGGAGAACAAATGAAATGTAGAAAAGTCAAATGGTAAATAATAAAATATGCCTTTGGATTTATCAACCAGGGACCATTGATTATTTAGCAATAAGATACCAATGTGGCCATCATAAAGTTACAGAGCAGATTACCTGGAATGAGAAAGAATAGGAGATAAAGAACCATCAAATCTTTCAAGAAGCTTGGTTGACAAAATAAGAACCAGGTAAAGAATAGCAGCTAGATGGGAATTGGAATGGGATGTATTTGTCTACCTCTCTCTTTTCAGTCAAGGAGACACATTTTCCTCCATCCCATGTGCTACAGGTATGCTAGTCATGTGGGGACTCATGTAGCCCAAGTAAGTCAAGGGGTTTTTTAGGGAATTCTTCGGCTCTGTGGCAAATTAACATTTTTTAATGTAATTAGATACTATAAGAACTGGATTTCTCTGACTCTTCCAAAATCTATCTTTCCCTTTCTGTGGGGAGAGACCACAGATATAAAGGAAACACATAGACGATAAGGATTAAGAGAAAACAAAGGACAGATTTTCAACATCAGAGTTACAGCACCTGACATCTAATAGAACCCAAATGCAAAACGCTCTCTAAATTTCAGTTTGTGAGCCAACAAATTTACATTGTGATTCAGCTGGCTGAATTACATTTCTTTTATATGGAGCTGAAAGATTCCTGATAAAAGTAGGTGTTTACATTCCAATGAAAAAAAGTTGTAAACGGTTAAAAAAAAAATTCTCCTTCTGTTCAAAACCAAGTATTCCACTTCTGCTAAAACTCCTTTTATAGTCTACCTTCTGAGTGAATCTGAACCACCAGTGTTTCTCTTCATTTGTTCCCATTTTAATTTTACTCTTGTAATAGTTCCATTGAAATACAGCACACATAAAGGGAACAAAACATAAAAGTACAACTCAATAACTTTCCACACTGTGAACAACCACATAACCTCCGTTTTTTACACAAAAGTAACCACCATGCTGATTTTCTCACCATAAATTTTATTTTGCCCTTTTTTGAACTTTTTATAAATAGTATCATAAAGTGTGTATCCTTTATGTCTGAGCAGTTATTAGAGACCCAAGTATTTGGGGTAATCCACTTCCTAGTTTCAATGACTTTGGGATAATGCTGGCCAGTGAGTTGTGATCAGAATACCACTTTTGAGCAGAGCCTTTAAATTGACAACATAAGGCATGCCAGGGCATCTTTTTTTTTTTTTTGTCATGGACCTGTGAGTTTCACTTAGTGAGCACACAAAATAAACCTTTGGTAAACTACTGAGTTTTGGAGTTATTCGTTGTTGCAACATAATGATGTTTTCTAACGAAAGCTTGTACACTTGTGATACTTCTAACCTGGCTACACCACTTGTGTTTAATTAATGATTGTATGGTATATCTCTTTCCATATTTTTATTTCAAACTTACTATATTCTGTTAACTTACGTTTCATCTATAAGACACATATTAATGGGTTCATTTTCAGAAAATGGAATCTGACAAATAGACCTTGTTTGAAAGTCAATTTCCATTTAAATAATTTAATGATATAATTGGTTTTGAAAATAATTTTTCTTTATGTTTTCCAATGCTTCTTTTAACAAGGTGTTTTTATATTCTCACGTTGTTTTTACTTTCAATTATATTTTAATACTTCATTTTGTGTCACTATTAGTTTGTAAATTTATAATTGCCAAACCTAACCTTTGGTGGTCCTACTTAGACAGTAGGACATGTACATTTGTTTTATTAAAGATTATGCTAAATTGATGAAATTTCATCTGAAGTCATTGTTTTTCATATTGAAGAACATCGTAAAGTCTGAGGCTGACAAAATAATTCCATTTTTTCCCAAAACCTCTTAATTTCTCATTCATTTTTAAGTTGCATTTTCGGTGAATGTAGTAGTAGTTACTTTCTCTCAATATTTTAAAAACGTGATTCTATTACCTCCTATTCCAGTGTTTCTGTTGAGAGGTGAGCTGTTGGCTAAAGAAGCTCATGGCTTTTTCTATGACTGCTTTTAATATTTTATTTTTTATGTGGCTTTTAGGAATTGAACTGAAATGAGATAGATGATAGATAGATAGATAGATAGATAGATAGATAGATAGATAGATAGATAGATAGATAGATTACATAGATAGATGATAGATATAGATATATATATAGAGACAGATAATAGATATGTATATAGATAGATCATAGTGTAAGAAATTATTTAATTTTTTGAATCTATTGGTTGCTTTCTTTCATCAGCTATGGAAAATTCTCAGCAATTATCTCTCTAAATATAGCTTCTACTGTATTTTCCTTTTTGGCTTCTTTCTGCAGTGCACATAAACATATTTACACCTTCTGAGTGTATGCTCTGTGTTTTTTTCTACATGTTCTGGTATCGTGTGTCATGTATTGTCATCATGTTTTACATTTACTCTTTATTGGAACATGTTCCAGATTTCTAATTCTCTCTTTGGCTGTTTTGTTTGTTTGTTTTTTATCAGCCTTTAAATCTATTCAGTGCATTCTTTCAGTTTTTTCATATATCTGTACTAAAATTGTCTTGTCATTTATTATCATTTGTAGTTTCCATGAAAAACCTCTGCCTAGCATTTTATTTTATTCAACATATGTAGCATTGCACTTTTAAGATCGACATTTTAAATTCCATGTTTTGGCCTGGCACAACAGCTCACACATGTAATCCCAGCACTTTGGGAGGCCAAGGTGGGCCGATGGCATGAGCCGAGAAGTTTGAGACCAGACCAGGCAACATAGAGAAACCTCTTCTCTATAAAAAATAAAAAATTAGTCAGGTGTCGTGCTGCACCTGTAGTCCCAGCTACTCAGGAGGCTGAGGTGGGAAGATCGCTTGAGCCCTAGAGGCAGAGGTTACAGTGAGTCAGGATCACTCCACTGCACTCCAGTATGGGAAACAGAGTGAGACTATGTCTCAAAAAATAAATAAATACATAAATAAATTCCATGTTTTGACTCACTCTCAGGTATACTTCTGTTTCTATTGTTTCTCTTGATTTTAAGGTAAAATTTATTAAGATATAACTTACATGCTATCATATTTTTTCAACTAAGTACACAATGATACTTTTAGACAAATGTATTTAATCATGTAACTACCACCACACACACCAAAAATAACCCTTTTACCATACTGTTAAAAAGGTTTCTCAGTACTCTTTTCTGTCAATTTTTCTCCCTCCTGTCAAAAACTTACCTGTTTATAATCATGTAATTTTGCATATTCTGTGATTTCATATAAATAGAATCCTAGAGTATCTAGCATTTTGTTTCTGGTCTCTCTCACTTACTACAGGGGGTTTGATATTCATCCATGTTGTTGGATTCACCCATAGTGTACTTGTTTTTAATATTGAGTAGTCAATACTTGTATGTTTATCGCACAGTTTGTATGCTAATTCATTGGTTTATGAATAATTGTGTTGTTTCTAATTTGAGCTATATATTAGTTTGCTATGACTGCCATGACACAATACCACAGACTGAATGGCTTAAACCAAAAATATTTATTTTCTCACAGTTCTGAAAGTAGGAAAGTCAAGATAATGTTCCTGGCAGAGTTTATTTCTGGTGATGTCCCTCTTCTTGGCTTACAGAGCATCCTTTTCTTGCTATACTCACATGGCCTTTTGTCTGTGTAAATACTTCTGGTATCTCCTCCTCTTCTTATAAGGATACCTGTCCTGTTAAGTTAGGACCCCACTTTAAATTTCATTTAACTCTAATTGCCCCTTTAAAAACACTGTCTCCAAATTTATTCACATTATGGGTTAGGGCTTTAACAAATAAATTTTGGAATGATGTAATTCTGTCCATAACAAGCTATTATGAATAAAACTGATAATAACTTTTCATATAAGTATTTGTGAAAACATATATTTTCATTGCTGTTGAATAAATATCTAGAAGTAGAATTTCTGTATCATAATATAAAGTTAGATTTAACCTTATAAGCAATGGTTTCAGTGATTTAAAGAGTGGCTGTATCATTTCCACACGGTCATGAGAATGAATGAGAATTTTAGGTGACCCAAAATGCAAATACTTAGTATATCAGGTTTTCTAAATTAATTATTATAACGAGTATATAGTGGTTTACTTTTGTTGTTTTTCTTGGCATTTTTCTAATGATTTCTGTGCTTCTTGTCTGTTTTCATTCTTTTATTTGTGAGGTGTCCACATTTATTGTCATATTTTCAAGTTGTTTATCTCTTTGTTATTGAGTGGTATTACTTTTAATATTCTGAATACGAGTCATTTATAGATAAAATATATGTAAATATTTTCTCCCACTATATTGCATGCCTTTTTAAACAGTGCTTTGGAAAGCAATAATTATTATTATTTTGATGAATTTTAATGTAACATTTTTATAATTCTATTCCTCCTACTTTTTGTGCCCAGTTTAAGATATCTTTGCTTATCTCAAGTTCTGAAACATTTTTTCTCATTTTATGTTTTTCTTCAGAAGTTGTATAGTTTAAGATTTCATGTTTGTATGTATTATCTATTTCAATTAAATGTTTGTATATCACATAGAAGAGCTTGAGTTTTTTTTTTTTAACATAGATATCCAATTTTTCCAGTACTATCTTTACAAGCACTTTTACTTCTCTGTTGATGTATCTTCACATTTATTGAAAGACAGTTGAACATATAGGTGTGTATCAATTTCTTGATGTTTGGTAGTGTTCCATTTATTATTTACAAATCTCTTGCCAATATCACTCTGTCTGGATTATTGTAGTTTTAGAGTAAGAGTGAAATCTGGTAGAATGAATATTCTAACACATTTGTTCTTTTTCAAATTTGTTTTGGCTATTCCACTTATTTTGCATTTCCATATATATTTTCAAATTAACTTATCAATTTCTGTAAATTAGCCAGCTAAGACTATACATGGGGCTGTGTTGAATCTGTAGTTCAATATGTAAAGATTTGAAGTCTTGATGTAACTGATTAGTCTAATCCCAGAGCATCAGATATTGTTCCATTTATTTATGAGTTATAAAATTTGTCTCAGTGATACGTTACGGTTTTCACCCTACAAATATTGATTCAAACACTCATCATGGAAAAGTTTTATGTGTGATATAACATTTTTACCCCAAAGATCCTGATTTTAATTGTAAATTTTTAGGTACAGTATCCCATTGAGTGTAATGCATGAGAGACATTAATCAAAAATATATTGTAAAAGCCTAAAAATTTTTGAAAATCCAATATAAAGTTCAGTGTATTTTAACTTTTTTCTAACATAAATGAATTTGATCACCGAAAACTCATTTCTTCCCCATCCTAACATCGTATGACCTCCTTCCTTAGCTGTGTAAACTTATGAAAGATGGATTACCATTCCCCTACCCAACTTCCCTGAAGAACCAAGGACAAACATCTTTTTATATGCTAATTTTATTGATTATCTCTTTTTATTTAGGACTCTTTCAGCATCTTTATTTTCAACATACTTGATTGATTCAAGAAAAAATGATTTAGATGATTTTAGACATAAATTAACAGAATAAATTACTAATAAATAAAGTTAAGACAGCCAAAGTTAACTTTTATACTTGAAGGTAACAGTTTACAATTGCAAGTGGTTAGGTTTTAGCAATCATAAACACAATATAAAATTTTAAAATAATAATGTCCTAATGCTATGCAAATAATATTATAAATGAGATTTTCATAGATATACATTTTCTTTAAGAACTTAGGTGGTAATAAAGATTACATGCTTTGGAAAAATATTTCATAATGTAAAGTTAGCTCACATAATAAAAAAGACAGTACCTAAAATTAATGTAAAATGTTTATATGAAATGTGAGAATAGATAAAAATAATATTGCCAAATTATTTATAGTTTCATATACATAATGTGTATAAATAGATATATCTAAATTTTAAAAATTGTTGTAGACATTTGTCCTATTAATCCATTTTCCAAAATTTGCATAATCTAATTGGGAAGATGGAAAATCAACTGTATTCTTCTATAGTCAATAGTCATCTTTCATTCCACAATACATATTTAATATATTTCTATGCTTAAATACAACATTTATTTAAAACATCTCATATTGCTCAATAATGTACGAAAAGTATACTGGAATTTTATCAATTAAATGCTTGTTTTTATATGGAGTAACAATTCTTACTATATTCAATTCGAATTTTTGTTTTCTCTATCAATAACTAAAATTAAGAAAGACAAGGGAAAGACAAAAACTGTGGCTATCTGATTAGTAATACCTAAACAAACATTCATCAAGATCTCTGACTGTCCTAGAAAAAAAGTGTGATACATTAACAATCTTCTTTCTGTAAATCACAGTGGACATGTAATGTATTGGTGTTTCACTCAGTATTTCATTTTTGATGTCAAAATTTCTATTTCTTTAGCTTACTTGAGAGATTCTTTATGGAGTGAAGCTCATTAATTCTGTGATTTTTAAACACCTGCTAAAATATAATGTAAATGGATACTTTCCATAAGGAAAGCATTTTCAGAGCAAATATTCTCAAGGCTATAGCTATATTTGTTCCATTTTGGGTCTCATTATGAAATTCATGACTTCTCTCTTCAGGAGGCCAAATGCCCTCTAACACATCAAAATTAATCAGATGTACATGTTTGATTAGTTCCATCGCCGCAGCTGCAGGACATCCACCTTGCCACTGTACAACCGTGAAAAGGCAGGCATCATACAGTTCGTCTTTTGATCCTTTCTGTGCTATGACCTCACTTTTCCCTTTTGGGGAGTCTAAAATAGCAACACTCTTAACCGAGGCCTCAAAAAAGCAAAAAAATATTTCATTGTGGCTGTAGCATTATTCCACTACAAATTATTTTTAATCTGACTCATTTTATAATGTATAATAGCTCTGTTAGCTTTTCAAGATTTAAGTACACTTAATTGTATTCCTAAATAAAAAATTCCAAAAAGTTTTTAAAAATGTTTTTGTTCCTTTCTTGCAGTGCTGATTTAATGTGACAAAATATGACATCAATGTCTCTTATTTGTATATATTGTGAATATTTCTATTTTGTTTCAATCATAATTACAGTGCACATGAATCTGACATTGCATCCCTATTTCTTGATAACTGTACTTTCACTGTTCACTTTTTACAAGATTTTCTTTCTGTTTATTTGTGTGTTCCCTGTCCTTTGTTATAAACTGCTACTGCTTGATTTGTTCTGGATGTCAGTTCTCTCATTTTTTGTGATTTAATAAATGTCATCCACTTAGTGTTTGAATCTTCATGGACTTTGTGTGTTGTTTTAATGCAAGATGATGAACAATCTCTGGGACAACATGAAAATCTAACCCTTTTTATGCCTGCATTCCCAGAGAGTTGTTTTTAACTTTTTTAAAATCACAATTCTGTTGTTAATCCATAACCAAAAATATGCAGAAGCATCATACTGATGTCTGACAATGACAGATGAATGGATTATTACTCTTTTGATACCAATCACATATCTTGTGACTCTTTTTCTTTTTTGTGAGAGAGAGACTTGGCCAATGTTTAATATTTATGCAGCAACATGGACATTTTTCATTTATATATATATATATATAAAACATTTATATTTATACATGGTAATCACATATAACTATTCAAAGTGAATACAGTCACATTAATAGAGCAACATAATTATTTTAAATCTGCATGATAATTAGCTATAGATAATATTACATTTGTGACTACTTATAAATACATGTCATATTTTACAGTTTATTTATAAAAATTCCAACACCTCTGTATTTCTCTTATTGTGTATCTTACAACTTGCAGAATATTAATACCATGTCTTAAGTATTGCCTTAAATAGTTTGTGGGATATTACTTGATGTTCCCCTTCTTGATAGATAAGATTCATAGTTGGCAGCAAATAATTAAAGTACAAAAAAAAAAAAAAAAGCCTAAGAAAGACTAACAGTTTTCTAAATTTAAGGAATAGAAAAAAGGCCGTGTGCGGTGTCTCACGCCTTATAATCCCAGAACTTTGGGAGGTCCAGGAGGGTGGATCTCCTGAGTTCCAGACCACCCAGGCCAACATGGCAAAACCCTCTAATAAAAATACAAAAAAAAATAATAATAATAACCGGGTGTCCTGGCAGGTGTCTATAGTCCCAGTTACACGGGAGAATGAGGCACGAGAATCGCTTGAGCTCCAGGAGCGGAGGTTGCAGTGAGCCGAGATCGTGCCACTGTACTCCAGCTTGGGCTACAGAGACTCCGTCTCAACAAACAAACAACAAAAACAAAAACAAACCAAAAAGAATAGAAAATACATCTTCCTCAAATTCGCTTGAACTTTAATGAACGGTAAACATGACCTTCTTGTATAAAAGTGGCACTGTCGTCACCTTAGAAGAATCAGGAATTCCTCCCTGCATTCAGGGAGGAGCATATTCTCTTGGTGTGTCTGTTCCACTATTTTACTCAAATATTACAACTACTACAGTAATTAGGACCAATTATCTCAAGCCCAATTATACAGACAGAATAAATTTTTACCTCGTACAGCCCAGTTTCAATATTGAAAAAAAAGGCAGGCTGGGTGCAGTGGTTCACGCCTATAATCCCCGCACTTGGGGAGGCGAAGGTGGGTGGATCATGCATGGGGCCAGGAGTTCGAGACCAGCCTGACCAACATGGTGAAAATCCGTCTCTACTAAAAACACAAATTTAGCCCGGAATGGTGGCACATGCCTGTAATCCCAGCTACTCGGGTGGCTGAGGCAGGAGAATCACTTGAACCCAGGAGGCAGAGGTTGCAGTGAGCCGAGATCACGCCATTGCAATCCAGCCTGGGCAACAAGAGCAAACTCCGTCTCAAAAAAAAAAGAAAAGAAAAGAAAGAAAAAATCAAAGGATTACAGGATTAATTCTAGTTGGCTCCAAATTTATGCTACAGCCATACTGGTAACTTCTTAGAAACAGTTAGCAATAATCTGTGAAATGCTGACAGCATTGGAAAACAACTGGACAAAAAAGAAAAAAATCAGCACCTTTGTTAAAAGGAATTAAAAAAAAAAAGAAATATTGGAGACCAAGGGGAATATTTAATCCACCATAAAATAATTTCATTTTTATTCATTTTGAGTAAAGTTTTTTCAGTTTCTTAATACCAAAAGCAAAATAAAAATAAAAATTAAAAAACAACTTTGTCCTTCATTACCAAAATTCATTCAAATATTACTCATTACATGACAATTTATAGTTTCTAAGGTGGGAGAATACCTTTCAAACACAAACTGCAATTTTCTTTCACATATGATGATAAGAAAATTACAACTTTCCATAAATTTAATAATGTTTAGATTATGGCACCTTAAAAATATAGTCCTATAACCTTCTAGTCTAAGGAACCACAATGAACATTAAGAATAGTAGCAACTAAATAAGAAAGAGAATTGAGCCTGTAATCCCAGTACTTTGGGAGGCAGAGGTAGGAGGATCACCTGAGGTCAGGAGTTCGAGACCAGCCTGGCCAACATGCTGTAACCCCATCTCTACTAAAAATACAAAAATCAGCCGGGCATGGTGGTGGACACCTGTAATCCCAGCTACTCGGGAGGCTGAGGCAGGAGAATTGCTTTAACTCAGGAAGCAGAGGTTGCAGTGAGCTGAGACAGTGCCATTGCACTCCAACAAGCCTGGGCAACAAGAGTGAGACTCTGTCTCAAAAAAAACAAAAAACAAAAAACAAAAAACAGAGAATTGGGATGTTGTTCTAAAAAAAAAAAGAAAAGAAAAACTGGCTAATATTATTCCCTTGGTTCAAAACTACTTAATGTTAGATGCATGCAAAGGATAAATTCTATTTAATGTGGATACAGATTAATATTTCATGTTCATAAAATCCAGTAAATTTTTAATATTTTTAATAATCTAGTTTAGAGATTGTTCCAGAGGTGATTCTGTTTGTGGGTATAAAAAAATTACTGTATATTAAAAATTCAATAAATATAGTTTTTAATTTTTATCATATTACTGCCTCCCAGGCAGCCACAAAATTTTGTTATAATTGGATATTTTTCATTGTAGCAACCAAATTATCATGTTAAATACTACCTATAGAGAAATGCTATCTGTAGTATTTCAGTCTATTGTATTAACTAATATTATCAAATAAAGTCATGGTTTAGAAATGTTTAGAAATGTTAGAAAAGTTTAGAAATGCTATGAAAAAAGTTCAAAAAAATGCATCTAAATAATCTTTTCTCTCCTAAGAACAGAACATTGAGGGTATTTTTGCCATAGAAAAGATAAAATCATTCTGCCTCATCATTCTTAACAGAAAAACTCTTGGAAGAAACTTCAATTTCTTATATGACTAAAGAGAAGACATTTTATTCAAATTCAGTCTTAACTATACACATAGTCCATTTAGACTTGACTATTCATATGTCATTGTTTAAGAAATGATGATCCAATTCAATTGTAATTATATTATTTATTCTGAAATATACATTATTTAACAAATGGAAGGGGTCCCATAAATCATCCAGTCTAATAATATTGGTTTATCTATAAGAAAGTCCAAAATCTTAAGTCACTTTTATAGGCTATCTTAGTTCATTAGGGCTCCTATAACAAACCATCATTGACTAGGTAGCTTACAAACAACAGAAATTTATTTATTACAGTTCTGGAGGCTGGGAAGTCCAAGATCAGAGCATCCTCTTTTAGGTTACAGTATGCTGACTTCTTACTGTGCCCTCATGTGGAACATTTCCCATAATCGTCTCTCAAAAGGCCCCACTTTCTAATATTATCAGCTTGGTGATTAGTATTTTAACACAGAAATATGGAGGGGCAATATTTAGATTCCAGAAAAGACATAAAGTTAATTAGTGGTACAGGGTTGGAAACAGACCTCTTAATTTCTAACTGAGAAAATAAAATGAGATGTTTTGGAATATGAACATCAAATGTGTAAAAGATAATGAGTAGAAGACAGGCTACTGGATCATAAATTCATGTGAAACACAAAAAGTCTCTATGACATTGTTACCTACTGATGGGAGATTGTGGTAGGCACTGGTACCACCTCCCAATAAACAAGATGTCCATGTCCTAATCCTTGTTATCTATGAATATGTCATGTTGCAACGTGAAGAAGGCATTACGATTGCAAATAGAACTAAGGTTACTAATCAGTTTATCTTGAAACAGAGTGATTATCTTGGATTATCTGAGTGGGCAAATGTAATGGCAAAGTGTCCCTAAAAGAGGAAGAGAGAGACATGGGAAAGAGAACCAGGGAAATGCCAGTGTGAGAAGGAGATTCATATTGCTGGCTTTGAGGATGCTGCAAGGTTGCCACAGATCAATGAATGCAGGTGGCCTCCAGAAGCTGGAAAGGATGGTAAAAAGATGTTCTCCTCTGGAAGGAGAAAAGCCCCGCTGACATCCTGATTTTAGCCCAGTGAGATCCACTTTGGACTTCTGACCTCCAAACTATAAGACAATAAATTTGTACTGTGTTAAGCCACTATGTTAGAGGTGATTTGTTAAACCATCAACAGAAAATTAAGACAGAGATGAAAGAAAAGTTAAATTAGAAGTAACTGAGAGGTTTTCAACTGAAGTAATTGGCAGAAAAATGAAAGATACAGAAAATATAGAAGAGGTCTTGGGAGAGGAATGTCTCAGCATTTTCAGTTTGAGAAAAAGAAGGATGATTAAAATAGAAACCTTCAGTAGAAAATAAGTTTAAATAGGTATTTAACTCAGAGGTGGGCATTGGAAGTGGAATCTAGGTTTAATCATTTAAATATTAATATGGAGGTGACAGCTGAAGTCTCAAGGTAGTACTTATTTAAAGGAAGGAGAAAGAAAATAGGAGAATCAGGACATCTGATCACAGGCCAAGAGCCAGAGATAGATATCTATATCATCAATGTCTGTCTGTCTGTATCTCCACCTTTCTCTCTCTCATAGGTCTAGCTATTAGCTAGATATGAGATTATGTGCTATTTCCAACAACATAAAAGCATGATAATAAATTTTCTAATTTAAATTTTAGTCAGAATTTTAATTTCTAAAATATTATTATTTGTATGACCATATTCCTAAAACGAAGCCACGATGTTCACCCATGACATTCATCTTAAATTAGAAGAGCCAAAAATAGCCCAAATTGAATGCTTCTGTGATTTTTATAATTGAAAGTGAATGTCTTATCAAGACTTGTCTAGACTTTTAGCATGAATGGTGTTAAATTGACCTTCATGTAATCAGCATAGTATGCTAACCTTAGCTTTATGCATTTTCCTACTGTATCTGGATGTACTAGAATGTCCATGAATATAAGTCCTGAGTAGCCTCTTTTCTAGACACAGTTTGTATTGCTTCATATTGGTGCTCTATGTTCCTGAACAATCAGCTTTTTACTAATTAGACTTTGCCAAAGATTTTTTTTTCAGGAGAATCAGACAAAAACACAGTTTATTTATTATTTGGAGGATACTGTATCAACATATAAATCTTGGAAATTTTTGTAAGTGAACAATTAAGATCTGCTTAGAATAACAAAAATCAAAGCTGAATAGACATGTAGTTTGACTAAGTTTATATTTGCAAATGGCAATTAGAAGAAAATGTTGAAGTTAACATAACATTTTTCTTTAACACATTTTGTGAAATAGGTTTTTAACTAACAAGACCTGTTTTATACACACAGTGAAACCAAACCACACTTTAATGGAATGATGCCTCCCTTAAAAATATTAATCTATAGAATTAGTAGGGATTATTGCACTAACATGCTTGTATTTTTCATATAGGAAACGGAACCTAGAGATGACTCAGAGTTTGTTCTTTTGAGAATTGAAACTTAAAATCAAAGTAATATCAAACAAAATGGCTTTCAGATATATTAAGGCATGCTCTTTAATGTATTGAAATATAGGAACTTGAATTATATTTAAAATTTATTTTGAAGTGGGGAGATTTTTCAGTGAGTGGTCAGGCAAGCAATTGCTTTCACATTGAACACTAAGGAGAGATTATAATCAAAGGTCTTCAGCTATGTGACAATAACTTGGAATCAATGATGGTTGAAATGACATTTGGTTTTCCATCATCATTAAAAAGAAAGCATGAGAAGATTTGAAAAGCAGCATAGGTATAGAGATATACTAACGTGGGTTTGAAACACAGTAAAGGCATTTATTGTTTGTGTAATCTTCAAAATCTGGTCAACATATATTTTATCATCTGCAAAAAAGGCTTATAAAACCTACTCCATCCATTTACTGTAAATTAAATAATGAAATAAATATAATTAACTAAATAAACCTGTCATAGTGTCAAACATACAGTTAATGCTATTATTATCATTACAGAAAAGAGCACTTTCAAAATGTATTTGTATTTATTGATCATATATATACATGTGAAATGTATGCATGAGAATGCTGAAATATAATGTTAACATTTAAAATATATTTAACTATATCAATATAATTAACATTAAATTATTGTAATGATATTCTGCAAATTTTTACACATATTAAAAATGTGCCTGCCTTAAAATAGGCTCCTTTTGTGAAGAGACTTTAGTTGTCAGAGACATTATTTGACGGCTTTTACTAAAGCAAACAGAGCATTAAACCATATCCACTCTTATCTGAGGCTTTAGGAAAGGACAGATTCTTCCTGTCACCTAGAGTCTGATCACTATTTAGAGAAAAAAAAAAAAAAGTTTAAGCAAGGCATTGGGTTAGCGAAAAGACTTTGACACTTCACCGGCTTTACTCAAATCTCAAATCGGCAAGATCAACTAGGGCAGCAGACAAACACTAATAGAGCAACAGGGAATGACTGAGTTCATGTCTGAGGTGCCAAATTAAATCAATCCATGACCGCTACCGAGAGGAGCAGCAGAAAATAATCAGAGGCATAACAGAATCTGTGTTTTAACTGCTATTTTGATACCTTATTTAAGGTGATATCTAACTTACTGTAGCCTCCATCTTAAATGATTTTAAGTATTACTATCAATAATCGGTTTGGTTTCATAAGGTTGAATTTACTTTGGGGGTAAAATGCTGTGTATTTCAAAGCATCGCCATCTTATGGTGATAACCTAGAACTACACCTGAGAGCCTTCCTGATCAACGTTATACCTAGTTACACTGAGCAGGGAGGAAGCACGGACTCACAAGTATTAATTAAAGCAGGAGAGACAAAACTCTTTGGCAAAATAATGTTTTCAGTTAATATTGTTGCAAACACATAAAGAATTCATTTTTTCTTTTGAAATACATTTAAATAGATATAATTGCTTTCCTACCTGAAGGTACAGATGTGTAATATATTGTGAATGAATTATTAGATATAAAAAGCTGAGAGGGAGGAGTCAGCTAAACTAAAGAGTAGACTAAATCACATAAACACCCTTTATCCATATGGGGATTATGGCGGTCAATTTTTCCTTGTTGTTTTGTACTATGTATTTTTTAAACTAGTTTAACTATGTATGCCCAGCTACATAATTTTACAAAAGACAAGGTCTTTTTGTTTTTTTCTACTCCATACAGTATTTTGTACTTTCTAAGTATTCAAATATACCTATTAGAAAATTTCTATGTATTCTCTACTGATATTCACACTGTTGGACACAAGTAAAGAAAAATCACTGCCAGGCTTTGGTATCAGGATGATGCTGGCCTCATAAAATGAGTTAGGGAGGGTTCCCTCTTTTTCTATTGATTGGAATAGTTTCAGAGGAATGGTACCAGCTCCTTCTTGTACCTCTGGTAGAATTCAGCTGTGAATCCGTCTGGTCCTGGACTCCTTTTGCTTGGTAGGCTATTATATTACCTCAATTTCAGAGCCTGTTATTGGTCTATTCAGGGATTCAACTTCTTCCTGGTTTAGTGTTGAGAGGGTGTATGTGTCCAGGAAGTTATCTATTTCTTCTAGATTGTAGTCTATTTGCGTAGAGGTGTTTATAGTATTCTTTGATGGTAGTTTGTATTTCTGTGGGATTGGTGGTGATATCCCCTTTATCATTTTTTATTGCATCTATTTGATTCTTCACTCTATTCTTTATTAGTCTTGCTAGCGGTCCATCAATTTTGTTGATCTTTTCAAAAAAAGAGCTCCTGGATTCACTGATTTTTTGGAGGGTTTTTTGTGTCTCTATCTCCTTCAGTTCTGCTCTGATCTTAGTTATTTCTAGTCTTCAGGTATCTTTTGAATGTGTTTGCTCTTGTTTGTCTAGTTCTTTTAATTGTGATATCAGGGTGCCAATTTTAGACCTTTCCTGCTTTCTCTTGTGGGTATTTAGTCCTATAAATTTCCCTTTACACACTGCTTTAAATGTGTCCTGGAGATTCTGGTATGTTGTGTCATTGTTATCACTGGTTTCAAAGAACATATTTATTTCTGCTTTCATTCCGTTATGTACTCAGTAGTCATTCAGGAGCAGGTTGTTCAGTTTCCATGTCGCTGAGTGGTTTTGAGTGAGTTTCTTAGTCCTGAGCTCTAGTTTGATTGCACTGTGGTCTGAGAGACAGTTTGTTATAATTTCTGTTCTTTTATATTTTCTGAGGAGTGCTTTACTTCCAACCATGTGGTCAGTTTTAGAATAAGTGTGATGTGGTGCTGAGAAGAATGTATATTCTCTTGATTTGGGGTGGAGAGTTCTGTAGACCTCTATTTGGTCTGCTTGGTGCAGAGGTCAGTTCAAGTCCTGGATATCCTTGTTAACTTTCTGTCTTCTTGATCCATCTAATATTGACAGTGGGATGTTAAAGTCTCCCATTATAATTGTGTGGGAGTCTAAGTCTCTTTGTAAGTCTCTCAGGACTTGCTCTATGAATCTGGGTGCTCCTGTATTGGGTGCATATATATTTAGGATAGTTGGCTCTTCTTGTTGAATTGATTCCTTTACCATTATGTAATGACCTTCTTTGTCTCTTTTGATCTTTATTGGTTTAAAGTCTGTTTTATCAGAGACTAGGGTTACAACCCCTGCTTTTTTCTGTTTTCCATTTGCTTCCTCCATCCCTTTATTTTGAGCCTATGTGTGTCTCTGCATGTGAGATGGGTCTCCTGAATATAGCACATGGATTGGTCTTGACTCTTTATCCAATTTGCCAGCCTGTCTTTTAATTGCAGCATTTAGCCCATTTACATTTAAGGTTAATATTGTTACGTGTGAATTTGATCCTGTCAGTATGATATTAGCTGGTTATTCTGCTCATTAG
The DNA here is from genome assembly GCF_000951035.1 of Colobus angolensis palliatus. NCBI lineage: Eukaryota > Metazoa > Chordata > Mammalia > Primates > Cercopithecidae > Colobus > Colobus angolensis. The sequence continues at coordinate 7,945,115 of NW_012113919.1, read as the reverse complement.
TTGATGCAGTTTCTTCCTAGCATCCATGATCTTTATAATTTGGTATGTTTTGCAGTGACTGATACCAGTTGTTCCTTTCCATATTTAGTGCTTCCTTCAGGAGCTCTTGTAA
>NW_012113919.1:7894430-7943068 GCF_000951035.1 Colobus angolensis palliatus | reverse complement strand
CTACAAGGCTACAGTAACCAAAACAGCATGGTATTGGTACCAAAACAGATATAGACCAATGGAATAGAGCAGCGCATTCAGAAAAAATACCACACATCTACAATCGTAAGATCTTTGACAAACCTGACAAAAACAAGAAATGGGGAAAGGATTTCCTATTTAATAAATGGTGCTGGGAAAACTGGCTAGCCGTATGTAGAAAGCTGAAACTGGATCCCTTCCTAACACCTTATACGAAAATTAATTCAAGATGGATTAAAGACTTAAATGTTAGACCTAAAGCCATAAACACCCTAGAAGAAAACGTAGGCAATACCATTCAGGACATAGGCATGGGCAAGGACTTCATGATTAAAACACCAAAAGCAATTGCCACAAAAGCCAAAACTGATAAATCAGATATAATTAAACTAAAGAGCTTCTGCACAGCAAAAGAAACTACCATCAGAGTGAACGGACAACCTACAGAATGGGAAAAAATATTTGCAATCTACCCATCTGACAAAGGGCTGATATCCAGAATCTACAAAGAACTTTAACAAATTTACAAGAAAAAAATCAAATAACCCCATCAAAAAGTGAGCCAAGGATATGAACAGACATTTCTCAAAAGAAGACGTTTATGCAGCCAACAGACACATGAAAATATGCTCGTCATCACTGGCCATCAGAGAAACGAAAATCAAAACCACAATGAGATACCATCTCACACCAGTTAGAATGGCAATCATTAAAAAGTCAGGAAACAACAGGTACTGGAGAGGATGTGGAGAAATAGGAACATTTTTACACTGTTGGTGGGACTGTAAACTAGTTCAACCATTGCGGAAGACAGTGTGGCAATTCCTCAGGGATCTAGAAGTAGAAATACCATTTGACCCAGCCATCCCATTACTGGGTATATGCCCAAAGAATTATAAATCATGCTGCTATAAAGACATATGCACACGTATGTTTATTGCAGCACTATTCACAATAGCAAAGACTTGGAACTAGCCCAAATGTCCATCAATGATAGACCGGATAAAGAAAATGTGGCAGATATACACCATGGAATACTATGTAGCCATAAAAAAGGATGAGTTCATGTCCTTTGTAGGCACATGGATGAAGCTGGAAACCACCATTCTGAGCAAACTATCGCAAGAACAGAAAACCAAACACCGCATGTTCTCACTCATAGGTGGGAATTGAACAATGAGAACACTTGGACACAGGATGAGGAACATTAAAAACCGGGGCCTGTCATGGGGTAAGGGGAGGGGAAGGGATAGCATTAGGAGATATACCTAATGTAAATGATGAGTTAATGGGTGCAGCACACCAACATGGCACATGTGTTTTTATGTAACAAACCTTCATATTGTGTATATGTACTCTAGAACTTAAAGTATAATAATTTAAAAAAGAAGAAGAACAAAAATCACTAGAGAAACACATGGCCTTATAATTTGGCATCATGATAAATACATGTTCTTTTCTGACAATGAGATCTTCAATGTTTTATCTCAATCCTCAATCCTTATAGATTGGTTTGGTCAGTTCTCTCTAACATTTTCTATTTCCTTTTTTTTTTTTCTTTATTTCTTCTTTAAAAAAAAAAGTGCAGAAAATGCAGGTGTGTTACATAGGTAAATGTGTGCCATGACTGTTTTCTGCCCTTATTGATCCATCCTCTAAGTTCCCTCCCCTCACCTCCCAACCCCTAAATAGGCCCTGATGGGTGTTGTTCCCCTCTCTGTGTCCATGTGCTCTCAATGTTCAACTCCTACTTATGAGTGGAACATGTGGTGTTTAGTTTTCTGTTTCTGCATTAGTTTGCTGAGGATGATGATGTCCAGCTTCATATATACCCTTCAAAGGACAGGATCTCATTCCTTTTTATGGCTGCATAGTATTCCATGGTGTATATTACCACATTTTCTTTATCCAGTCTATAGTTGATGGATATTTGGGTTGGTTCAAAGTCTTTGCTATTGTAAATAGTGCTGCAATAAACATATGTGTGCATGTGTCTTTATAGTACAATTATTTATATTCCCTTGGGTATATACCCGGTAATGGGATTGCTGGGTCAAATGGTACTTCTGGTTCTAAATCCATGGGAAATCACTATACTGTCTTCTACAATGATTGAACTAATTTACATTCCCACCAACAGTGTAAAAGCCTTCTTATTTCTCCACAGCCTCACCAGCATCTATTGTTTCCTGACTTTTTAATAATCACCATTCTGACTGGCAAGAGATGGTATCTCATTGTGGTTTTGACATGCATTTCTCTGATGACCAGTGATGTTTAGCCTTTCATATGTTTGTTGGCAGTGTAAATGTCTTCTTTTGGGAAGTTTCTGTTCATATAATTTGCCCATTTAGTGATGGGTTTTAAATATGTTTAAGTTCCTTCTAAATTCTGGATATTAGACTTTTGTCAGATAGGTAGATTGCAAACATTTTCTCATTCTGTAGGTTGCCTGTTCACTCTGATGATAGTTCCTTTTGCTGTGTAGAAACACTTTCATGTAATTAGAACCTATTTGTAAATTTTGGCTTTTGTTATAATTGCTTTTGGGGTTTTTGTCACGAAGTCTTTGTCCATGCCTATATTCTGAATGGTATTGGCTAGGTTTTCCACTAGGGTTTATATGGTTTGGGGTTTTACATTTAAGTCTTTAGTCTATCTTGAGTTAAGTTTTGTATCAGGTGTATGGAAGGGGTCCAGTTACATTTTTCTGCATATGGCTAGCCAATTTTTCCAGTACCTTTTACTGAATAGGAGATCCTTTCCCTATTGCTTGTTTTTGTCAGGTTTGTCAAAAGTCAGATGGTTGTAGATGTGTGGTGTTATTTCTGAGGCCTCTATTTTGTTCCATCAGGTTATGTGTCTGTTTTGGTACCAGAACCATGCTGTTTTGATTACCATAGCCTTGTAGTATAGTTTGAAGTCAGGTAGAGTGGTGACTCCACTTTATTATTTTTGCTTGGGAGTGTCTTGGCTGTATGGGGTCTTCTTTGATTCCATATGAAATTTAAAATAGTATTTTTCCAATTTTGTGAAGAATTTCAACAGTAGTTTGATGGGAATAACATTGAATCCATAAATTTCTTTGGGCAGTATGGCCATTTTCAATATATTGCTTCTTCCTATTCATGACAGTGGAATGATTTTCCATTTGTTTGCATGTTCTCTTATTTCCTTGAGCAGTGGTTTGTAGTTCTCCTTTAAGAGGTGCTTCACATCCCTTGTTTGCTGTATTCCTAGGTATTTTAATCTCTTTGTAGCAATTGTGAGTAGAGTTCATTCATGATTTGGCTTTCTGCTTGCCTGTTGTTGGTGCAAAGGAATGCTTGTGATTTTTGCACATTGGTTTCGTATCCTGAGACTTTGCTGACATTGCATATCAGTTCAAGAAATTTTGGGGCTGAAATGATGGGGTTTTCTAAATATAAAATCATATCATCTGCAAACAGAGACAATTTGACTTCCTCTCTTCTTATGTGAATACCTTTTATTTCTTTCATTGCCCGATTGCTCTGGCCAGGATTTCCAATACTATGTTGAATAGAAGTGGTAAGAGAGAGCATGCTTGTCTTGTACCCGTTTTCAGAGGAAATGTTTTCAGTTTTTTCCTATTCAATATGATATTGTCTGTGGGTTTGTCATAAATAGGTCTTATTATTTTGAGATTATGTTCCATCAATACCTAATTTATTGAGAGTTTTTAACATTAAGGGATGTTGAATTTTATTGAAGGCTTTTTATACATCTATTGAGATAATTAAGTGGTTTCTGTCTTTGCTTCTATTTATGGGATGGATTACATTTATTGATTTGCATATGTTGAACTGGCCTTGCACTGCTGGGATGAAACCATGGTGGATAAGTTTTTTGATGTGTTGCTAGATTTGGCTTGCCAGTATTTTATTTCATTGAGGATTTTTGCATTAATGTTCATCAGGGATATTGGTCTGAAATTTTCTTTTTTTGGTGTATCTCTTTCTGGTTTTGTTATGAGGATGATGCTGGCTTCATAAAATGAGTTAGGGAGGAGTCCCTTCTTTTCAATTGTTTGGAATAATTTCAAAGGAATGGTACCAGCTCCTCTTTGTATTTCTGGTAGAATTCAGCTTTGAACCCACCAATCCTGGGCTTTTTTGTTTGTTTGTTTGTTTGTTTATAGGCTATTAATCACTGCCTCAATTTCAGAGCTTGTTATTGGTCTATTCAGGCATTCAACTTTTTTCTGCTTCAGTTTTGGCAGAGTGTGTGCCTCCAGGAATTCATTGATTTCTTCCAGATTTGTGTAGAGGTGTTTATAGTATTCTTTGATGGTAGTTTGTATTTCTGTGGGGTCAGTGGTGATATTCCCTTTATCATTTTTTATTTTGTCTATTTGATTCTTCTCTTTCTTCTTCTTTATTTGTCTAGCTAGCAGTGTATCTATTTTGCTATTTTTTTTGAAAAAAAAAAAACAGCTCCTGGATTCATTGATTTTTTGGAAGGTTTTTAGTGTCTCTATCTCCTTCAATTCTTCTCTGATCTTAGTTATTTCTTGTTACTCAACAAGAAGATGGAGATATTACTCAATCCTGAAATGTTAGGGTATTGATTAGGTATCTTTCTAGCTTTCTGACATGAACATTTAGTGGTATAAATTTTCCTCTTAACATTGCCTTAGCTATGTCCCAGAGATTCCAGTACATTGTCTCTTTGTTCTCATTGGTTTCAAAGAACTTCTTGATTTCTGCCTTAATTTCATTATTTATCCAGGTGTCATTCAGGAGCAGGTTGTTTAATTTCCATGAAATTCTGTGGTTTTGAGAGAATTTCTTAATCCTGAGTTCTAATTTTATTGCACTGGGGTCTGAGAGATTGTTTGTTATGACTTCAGTTCTTTTGCATTTGCTGAGGAGTGTTTTACTTCAAACCATGTGGTCGATGTGAGAATAAGTGCCATACGGCACTAAGAAGAACGTATATTCTGTTGATTTGGGGTAGAGAGTTCTGTAGACATCTACTAAGTCCATTTGATCCATAGCTGAGTTCAAGTCCTGAATATCCTTGCTAATTTTCTGTTTTGTTGATCTAATAATGACAGTGGGATATTAAAGTCCTGCTTTATTACTGTGTGGGAGTCTAAGTCTCTTTGTAGGTCTCTAAGAACTTGTTTTATGAATCTGGGTGCTCCTGTATTGAACACGAATATATTTAGAATAGTTGGCTCTTCTTGTTGAATTGTTCCCTTTACCATTATGTAATGCCCTTCTTTGTCTTTTTTGATCTTTGTTGGTTTAAAGTCTGTTTGTCAGAGACTAGGATTGAAACTCCTGCTTTTATCTGCTTTCCATTTTCTTGATAAATTTTCCACCATCCATTTATGTGTCTTTGCATGTAAAATGGTTCTCCTGAATACAGCACATTGATGGGTCTTAACTATCCAATTTGCCAGTCTGTGTCTTTTAACTGGGGCATTTAGCCCACTTACATTTAAGGTTAGTATTGTTGTGTGTGAATTTGATTCTGTCATCATGATGCATTTTGGTTATTTTGCACACCAGTTGATGCAGTTTCTTCATAGGGTCTTTGGTCTTTATGTTTTGGTGTATTTTTGCAGTAACTGGTACCAGTTTTTTCTTTTCATATTTAGTGTGCCTTTCAGGAGCTCTTGCAGGACAGTCCTGGTGGTCACAAAATCCCTCAGCATTTGCTTGTCTGGAAAGGACTTTATTTTTCTTTCACTTATGAAGCTTAGTTTGGCTGGATATAAAATTCTGGGTTGAAAATTCTTTTCTTCCTGTACATTGTGCACATGTACCCTAGAACTTAAAGTATAATAATAAAAAAAAGAAAGAAAACTATTTTCTTTAATAATGTTGAATATTGATCCCCAATATCTTCTGTCTTGTAGAGTTTCTGCTGAGAGGTCTGCTGTTAGTCTGATGACCTCCTGTTGTAGGTGACCTGGCCTTTCTCTCTGACTGCCCTTAACACATTTTCCTTGATTTCAGCTTTGAAGAATCTGATGATCATGTGTCTTGGGGTTATTATTCTCATGGAGTATCTTAATGCTGTTCTCTGTATTTTCTGAATTTTCACGTTGGCCTGTCTTGCTAGGTGGGGAAAATTCTCCTGGATAAATCCTGAAGTGTGTTTTTCTATTCGTCCCATCTCCTTCTGGTGCTCCAATTATAGGTTCAGTCTTTTTATGAAGTCCCATATTTCTTGGAGGCTCTGTTCGTTTTTCTTCATTCCTTTTTCTTTATTCTTGTCTGCATGTCTTATTTCAGTAAGGTCATCTTCAAACTCTGATATCCTTTCTTCTGCTTAGCCGATTCAGCTGTTGATACTTGTGTATGCTTCATGGAGTTCTCATGCTGTTTTCAGCTCCATCAGTTCATTTATGTTCCTCTCTAAACTGTTTACTCTAGTTAGCAATTCCTCTAACCTTTTATCAAGGTTCTTAGCTTCTTTGTGTGGGGTTAGAACATGCTCCTTTAGCGTATTGTACTTTTTTGTTACTTATGTTCTGAAGCTTACTTCTCTCAATTTGTCCATCTGATCCTCTGTCCAGTTTTGCATCTTTGAAGAGATGTTGCAATCATTTGGAGGAGAAGAGGTATTCTGGACTTTTGAGTTTTCAGCATTTTTTCATTGATTGTTTCTCATCTTCATGAGTTTGTCTGGTTTCAGTCTTTGAGTCTGTTGACCCTTGGATCAGGCTTTTGTGGGGGCCTTTTTGTTGTTGTTGATGCTCTTGTTGTTGCCTTCTGCTTGTTTGTTTTTCTTTCAATAGTCAGGTTCCTCTTCTGTAGGGCTCAGGTAGTTTGCAGGGGTTCACTTCGGACTCTATTCATCTGATCCACTCCTTTGCCTGGAGATGTTACTCAAAGAGGCTGGAGAGCAGCAAAGATGAGTGCCTGCTCCTTCTTCTGGGACTTCTGACCTCGAGGGGCACCAACATGATTCCAGTGGAATCGTTCCTGTATAAAGCATGTGACAACCCCTGTTGGAGAGTACGTCCAGTTGGGTGACATGGAGAGCAGTACCCATTTAACAACGCACTTTGTCCCTTGGTGGAGACAGTGTGCTTCTCTGGGGCGGAGGTGGAGGTGGGGGGTAACCCAAAGGCGGGGGTGGGGTGGGGAACCCACTCCTCTGGGCTGCCTGGATTCCTCAGCACTACCAGGAGGAGAGGCTAAATCGGCTGGTCCACAGAGACTGTGGCTACTCCTTTCCATAGGGGCTCGGGCCAAGGGAGATCTGAATTCTGTCCCTGAGCCTCTGGCTGGAGTTATTGGAGATCCTGCAGGGACGCCCCACCCACTGAGGAAGGATGGGTCAGGGTTAGGCCTGAAGAGGAACTCTGGCCGCTGACTGCCACAGCTGGCATGTTGGGCTGTGGGGACAAGTCCTGGGACTGAGCCATCCGGTCTTCCTGGCTCCAGCAGGGGAAAAGTGCAGCCTGAAGCTATAGAAATGGGTGCCGCCCTTCCTTCGCCCAGGGAGCTTAGTGTGTTAGGCAATTGGGAGTCCCAGGGCTGGCTGCTGCCCCTCCCGCAGGGAGTTCAAAGGGCTTAAACAGCAGGCAGCCTCAGCCAGTGCTGATCGCCCCTCCTTCCCGGAGTTTGGTAGGCTTAAGCAGATTCCAGCTGAGAGGCTTTAAGAATCTGCATGTTCCGAGATCCAGCCACTGCACTCCAGCCTGGGCAACAGAGCGAGACTCCGTCTCAAAAAAAAAAAAAAAAAGAAGAATCTGCGTGTTCTGGGGTTGGCACATTAGGCCCTGGTGGCGTGGGTTCGTTAGTGGGATCTGATCTGTGGGTTGCACAGCTCCATGGAAAAAGCAGTTTCCTCGGCTGGGTAGTAGCTCGGTCACCGCCTTCCCCGTGTGGCTCTCAGGTGGGCCAAAGCACCACACTGCTCTTCCTTCTCTCCGTAGGTCACCGCAGACTTCCAGTCAATTTTGAGGAGAGCACCTGGATACCTTGGTTGCCAGTGAGGGATTCACACCCTACTGTATTATTTCGATGGGAGCCTCCGAAAGTCGCTGCTTCTAGCCAGCCGTCTTGGCCCCGCCCCACTTCTATTTTCTGTTTCAAACCATGCCCCCTCACCCCATCATCCACTTCTTAACCTTGTTTAGGGATCTTCACTTCTAATAATTAATCAACTACTCTCTCTAGCCCTCTGTGTATTAATTGGCTTCTTCTCTGTAATAAACATACTCTACTCTGTCTCCTCTTTTTCTTTTGCCTTTTTTTTTTTTTTTTTTCCGACAAAATCTCTTTCTGTCACTCAGGCTGGAGTGCATTGGCATGATCTCGACTTACTACAACCTTTGCCTCCTGGACTCAAATGATTCTCCTGCCTCAGCCTCGGGAGTAGCTGGGATTACAGGTGTCCACTGCCACACCCGGCTTAGTTTTGTATTTTTAGGAGAGACAGGTTTTGTCATGTTGGCCAGGCTCCTCTGGAACTCCTGTCCTCAAGTGATCCGCCCACCTCGGTTTCCCAAAGTGCTGGGATTAAGGGCGTGTGCCACGGGGCCTAGTCTTCTCTCTCCTTTCAGAAGTTTAAACTTTTTCTGGTTGGGTGCAGTGGCTCACGCCTGTAATCCTAGCACTTTAGGAGGCCGAGCTGGGTGGATCACCTGAGGTCACGAGTTCGAAACCAGTCTGGGCAACATGGTGAAACCTTGTCTCTACTAAAAATACAAAAATTAACTGGGTGTGGTGGTGGGCACCTGTAATTCCAGCTGCTGCAGAAGCTGAGGTGGGAGAATCACTTGACCCCAGGAGGCAGTTTAAATTTTCTACCACCATGTTTTCCTCACCATATAAAGCTCCTTGTATCTCCTACCAGGCATCTTGGACATGTTCTGTATTTCATGACTCCTGTCTTCTCCTTTGTATGCCTCAGTCCACAGCACTTTCAGCTGACACTCTTCAGATTACAGATGTATGTTATAAGAAGACGTCAAATACAGTCAAGATAAACTCCGTGGAGGTATTTTAATAGACTGGTAGGTGTTGACTACGCTTCCTTTAGCTCATCTGTCAGCATCATCTGACGGCTTCTTGGCACTATGCTTGAGTCCACACACTCTTCTGGCTTTACTCCGTCTAATGCAATACATAATTTACTATGAAAGAAGTTTTGTTGCAATCCCGATCAAATTATCTCTGTAGAGAAGTCCAACAATTACCTAATTTGTTGAAAGCAAAATAACCACAATTTTGAAGCAGTGTGATGAAATTGTAAGCCTTTGTTGTTTGGGGTGTAAAGAAAGGAGAAAAAATAAAAACAACTTTTTTTTTCCATCATGAGACGATTGTTTGATCCTAATCCAAAAATGTTAATGTTTCTACTAATATTTTGGAGCAAGTTCTTAAGAATTAGTAATTAGAGTCTCTGCCATTTCTAGTCAGCATGAATGTGGGTGCAAGTGTAAGACTTTCTCAGCAGCCTCTGGCTTGTCATCCCCATGAGTACACTGATGGAATTAAATAAACTTTTCAATTTTTGAGTTTCTTTTAAACACTTGAAAGACCATAGATGTTTCTTACTATGGTGACATGTTTCTCTGTCAAGAATAAGAAAAAAAGAAAAAAGGAATTGGATTAAAAATAATAAAGAAAATCTTCACAGATAGAACACCTTTGATGCTAGAAGCTCCAAACATGACTTATTCATTCCACATCTAAGAGATCATCAACAATCCCCAAAGAAGTTTCATCTTCTGTTATGAAAATCATCGTCTATAACAGAAAAATAACTTTTTAAAGCAGGTTTTTCGATAGTGGGTTTGAATTCACGCTCTCTACAATGGAGATGTGATTTTGAAGATGATGAGTCTTCCACTGTTTGATTGAACTAGGGGTAGAATTACTAACCATTTATTCTTTAAGTGAAGTTGTTTTTGAGTGAGAGAAATTTATAACTCAAATTCAATCTAATTAAACAAAACAGACATTTATTTATTGTTTGACTGACTTTGTAGGCAGTAGATATGTTTTGGCCGAGTATATAAGGTAATTTTTTGTTTAATTGAAGGCCCTGAACTCACTAATATGGAATTCGGTTTAAAAGTAACAGTTTGCAGCTAGCTACCAACTACAATAAAATAAGATACATGAATGAATATGTGAATCTCAGTGCTAGGAGAAGCATCCCTGCATCTTTGGGTTGACAACAATAAAGCTTTGCCTCTTTTCCACAAAAATAAATCTCTAATCACCTGAATAAAAGGCTGAGAAACTCTTTTCAGAGTTATGTCTTAGAAAAAAATTAACAATATGAAAGCATATTCTTAATGTTTTCCATGCTGACACAAATAGCATAGAAGCTGCAGCCCATCCTAAACATAGCCTGAATGAATTGAGGACAAAGGAAGAGATGCAACCTGAATTCATTGTAAAATGTCTTAGAGAATCCTGACGTTCCTGAATCACAATCTAGTCCACTAGATCACAGAGGGGTCACTTGCATTTTTCACATTTTTAGTGCCATCAAAACTTAAAATATCAATTGGTCGGTTTGAAAAATGCTACACATATTGCCACATCAATGGCCTCTCAGAAATATCAACTTCAAAATAAGGTTAAATAACAGGAACCTTCATGTCACTTTTGAATCTGAGCAGAATTACATTTATTTTGATGTGTACTATTTAGATTTATTTCTATATCTTATTAACTGGCTTTTATTAGAAATAAAAATATGTATGTATATGGGTGTGTGTATATATTTATATATCATTTGTATTATTTCTACATGTTATAAATATATTTTTATACACAAATATATCTTATACACAATAGATTTTATAACATGTAGACATAATCTAAATGAATTTCTAATTTACTATGTATCTTTAGGTCTTCCTGTAGTCATTTGCTTGTCATTTCTAATTTACTATGTTTGGTTATGTCTTTGGTCTGCTATAACAAAAATACCATAGATTGGGTGGCTTAAAAAAATGAAAGTTTATTTCTCAAATTTCTGGGTGCTGGAAGGTACAGATTAGGGCATCAACATGGTTAGATTCTGGAGAGGATCCTTCTCCTGGTTTCCCTGTGTGGCAGAGAGAAAGACAGAGAGAAACAATTTTTCTCATTTGTCTTCCTTTAAGGGCACTAATCCCAGCCTGAGGGCCCCGCCCTTCTGACCCAATTACCCCTCAAAGTCCCCACCTTCTAATTCCATTCAACAGATAAATGTTAGGGATCACAAAGATTTGGTTCATAACAATATAGTCATATACATTTTCTGCATAAGGGCATTTTAACTACCATTTCATTTTAAAGCAATCGTTGATTTAGCTATGTATAAATCCTGCTATTCTAAATGTTGGAATTCTCCAAAGTTCTGTCCTCGTATTTCTTATGTCCTCATTTCTTATGTTCCTTACATCAAGTCCCTTGGCTTCCATTACAAATCTGATTCCAGCCATTAGTTTCAAGAAGTCTTCTGAGAACAAGCCTCATCTTGACTGTGTGTTCATCTTATGTGCTTCCATCATATCCTTGTGCTATAGAACACTTACCACACCACACTCTAACTGCCTTTTTATTTGCCTGCATTATATACCAGACTTTAAGGCCTGTGAAGTGAGGGAGCATCTCTCTAATGCACACATATTAAAGACAGCACATAACACAGCATGTGGCATGCAATAGTTGGTCGATAAATACTGTGGATTATTGCATTTGAGTCAAAGTCTCCTGGCATTTTCTAGTGTAAAAAATAATTTTTATTCTTTGAATTCTGCCTCTCTACTGAAAACTTAAGCCACCAATGATAATATAACTTAAATGTTTGCTCCAGAAAATTCTTGTGCAGAAAGATAAGACTATAAATCAATAAATAACTACTCTTTCCTCCAGAAAAATTACTAAACTTCTCTGGGAAAACTACTTGCTTATGAGGCAACTGTTTGCCTAGAAGGACTTCAGACCCTGGCCTCACTTTGTCTACTTTTCACAAACTACTGTTCTGTAAATTTTGCTCTATTTCCAGCTATTGACTCTCTCTGAAAAACACACTTTAGAGCTGGGGTCCCCAAACCCTGCTACAGTTGGTGGTAAGCAGAGGGTGAGTGAAGCTTCACCTGTAACAGCCACTCCCCATCGCTTGCATTACCACCTGAACTCTGCCTCCTGTCAGATCAGCAGTGGCATTAGATTTTTGTAGGAATGCAAACCCTGTTGTGAACTGTGCATGCAAGGGATCTATGTTACCTGCTCCTTATAAGAATCTAATGCTGGATGATCTGTCACTGCCTCCCATCATCCCCACATGGGACCATCTAATTGGAAAACAAGCTCAGGGCTCCCATTGATTCTGCATTATGGTGAGTTGTAGAATTACTTCATTATATATTAGAATGTAATAGTAATATAAATAAAGTGCACATTAACTGTAATGCACTTGAATCATTCTGAAACCATCCCTCACCCTGGTTTGTGAAAAATTATCTTCCACGAAACCAGTCCCTGGTGACAAAAAGGTTGGGGACTGCTGCTTTAGACCATTGAAGTCCATACTTCCAAATCTGATAATTAACTATCTTCTTTTTTTTGAACAATTATCAAAATTATATTTTCTCTTACGAGTTAAGTTAAATCAACTCAGCTTTTCATTGACCAATACATTGTTCTAGTTGTATTTATGGGATTCAAACAGACAACTCTACCAATAATTTCACATTCCTGTCAGAAGGAACCTTATCTTACATTTTCTTTGATTCCACTCTTTGACTGGTGCATCTGTGATACACTCCAAATGACCATAGACAAAGTAACTATTCTCCTGAATTTTCCAAATGTTTCTAGCACAAAGTAGATAATGCACAAATTATTTAAATAGCTAATACTGTGTTTTTTAAAACAGTTACAATATTGTGCGTTTCTCAGAGATCAATTTCTAGTACCACAGGGGTGTGTTTTTGAATGTAATTTGTGTTCCTGAATTTCCTTTAAGTGTTCTTTCCTCTCTACATGGGAACATAAATAAACCAATACCAGATTTGGGTTTGGTTAATTTTATTGGGGGGTGGGAGGTCCCTAAATTTCAAACAGAAGGTATAAGCGTATTTTTAGGAGTTGAACACAGCAACGGCACTGTAAAATGTGCTTTGCTGGTGCTCCAGTTCAACATAATTATATGTTACATGTACTATGTTTAAATTGGCAGGTGCGAATAACTCTAGTTACATTTTGTATTACAAAAGTAAATTTTTTTTACTTAAAAAAGACAAATTTTTGATAGCTAGTTAATCTTTTTTTTTAACTTAGAACTTTTTAAATGTAAAATTATAGCAAGCAATAAAAGAAGATGCTAGCTTTTCGTTACAATATTTCCTTTCATTTCATCTTTTGGAAAAAATTGAAAAGACAGACTTTTTGTTTTGGTTGTGATTTTTTGAAGAGAGTAGATAATAACTCACTGCAAAGGTTTATCACAGCAAAGGATACAAAGCAAAAGCATCAGAAAAATGATGAGTTCAAAAGGAATGCAGGGAGGTCTAGCACAGTCTTCCAGGAGATCCCTGGTCTGAAGCCACACAAGAGTGCTCATTTTCTAGCAGTGAACAACAGAGACACGTGGAGTGTCTCTGTTCAGGAAAACCCTGATGAGTTTCAGGACCCAAGACTTTCATGAAAGGCTGGTCTCAGTTTTAATTTTTAAATCTAATTTTTATACAAAAATTCTATTTTGTGCACAAATCTCTGTAGGGAAAAAAAATGAGTCAATAACAAATTCAACTGTCTTTTTTTAAAATAACATAGATGATTTATTTAAAAAGTACCATTTAAAAACATTATAATCATTCACATTAATGATCTAATGACAGACCTCCAGCCTTGGTTGTATTCTATCCCTTTGCTGCCAAAACTAGAACAAATTTTACCATGACAGAAACCCTTGTTGACCTTCTGAGGATGCAAGTAATTATACAGATTACCCTCTTATGGAAGTTTCTGGAAGGAAAGAAGTAAGATTTCTTGAAAGGAAAGCAAAAGAAAAATAAGACAGAGTCAGTGCAGATGGAGGGAAGCAATGACTAAGATGTGGTGGAGTGGTAATTTCACTTCAAGAGAACCACAGGACTTGGAACTTGAAGGCTAATAGTAATACATGTAACTCCTCCAAAACAGCCAAGCCAGAGAAAACTCTAAATACAGAGCCTCTTCTGTTGGACTCTTCATGCTTTTCCCCACGCTACGAGTCCTGACATCCTTGGTCCCTCCAGCCCTTTCTAGGTAGAGTCTAATTTTGACTTTCATAAGTAACAGTTAACTTTCATGATTAAGATCTAGAGCCCATGCATTTTATGAGTTTCGAACTTGGCTAATAGTTTCTGATTCCATTAGGAAACATTTTGTAGCTCATGATGAAAAGCAAAACATGAAATTTTTGCAAATATATGTCATTTGTGACCCTGCAACTCCACATTGAAAGATAAAAATTAGCAGACATAAGGGCTTTCAATAACTTTAAAGTATGTATTTTTTCTGTTTCAGACACTGAACTGCAATAATACTTTGCTATTAAATGGTAGCATGTGCTAGAGTCTTCAATAGAAGACAGATGAAATTTGGGCTTTTTCCAAATGCCCAAAAGTACACTGAATCCTAAAATCAAAAGACTAAAACTAATCCATTTACTTCTTTTTTTATTTATTTTTATATTTATTATTATTATTTTTGAGACAGGATCTCACTCTGTCACATAGGCTGGAGTTCAGTGGCACAATCGTGATTCTCCACAGCCTCGACCTTCCAGGCTCAGGTGATCCTCCCACCTCAGCCTCCTGAGTAGCTAGGACTACAGGCACCTGCTACCACATCTGGCTAATTTTTGTATTTTTTGTAGAGATGGGATTTTTCCATTTTGCCCAAGCTGGTCTGGAACTCCTGGGCTCAAGTGATCCACCTGCCTCAGCCTCCCAAAATGCTAGGATTACAGGCCTCCATTTGCTTCTTAAAAAGTAAATGGATAATTGTGCTATAAAACTCAGAAACATAGTGTTTCAGATGTGATTTACTTTCTAGAATATTTTTGTCATTGCTATTATCTTTTTTAGTTTTAGATTAAGAAAAATAAAACAATAAGACCAAGATGTTCAGGGAGTTGACAGGAACTGTAAGGGATGAGATTATATTAGTATAATGTCTGGAAATACAGTCCGAATCTAAGAAATCTGGGAAAAGAGATTAAAACTCCATATAAGAAGAATAAAACACATAGTAGTATATAATCCAGGCAATACTAACTCTGGAAACCCTGCATATCATCTGTATGAGAGGAAGTCAGGATCTGAGAAGACTGAAGTCTCTGGAGCAGAAATTCCCTTAAAATACACTAATTTCCACTGCCTCCCTCCTCCCTCTTAGAGTCACACTGGAAATGTGGGTTGAACACTAGAGTGCTTGATTAAGGAAGCAGACACTAAAGTGGTTATGAAACAAAACATTTGCAAAATGTATTTGTTTGACCTCATTCGGAATCAAAATTTGCTCGTGTTTCAAAACCATGCCTAAAAGTAATCTAAAACCTCCAATTAGTATACTTTAATAAAGTAATTTTTAAAAGGAAAACAAACAGTAAATTGGGTAACTACATTTATTAAATGAAGTAAAAATAATTATTTAAATGTTATGGAGTAGCTTTTAAAAGGTTCATAATAGGAATTCTTTATTCATATTTTCTATTTAAATAAATATCTGTCCCAGAAAGGTAGGCAAGTGGAGGAAAATGATAATTAGATGCTATTTTTCTATTCAGGGAGAGACCTTTATTATTCATGTAGCCATTTACATTGATTTAGAAATATTTGTAGAAGATGTACAGAGTTCTATTGCAGAATTTTACTTTCTTAACATTACAAGTATCATCCATATTTGAGAACAGTGTAAATAATCAGATATGCTTTTTAGTTAAAAATATGTTTGCATATTTATAGAAAGATAATATTATTCTTATATTTGAAAGTTTTAGGCTCTAATTCAGAAGTACATATATGCAATATAGGCTTCTGTTAGGATTTCATAATTCTGATTTCGTAGAAATAATTTCACATTGAATAATAAAAAGACAATAAAGGACAGAAGAGGCTGGGAGGGTGGGGGGGAATAAATAATTTTAGGATTAGAAATTTCATAAAGCTCTGAATATATATATTGGCAGTTAATAAACATATCTATATTACTTTTAGATTGACAGAAAAGTTTCAGTAATATTAAAGAAAGTTCCTGTGTAGCAAGTGATATAGTTTGGCTGTGTCCTCACCCAAATTTCACCTTGAATTGTAATGATCTCCATGTGTCATGGGAGGAACCCGGTGGGAAGTAATTGAATCACGGGGGTGGTTGCCTCTGTGCTGTTCTCGTGATAGTGAGTGAGTTCTCAAGAGATCTGACGGTTTGATAAGGGGCTTCCTCTTTCACTTGGCTCTCATTCTCTCTCCTGCCACTATGTGAAGAAGGATGTGTTTGCTTCCCCTTCTGCCATGATTGTAAGTTTCCTGGGGCCTCCCTAGGCATGAGAAACTGTGAGTCAATTAAACCTCTTTTCCTTATAAATTACCCAGTCCCAGGTATGTCTTTATTAGCAGCATGAGAACAGATTTATACACCAAGTCCCCCAGTTTTTTTTAATTGTTAACATGTTACATAACTTTAGTACAATTGTTATAATATTGATTTAGTATTACTAAAATCCATATGTTATTAGAACTTCCTTTGTTTTTACCTAATGTCCTTTTCTTATTCTAAGATCCCTTCTCAAGTTATGACAATGCATTTAGTCATGTCTCCATCCCTCCAAAATGTATTTTCATAATTTTCAAATATAGAATATAATCCAATGCATTGCACACTGGGATCGCTAGAATATTGAGACAAAGCAATTATGTTCCACAGGTGGAAAATGGATTATCAAAGTGCTAATATATCAGGACATATAAATTATGCATGACCTATAATCTCAAGATTACATTGGAAATCTTATATATTGAATAATATTGAGACTCAAACTAAAAGGAATATAATATACCTTCAAAAAATCCAAAGGTAATATATTTCATTAAATTTGGATAAAGTAGTTGCTACAAACATATAAAAAAATTTTCAATTTTGTCAGGGAAAATAAAGTAAAAAATCCTATGTTTTACCTTGAGCTATGAGAAACAGAAAAATATTCTCTCATTTAAAAGAGAAGTATTTTCAAATGGAATTTTAAAATATTGTGGTGATATTTGATTCCAGATGATAGAACATACAAATTATCCTTAAATTTTCTCCTCAGTGGAAATATAGTAAGAACTAAATAATGCATATCACTTATAGTTAAATTATAATGTAGATTTTTATTTGGGGCTATTAAATTCTTTATCTCAGTTGCTAGTTCAAACATAATTAGGGACATTTCAGTATCTAATAATGGCAACATTGATCAGGTACTTACTATAGGTCAAACTGCTCTTTATAGTTGACATGCTTCAACTCATTTTTTCCTTATAACAGCCCTTTGAGAAAAATACAGTTTTCTCCATTCTAGAGATGGGACAACTGATAAATAGAGAATAGTAATTTGCATAAAGCATTTTGACTCTAGGTACCTTGATCATAATCACTACCTTCTATTGCCTCATATGTGGGGAAAACGAAAATATCATATTACTGATATCTCTAAATGGCTTCATTGAACTTAGGCATAAACGTGCTTTCCCTTTGTCTGTGGGTCTCCATTTCTTGAAAGCTCTCATGTCACACCAAACTTTGATTAAATCCATTTGTTATGCTTATCTGTTGTTGACCTGTTTTTTGTTACAGGAGTGTCAGCCCTGGCCCTTTTGATGGGTGTGAAAAGATATTACACCTTTGCACCCCTGCATAGTCTGTTTTACGTACCTATGTGCCTTTGATGGCCCTTATAGTGGGTGTGAAAAGGTATCACACCTTTGTACCCCTGAACAGTGGATGATTTATGTACCTGTGTGCACATAAACTCATGCTCCATTGTATGCTGCATAGATCCTGATCATACAGTATATTCTGTGACAGATTACAGCAGGGAAAAAGTTCCTGTGTTTGAAGACTATTACTTTGTTGAAAGTAAACTTTTCCATTTCAGTGGAGTCATTCATAACTGAGAATTACAAGACATTTTATCATCTCAAACTCCCTTGTATGGAACTCCTACAAGCTGCATTTTATCATTTCTTAGGTTTGAGGTAAGATAGTCATATATTTGAGCAGGGGTTATGACATGACTTCATACATTCTCTATAGCATATAGGGAATATCATCTCATCAGAAGAAAGGAAGCATTAATGGGTTTTTAGAAAGTTCTTGTTAGCTGATATTAAATTCAGAAAATCTAATTGTATTAGTTCATTCTCTCATTGCTACAAAGAGCTACCTGAGACTAGCAATTTATAAAGAAGAGAGGTTTACTTGAGTCACAGTTCCTTAGGCTGTCCAGAAAGCATGGCTGGGCAGGCCCTAGGAAACTTACAATCGTGGTGGAAGGCAAAGGGGAAACAGGCATGTGTTACATGTCCAGAGCAGGAGAAAGAGAGAGCTAGGGGAGGTGCTACACACTTTTAAACAACCAGATCTCATGAGAACTCACTCACTATCATGAGAACAGCAAGGGGGAAATCTGTGCCCATGATCCAATCACCTCCCACCAGGCCCTTCCTACAACATTGGGGATTACAATTTGACATCAGATTTGGACAGGAACACAAATCCAAACCATATCACTAATGTTCCATAAATTACATTTATTCTTCATTGCATCACTGATTCTAATGATCACAGGATGGCTATTCCTTCAAAATGATTTGTTGTAAATATCTAACCAACACAAGAACCTTTTCATTGCCGTTCACCCCACTAATTGCTGGTGATGCAAGGGTGAAGAGTCATGCGTTCAAGAAGTTCACAATCTTGTGGGGAAAATTGATACATTAGTTACTTATTAGTAACTAATGTATGTATTAGTAACCAATGCATGAGTTGTAAAGTGTATGACAATCATATGACCCCATATCAGCTTAAATGAATTACATCACAGACTTGACACTCTGTGCGACCAGTGCTGTGTGACAGAATCAACGCAAGACAAATATTCATTTAAAAACTTAGCATCCACTCAAATACATAAAAAGAAACAGATATGAATTTTAAGAATATATGTCATGTAATCCAATATATCCAAAACATCATTTATTCAACATGTAACTATGACAAAAACATTTTGTTGATATATTTTCTATTATTTGTTCACTAAGTTTCAAAATCCGCTGTCTCTTTTAGACTTACAGCACGTCTCTCTTTTGAGTAGTCACATTTCAAGTGTCCCAGAACTGCCTGTCACTAGTGGCTAGGTTATTGGATGGTGTGGGTCCACATCCATGCTACTCAGAGAAGAGTTCTTGGACCAGCAGCATTAGCATCAGCTGTGCGCTTCTGGGGAATATAGACTCTCATCTCTGACCTCAAACCCACTGAATATTCAAAAGATTCTCAGGTGACTCACATGCTCATTAAAGGTGAGAAGTACTTTTCTAAAAGAAGTCACATAAGGAATGCCTCAGGATTTATTATCAAGGTAAGTTGGCAAACACTGCTCTAGTCAGTTGGGCACACAAAGCCTTACTTTGTAATTCGAGGAGATGGATTCAAACAATGAATCCTAAGGAAGGAAGGAAGCCAGTTCAAGAAAATAGTCTCAAAGCGATCTACAAAACAGAAATCTTTGAAAATTTTGTGAATCTGCCTTGACATCTATTCTATAATGAGTTATTCTGGGTGTATTTGTATGTGTATGTGTTTGTGTTTACACATGTGTGTTTATTTTGTACTATTTTTAACCAAAAAATTTAGACTAATTTCTTTGATAATTGTGTGTCTTTTATTTGAACAAGCATGTTTATAAAACTGATTATGCAAGAGATAAACTCACTGTGCTGATTTAACTGTTATCCACCTATTAGATTCAGCAAATAATTCATGACTTCAATGACAGTTCAGAGAACAGCTGGAACTTGAGCAATCAATTATAAATGCATCTCCCCCAGGCACCTAAAGAGAATGGGAGTTTATTCCATAGTGTTAAGGATTTTTATTCCCTCAGCTACTATGCCATGTCAAGTCTCATCTTTGAAATGGTGACCAAATTCCCAGAGTTACGACATGTTGCATGCATGCATAATCAGGCAGTCAAACTTTTATCTGGGTGATTCTCTTGTGGCTAGTTACCTAGTTGAAATAAGTCCAAATATCTTCTAATAAAAAAGGAAGTATAAGTTCAAGAGATAAAAAAGAGTTTATTACTGTGTCTTCTTTTCTAATATCTGTTAAATGAGTGATCAAATAAAATATTGCCTTAAAAAATGAGCTTTTAAATCAGACAGGTCTAGGTTCAATTCCTGGCCCTTTCACGCATTATCTGAATGAACTTGAACAGATTAAATAGCATCTCTGAGTCTTTTTGTTTTTCTTTTTCGCTTGTAGCTGCTGGGTGAGGTGTCAGAGTCCCAGCATCAGAAAGTGGTAAACTTGTGGGTTGGTCAGAAGAATTTACCATCAGCATAGATTTGAAAAAAGAAATCTTCATTAGAAAGAAAGAATGCTGCGGAAGAGTGCAACAGGGAGTCTCAGCAAGACAGGACTGAGCACTCCAGGGTGGATTTTTTCCTTAGAGGTATTTATGGACCTTAAAGCAGGAGCTTAATGGTAATTCAGACCAACGTTGCCACTTAGGTCGTGATAAATGATTACATTTGTAGACAATTTGGTGCCTTAATGTTAGCAAGGGTTGCACAATCAGTTTTGATATGCATGCATTCTGGAGATGTATAGAAATTCTACTTACAAATTCTGTGGAAAGAAGCCTAGTACCTAACACCTGCTTTAGATAATAGGGAAGTCTAATTACTTCTGAATTCCTCACATAAGGAGTTTTACCTCTGGATGATCTGCTTGATGGCTACCAGATGATCTTTGCTCTCTTCAATAGCTAAGGTAAAAATGATCAATTTTACTGGTTTATTTAAGAATTAAAGAAAATAAATTTTTTCCATGTAATTAATGCTCATTTAATAGTTTCTAAAACGCTTGAGGTTTTACCATATCAAATTATAGGAAAGTCTCCTTTTTATTATCCTTCACTCTTACCAAAAAAGAAAAAAACAGTTTTGGTCTCAAAAACTCCAGGTGTTACTTTCTCTTTGACACTCAACTCTAAAATATATAATTCCGTAGCCCTTGCATTGTCATCATCATCATCATCATCATCACTCTCCTAGTTCACATTTACTGGGGTATGCTGTTAAAAGATTTGCATACATTTTCAGTTTTTTCTTTTTTCTTTTTTTTTTTTTTTTGAGAAAGTTTTGCTCTTGTTTTCCAGGTTGGAGTGCAATGGCATGATCTCAGCTCACCACAACCTCTGCTTCCCAGGTTCAAGCGATTTTCCTGCCTCAGCTTCCCAAATAGCTGGGATTACAGGCATGTGTCATCACGCCTGGCTAATTTTTTATTATTCTCTTTTATCTCACAAGAATTTCATGAAGTACCTACTGGTAATATCTTGAAAGAGGAGCTTTATAAAGGTTAAGTAACTTCTCTAAATTCACACTGTGTGAAAGCAGGGATAAATCTTGGATTGGTAATAGCAGAGACAACTCACTAAATTAAAAACATGAAATAATTAGAAAGTTGACTACCTGTGTCACATCGACACTTTCCTAGGAAATATGAGACTGTAAAGCATGACTATTTGCTTCAGAAAAGTCTAGCAAACCAATTTATGTAAATTAACAGTCTGTTCACCTGAATCGATAGCTTATGTATCAATATTATGGGCTAACTTGTTCCCCTCTCCAAAACTCATATTGATGTCCTAACATATAGTACCTTAGAATGTGACTGTATTTGGAAATAGAATATTTAAAGAGGTCATTAAGGATAAGAAAGGCCATGAGGATGAGCCCTAATCTGATACACGTGCTATCTTGATAAGAAGAAAGATTAGGACACAGATATACAGAGTGAAATACTATGTGAAGGCACAGGGAGAAGATGGCTATCAGTAAGCCAAGGAGAAGAAAATCAACCTTGCTGACACCTTCATCTCAGACTTATAGACTCCAGAATTATACGAAATTAAATTTCTGTTGTTTAAGTCACCTACTCTCTGTTACTTTGTTAAGACAATCCAAACTAGTATAGATGCTCCTCTAATTGAGAATGAGTTTATGTCCTGATAAACTTATTATAAACAAGAAAGATCAGAAGTTGAAAATGTATTTATTACCCCCGAAAACCCATTGTAAAAATAAAAATTCATAATTTGAACCATCATAAGTCCAGATGCTCCTAAATTTATGATGGGCTTACATCCCAATAAATCCATGGTAGTGTTGAAAACTTATCAATGAAACCATAAGTCAGAGACTGTACAATCAAGCACTACTGTTAGCTACCAATATTACTGATTGGTATAGTTTTAATGATGCTGTGTTATTATAAATCTAAGTCTATCCTCTCTGTGCCAGACACCTACTAATTATATGTATTTACATTATAATTCTAGTTATTACAAATATCATCTAAATGTTACAATTTTATCAATGATAATTTAAAATTACAATTGCCACTTTGAAGATCTTTTATTATGAACAAAATTATTCATTAAAGAGGTAGCTTAGAAATGAAAGAAAAATGATACAAGCATTTAATGGTCTGAATTGGGGGAAGTGGAATTAAAAGGAAGTTTACAAAATAAATTAAGATTATACAATTATTTTATTGACAAAGGTAAATATAAATGCAAAAAACTTAAAACTGTCTTTCTGTTAGATCCTCCAAGCACAATTTGAATCTAATGGCCATTACACTACTGTTTCTCTTCCCCCAACCTGCACTTTAACAGTACCCCTAGCTGTTTCTCTCTTCCTGGCCTACTTTCCTTTTTTATGGCTACCCAAACACTTACACAGCTAATTTACCTCTTAAGGGTAAATTCCTTTCCCAGTAGGGCAAGGCTGATAACAAGAGCTGGTATCCTTCTGTGCTGAGAATGATTATCAAGGACTTTCCAAAGCCTAGACAAGATAGACAAAAAAAGATTAACAGAGGGATTTAGAATACAGTTAGCAGTATATAATCTATTATTCCTAAGTCTATATCAATTGGCTCATATGTTATCAGGACCCTTAAACAGAGAATAGTTGGAAAGAAAAGGAAGAATTATGAGATGACAAGAATGATTTTAAAAAACTGGATTTGCCTAGGAAACAAGGGGGTTTGGAAAATATGTAGAACTTGAACAAAATCTTTTGAAGGCTATTTCCAAAATCTTTCACATGTGAGTAGAGTAGACCCTAATCTAATTGTGCAAGCAAAGAAAGAATAGTCTATTAGGCACTTCAGGGATACTCTTCTTATCATCTTTAGACAGCATCCATTAGTAAATCCTAATGTAGTTGAGACTGAACCTCTCTCTTCACTTTTTGAAAAATTGATAGTGGTTCACATTAGAGTAATCTTAAACATAATATGTGCCTCTAAAGAAAGCGAATGCTTTATTTTTTGAGAAGAACACACTTAAATTTCTATATACTTTTTGAGACGTTTAATATTTCTAAGAAAACTGGGAAGCAAATAAAGAAAGCATTAAATTCAGTAACATGATTGACACCCCTTATTTTTTTTTTCATGAACTCTAAAGAATGGGATCTGTTCTTTCCAAGCACTCTTTAGATTCTGGTTTATAAAGCACTCTTTAGATTCTGGTTTAGAAGTGGACTATAGACTCTAAAAAACCTATTTCTTAGGGTGTTAAAATATATGACTTTTGAAATTTGAAATGTTGTTGCAAGCTGTTCTCTCATCAAATGATCCAACAAAAGATCATCCAACAAAAACAGGCAAATCTGAAGTATACAGCAGTTGAAATCACCACCATCAGAAACATAATATGCGTTGTTACACTTCAAAGAACAGGATAGATCTGAAGTAGTAAAGTCCACAGATGACCGTGCTGAATCCTTCAGAATGAGTGATGAATGACCGTAAGGAGAAGCTAAGCATTCAGAGTACTTGAACCAACATTTCTCAGTCGTGAAACAGTTGTAGGTAAAGGTAAGACGATACAAAAAATTAATAACTTCACTGTTTGCTTCGGTAAATTCCTGGAGATCAAATTATCTTAGACAAGAGTCTGCTCCCCTGAGAAAACAGCAAACATATCCAACAATCATTTATCAAGATTCACTTCGAGATGCTCACCTCACTTGGCCCACCAATCCAACACATTTATGTAGCGAACATTGATTGTCAAATCTTAGTCAATTCAACACCTTGTTAGACATACATACTTTAAATCACTTGAGCCCAGACCTTAAAACCTTATAATTATCTTTCTTTTGTGTTTCCCTTTCTGAGAGACTGCTAAAATTTTGTTAAGATGATATCCTCTGTTATGACATTGAGTTTCAACAAATGTATTTTATTATATTAACAAGCTATCTGGTGATATTTGGGGGAGTTAACCTGTCACAGTATTTTATAATGGAAAGGGCAACAAAATTGTAGTAAAAGACCTTGGTTGGATTCATTACTTCAGTTAACTGAGGCACATAAAACAAGTGCCTAATATTTTCATACAATATTTTTGTGGGTGAACTTAAAATAACAATACTTTTTCTCCCAGCATCATAATATTCCTAAGACAGTAATTGAATATGATGGCAAAATTAAAACAGCTCTGTAAAAGCTGAACGGTTACACAAATATAAAACTCTGCTTAGTTTCATATTTGTATAACCGTTCAGTTTTTACAAAGTGTGCATAAAACTGACCACCTAGGCCAGAGCATTTTGAAAGTGAAGGTGCCACTATTTTTATAGTCCTAAGATCCATGTCATAAAGGAGAAATATCCCAGTCAAAGTCCTATAAATTGTTGCTCAATTATTCCCGTAAGTTCAAGTTACTTATTTTATTCAGGTATTTCTCTTCACCGCCACAGCTACTACTAGCACCAACTGCAAAAAAACTCTTCTATCTTTCGGAAGATCCTCAGGAAAACCATATCCGACTTAAGTTTAGGGCCACAAAATTGATTCAAATAAAGCACTATGAAGACAAAAATATGATTTTGGTAATTTATGCCTCCTGAAATCTCAGGGATTTTTTTTTCTTAGTATCTGGGACAAGTGAACCAAGTAGGTATATAAATAAAAGTTAGCTAAAATTTGTCAGTTGTATTTAGTTGTGTTCTGCCTCTTCACTAAACATGCACACAGAGAAGTGAAGAAATAGCTAAATGTAGTAAAGTAGTCAAGTTAGTTTGGAAAAATGAGCAGTGAGAAAAAAGGACAAGTGCTGTAAATGATTTATGTACTAGATAGCAGGCTCCTGACAAATACAGTTTCCATTTTATTTTGTTTTCATTATTTCAAGGTACATAATTTAAAAATTGAGTTCACTTTGTCACATACCAGGATACTTAATCTTCTCTAAAATGACATTGTTGAACGGTGTCATATTTCAGGTGGAAATTGAAACCAGGCAACCACAAAATAATACGCATCATGAAAATGTTAATCACAGAAATCTTCGGAACTCTGGAATTTAAAATGAAGGCATATAAAACAAGAATTAAAACATTTTATTACATTGTCATTTTTTTATATCTCTGTATTTTTAAATACCATGAGATAACCAAAACAAAAGTTTTGCTTATTTTTTTAATTGTTAACTTTGACTTTAAGTTGGATGATAAACTAATTATACAGAATAAAAAGTCAAATGTCTGGATATTTTAGTATATTCCTTTTTATTTTACACTGCTTTTTTTAAAAAAAAAAGTTGATAAATTAGCAGTGAAGTAAACTGAATAATATAAAATATTTTGTTTTAATAATTTGTCCTTTAAGAAAAGGCAAAATACATTGGAATAAAAAACAGAAGATATTTTGGAAAGACAGAGTATAAGTAATAACTCATTTCCTAAACATGAAAATGTTTAGAATAAATACCTTATAAAATTTTATGGACTAGTATAATCCAAAAAGGAATCATTTTAAAAAATACTGCACTAATCTTTTAAAAAGATGCAACAAAAACTTTTTGGATTATATCTTTTGTGTGTGTGTGTGTGTGTGTGTGTGTGTGTGTGTGTGTGTGTGTATGAGAGGGAGAGGAAAGAAGAGAAAGAGAGAGAACAAGAGAGAAGCAACCCAAGAGGTCAGAAGAAATGGTCAAAATGTGATAAATTCCAGGTCAGGAATTGTGACTCACACCTGTAATCTTAGCACTTTTAAAAGCTAAGATGGGAGAATTGCTTGAGGCCAGAAGCTCAAAATCAACCTGGGAAACACAATGAGACTCTAAGTCTACTGAGAAAAAAAAAAAAAAAAAGAAAGAAAGAAATTAAAAATTAGCCAGGCGTGGTAGCACATGCATGTAGTCCCAGCTACTTTGGGGCTGAGACAGGAGGATTCCTTGAGCCCAGAGAGTCAAGCCTTCAGGAACTATGATCACATCACTGCACTCCAGCCTGGGTGACAGAATGACACCTTGTCTTTAAAAATTAAAAAAAAAAAGATAAATTCTAAACTACACAATATAATAAAAAGTAAACTTGTGTATTATATTAGCAATAGTATTTTTTGTAATTGAATTACTAAAAATTAAACATTTTTCTTAGACTGGATTATGTTTTAAAATTAATTTTTCTCAAAAATATTTTTAAATACATTTTATTGTTAAACTCTGCATTTCTCAATTATAGTGGAGATATAGATTTTATATGCTATTTGCATTTTTGAGTATATATTCATCTGATTAATGAAAACAAATTTTATTGCTACTCTTGTTTCTCCCTTCAAGAAACCAACATACTAATTATAACTTACATTAATTTTTTAAATTTCAAAATCTAGATAAAATAATTATTCAGTAAAAATGATGATTACCTAGATTGCAACACTGAATAATAAGGAATTGTATTCAGAATGCTAACAAATTTAAAAAGTTTATTTAATCCCCAAGACATTATTGAAACACAAATTGTAGCTCTGATTAATTTAGTAAAGAAATATTTCACATTCCCTGTGTTTGAATGACTGACATGATTCTTCTAGTGAAATTATAAATTGCATTGCCATATTTTACTTTAACAATGACTCTTGTATTATTTGCTATATGAAAACCAAATGCAAGATGAGAAAGAACTGATTTCATTTTTAACATATGACCAAAAATAAATAAAAATGCAATTCCACAGTACATTGGCAAATGTGTTTTCATGAAAATGCTACTGAAGAATTTAAAGTTTGAAAATACATAGGTAAACAATTCACATTTCCTAGTTTTTGGTATTAAAAATTTATTCATAAAAAAGACTAGCAATGAAGTGTGATATTTTAAATTTGCTGTTTGCTCTGTAATTTGGATTTCAAAATGACCCTCCCTAAAGAATGCAATAGTTGTTTTCTTCTGTGAGTTTAAATGCAAAAAATCTTGCATTTATTTATTTATTTATTTTTGAGACGGAGTCTCGCTCTGTCGCCCGGGCTGGAGTGCAGTGGCCGGATCTCAGCTCACTGCAATCTTCACCTCCTGGGTTTATGCCATTCTCCTGCCTCAGCCTCCCGAGTAGCTGGGACTACAGGCGCCCGCCACCTCGCCTGGCTAGTTTTTTGTATTTTTTAGTAGAGACAGGGTTTCACCGTGTTAGCCAGGATGGTCTCGATCTCCTGACCTCATGATCCGCCTGTCTCGGCCTCCCAAAGTGCTGGGATTACAGGCTTGAGCCACCACGCCCGGCCTTGCATTTAAAATTTTAATACTAATTGAAGTGAATTCAATTATTTCTTAAGTAGTTTAGTAACAGTTTTTTTCTTTTTTTTTCTGAAATGCAAGAGGGATGCACCTCTCAAAGAAACTACTTCAAACAGAATACAGATAAAAAAAAGTATTTACACGGCTTTGAGTAGATGGAGCGCTACTTTGAGGAGCAATCACAGAAAATTGAATAGAAACCCCAGCAACGTTTCATGCTGGTGCTTTTTCAAAAGAGGATACATGTGGTGTGAGTCAGACAAATAGCTCCTGTAGTATTTTTGGGAGAGCTATTGGCTGTTATTTCCCTGTAACTAAGGTTTAACTCAGTGCTAAGTGGAAATTTCCACATGGGTGCAAGAAAAAATAATTATGAGAAAATGGAAATTCAGGAAAGTTCAAGAAAACATAGCCTTTCATATTTAATTATGTAAGAATTAATGACTGTCTTTGAATCAACTTGAAAATTGTCTTTCTTTTTATAGTACAAAAACTTATACCTTATTCAGACCTGAATCATTTTAAAATTTGTGGCATTGAGCTTGAACTCACAAGTTTTATGTTGTAAATACTTGTTGAATCCAACACATTGTGATTGTGATTCCTGCTCTTAGTTTCCTGCAGAAATTACTAATTGATCTTAAGGACCTCACTCAAAAAAATAAAGTAATCCAATTTAATAATTCCATTTAAGACAATGTATGATAACTATTGACACATTCAAAAATGTGGTACAGAAAGAAAATGGTTACATATTTTCTCTCTGTGTGTATGCCTATAATGTGGCTTTCCATTTTGACTCACTGTTCTCAAAATTCATTAAGTAGTAATGTTTCACAAATTTTTGAAGAATTCAATAAGCATGCTTTGTGTGTTAATTCAGTTTTCACTGATACCAGGAGCCCAACTGTGCAGACATCCTGGGTAGACAGCAAACAGTAGCGGCTTTCCAAACTATAATATCTATTGACATGATCATCTCTGCTACAACACATTTATTTAGTGCTTTTGAATTACACTTCAAGGTTTCTCTACTAGAGCTATGGCTGTTTTCTTCCATTTAGTGTTTGCTACTACATACATCTGCCACCTGAATCATAATGTAACTACTCTTTGGGCTGACAAGAATTCATTTTATGGGAAAGATAAGACACTTCTCACTTATCGAAAACTGAGTGGCTATACATCTATACATTTAATTACTGAATCTATTAAATACACATTTTTAGCAACTATTCTGTGCTCACCACTGTGCTGCAAAAAATAAGGGTAGATTAAGATACAGGTCTCCATGTCATGGATGCCAAGCGTTAGGGTTAAGACTTTACATAAAATAATTTGATAATTCTGATTACTTTCATCTGCTTTGGATGGGAAGAAGGGTTTCCTAGAAGAGGGGAGTTAGGAAAATTGTAACCTGTATCTTGCTAATAGACTCATTCCCTTACTCAGGAGTCCCCAACCCCCAGGCCGCTGCCCACTCCATAGCCTGTAGGGAGCTGCCCACACATCAGGAGCAGCAGTGCGTGAGAGCAAAGCTTCATTTGTTATTTACAGCCACTCCCCATTGCTTGAATTACCGCCTGAGTTCTGCCTCCTGCCAGACCAGGGGTAGCATTCAATTCTCATAGGAGTGTGAACCCTATTGTGAACTGTGCATACAAGGAATCTAGGTAACGGCACTCCTTATGAGAGTCTAATGCCTGATGATCTGCCACTGTCTCCCATCATCCCCAGCTGACTCCATCTAATTCCAGAAAAGCAAGCCAAGGGCTGCCCCTGATTCTACATTATGGTGAGTTGCAGAATTATTTCATTATACATTACGGTGTAGTAATAGAAATAAAGGGTACAATAAATGTAATGTGCTTGGATCATCCTGAAACCACCTCCACCATTGGATCATCCTGGAACCACCCTCACCATTGGATCATCCTGGAACCACCCTCACCATTGGATCATCCTGGAACCACCCTCACCATTGGATCATCCTGGAACCATCCCCACCATTCTCCTGGTCTGTGAAAAACAATTGTCTTCCGTGAAACTGGTCCCTGGTGCCATACTGGTGAGGGACCACTGCCCTTATTGGCTTTTCCAAAGCAATTAAGCAATTACAATCCTTCAAAGGCACACTAAAGGGTAGCAAAACATACTACCCCAAAACCTGCTCCTTTGACATTAGGATTACTTTGAGCTAAAGTTAATTGAGAAGAAGCAGGTGCAAGAAAGGCTCTCTAAGCTCTCTATCTAGACCTAAAAGCAGGACATAATTTTACAAAAGTGTCCCTTCACTCCTAGGGTTTGTGGCAGGGAGTGGTGATGACAACAAAGTTTTATAATAGAAAACAGTTCCTTTACTCACTAACTTTACTAAGAAGACTCGCTCTTCATATACTTGTCTTCTCATGATTTGCACCCCTTTGAAACTCCCTTTTCTTTATCTTGGCACTTCTCTATAAATGTATTGTGCTTTGTTGATGTTGCTATACTATATAAGCTAGAGTTCTAAGCCTCCTCTGAGAATTACTGGTTCCCTGGGTATCTCCCATGTATATATGAAATATACATGTTGGCCGGGCATGGTGGCTCACGCCTGTAATCCCAGCACTTTGGGTGGCCAAGGCAGTGGATCATGAGATCAGGAGATGGAGACCACTCTGGCCAACATGGTGAAACTCTGTCTCTACTAAAAATACAAAAATCAGCTGGGTGTGGTGGCGCGTGTCTGTAATCCCAGCTACCCAGGAGGCTGAGGCAGGAGAATCGCTTGAACCAGGGAGACGAAGGTTGCAGTGAGCCGAGATCACGCCACAACACTCCAGCCCGGTGACAGAGCGAGACTGTCTCAAAAATAAAAAAAAGAAATATACATATGAATAAACTTCTGTTTTTCTCTTGTTAATCTGTCTTCTGTCATTAGGGTCTGTGAGAAGAAAACACACAAACAAACAAAAAAACTGTTTTTCCTCAGATATCGCATGACAACGATCAATACAGAAAAGTTCTGTGACCAAAGGTATGAGAATTTTCCTTGTTACATCAAGTAAGCAACCAATTCTGCAGGGGACACAAGTTGGGTGTGCTCTAACTCAATTTGAGCACTCTGCACCTAGAAAGAGCATCATCCATCTCACACGCTGAAGGCTTAGTTCCCAAGACTGTCCTCCTTTCACATAACGATTACATGTCTGGGTCTCCAGACTTTCTGACTGACTGACTTCAAGTTGGGGTTCTCATGACCCCTTTGTGATTTTGATTTATTTGATAGAGTGGCTCACAGAACTCAGAGAAACGCTTATTTACATCTACTGGTTTATTTATTTATTTTAAAATAAATATGATCTTCCTCTGTCACCCAGACTAGAGTGCAGTGGCACAGTTATAGCTAACTGCAGCCCCAAGTTCCTGGGCTCGTGATTCTCCTGCCTCACCTTCCCAAGTAGCTAGGACTACAGGCACACACTTCTATGCCAAGCTAACTTATTTTTATTTTTTCTTTTTTACAGTTGAGGGTCTTGTCATGCTGCCCAGGCTGGTCTCAAATTTCTGACCTCAAGTGATTCTCCCTCCTCAGCCTCTCAGAGCACTGGGATTGCAGGCATGGGCCACCATGCTTCACTAACTAGCTTATTATAAAAGATACAAAAGATCTTAGAAAGGATATAAGAAGGGGCACAGAGCTTCTAAGACCTCTCTGGGTATATCATCCTCCAGGAACCTCCATGTGATTGCCTATCTGGAAGCTCTCTGAACCCTATTCTTTTAGGTTTTATGAAGGCTTCATTACCTAGGCATGAGTAATTAAACCATTGGCAACTGGTGGTCAGCTTAGCCTTCAATCCTACTCCTCTCCTCTGAGGTTAGGGGGTGGGATTTGAATGTTCCAACCCTCTAATCAGCCTTTGGAATTTGTGGTGACCAGTCCCCAACCTGAAGCTAGCTAGGGGCTTCCAGCCCCCAGCCAACTCATAAGCATACAGAAATACATCATTTTGAAGAGTCTAAGGATTCTAGAAGTTGTGTTCCAGAAAATGAAGTAAAAGATCAAATATAGATTTCGCAATATCACAGACTCCCAGCTAAAAACTCAGAAAAGTAGAGGGGAAATTATTTTTCCTCCCCTATTCCATCTAGTATGAAGCTAAGAGTGGCCTCTGGCCAACAGCCAGCTAGACAACGAGTTCCTCAGTCCAACAACCAAAAGAAACTCAATTCTGTCAACAACCACGTGAATCTGAAAATTGATCTATTCTCAGTTGAACCTTGAGATAAATGCCGCCCAGCTGACATCCTGATTAGTCTTGTGGAAGAGGCTGAGACTAAAGACTCGCTTAAGCTGGGCCCTGAGAAACTGTGCGACAGCAAATGTACAGACGTATTTTTAAGTGGCTAGATATTTGGTAATGTTGTTACACATCAATAGATAGCCAATTCAGATGTTTATGTAATGCCAATATTGATTGAGATATCGGATAAACGGTAGAATTAAATGCACCGTGAAGAGTAAACCTCCATGCAGAAGATAGTTAACAAGGCAAGGGGATGAGAAGCAACAGCATTCTTATAGGGATGTAAGTGTTTTGGGTTGCAGGAGCAGGTATTCCAAGAAAGTTTCAGGTGGAAAACCAGAAAGCAGCCAAAACCCAAAAGAGGTTATATATCACTTCAGGGCACTTGGGTTTTGAATCATTCTTGTCATGTCACAGTGTAGATGGAGCAGAAGAAAGAGAGGTTTGGGTGTGATTTAGAGAGATGATGCTTCTAAAGAGAAAAATGTAGGACAAGCAAGATTAGTAATATATTAGTAATGCCTAGTATTTATTGGGCACTTATGTGACAGGAACTCTACTTCATTTAACATCTATAAGCCTCACTTATGTGACAGAAACTTCTCCACCTCATTCAACATCCACAAGCTTCCTCCGTACATTTTATTTGGGATCATTTCTAATATGAGGAAATTGAGATAAGGAGAAATTAAGTTAAATTATGAAAAGTGCAGAGCTAATAAGTTGCACTGCAAAGATTTGAATGTAATCAGATATTCTCCAGAAACCGTGTGCTGCCCCTCTGCAGACTTGCCTGAACTGCTATAGTGATACTGTCAATCACTGAAGAAATCTAGGAGAGAATGAATTAAAGAGAATGCTGATCAGAAAAGTATTCTGTCAAATTCCAAATTCCTGGCTTCCTACTCATCCATCCATGCATCTCCTTCATTTTGACAATACGAGTCATGTACCATTTCTTATCTCTGCCTCTTTTCTCAGTTCTGTCTTCTCTCACACTCTCAGTATTCTTTCCATCCAACATCTCTCTTGCCAGGAGCCCCATACTGTTTCTCTCTTCCTGCTTCTGCCCATTAGGATTTAAAGTTTAATTTTTAGTTCATGCAAAATTCTTTTGATTTGGGGTAGGGTGGAATGGGTAACAAATCTTTATCTTCTACTAGCAATTTTTTCCCCTTTTACTGGGTTGTACTCTCAGGTGATGAGCTCGAAGGGAGAAAAATATGAATTAAAGGTACTGGTGACATGGCTTTCTCGCTTGCCTGTTTATCTTTAATGTGTACATTGCCATTCATGCCTGGCCCCACTGTCAGAAGATAAGAACAATAGGAAGTTCATTTGAATTTAGACATAAGGGGAATGGGCCAGAGGCAGCTTGCCCAGGTTTCATTTGTTATAGGTCACCTGGGCCAAAATAAAGCAACTTTACATAGGATTCAGCTTAGTTCAAATTGGATGAGGTGCAAAAACATCATAAATATGACATGCTGTTGTCTTGATTGTTTTTGTTGTTCCTAAGTTTTTCCCATGACAATAGCTTGGCAATCTGGATTCGAATATTAGATCTACTGCTTATAAGCAATGTGGCCATAAGAAAATTCCTTCTCCTTTATTTCATTTTCCCAACTTCATGATAAAACCTACCTCATATAATTTTCTTTAAATTTAATTTAGTTATATTTTATTTTAAGGTCCAGGGTATATGTACAGGACGTGTTACATAGATACGCATGTGCTATGGTGGTTTGCTGCACCTATCAACCCATCACCTCAGTATTAAGCTGAATATGCATTAGCCATTTTTCCTGATACTGTCCCTCCTCCTACTCCATGCGATGGGCTCCAGTGTGTGTTATTCCCCTTCCTGCATCTATATGTTCTCATTGTTTGTCTCCCACTTATTAGTGAGAACATGCAGTGTTTGGTTTTCTGTTCCTGCATTATTCTGCTGAGGATAATGGCTTCCAGCTCCATCCATGTATCTGCAAATGACATTATCTCATTCCTTTTTTATGGCTGCATAGTATTCCATGGTGCATATGTACCACATTTTCTTTATCCAGTCTATCATTTGTGGGCATTTGGGTGGAACTAAGTCTTTGCTATTGTAAATAGTACTGCACTGAACATACAAGTGTATGCATCTTTATAATAGAATAATTTATATTCCTTTGGGTTTATACCCAGTAATGGGATTGCGGGGTCAAATGGTATTTCTGGTTCTGGGTCTTTGAGGAATCACCACACTGTCTTCTACCATGGTTGAACTAATTTACATTTCCACCAACAGTATAAAACTGTTCCTATTGTTCCTCAGCCTCCCCAACATCTATTACTGTTCTGATGTGAGCGGCATGGTATCTCAATGTGGTTTTGATTGCATTTCTCTAACAATCAATGATGTTGAGCTTTTGTTCATATCTTTCTTTGCCAAATCTCTTTTTGAGAAGGATCTGTTCATGTCCTTTGCCCACTTTTTGATGGGATCGTGTATTAGTTCTCACACTGCTATTAAGAAATAACCAAGACTGGGTAATTTATAAAAGAAAGAAGTTAATTGACTCACAGTTCTGCAGAGCTGGGTAGGCCTCAGAAAACTTACAATCATGGTGGAAGAGGAAGAAAACACATCCTTCTTCACATGGCGGCAGCAAGAAGTGCCAATAAGAATGGGGAAAAGTCCCTTATCAAACCATAGATTCCCTGAGAACTCCCTCATTATCATGAAAAAGTCATGAGGGTAACAGCCCCCATGATTCAATTACTTCTTACCAGGTCCCTTTTATGACATGTGGGGAATATGGGAACTACAATATAGGTTGACACTTGGGTGCAGACAAAGCCAAACCATATCAGGTTGTTTTTTTTTTTTTCTTGTAAATTTGCTTAACTTCATTATAAACTCTAAATATTAGACCTTTGTCAGATGAATAGGTTGCAAAAGTTTTTTCCCCATTCTGTAGGTTGTGTGTTTGCTCTGATAATAGTTTATTTACCTGTACAGAAGATCTTTTGTTTAATTAGATTCTATTTGTCAATGTTTGCTTTTGTTGCAATTGCTTTTGATGTTTTTGTCATGAAGTCTTTGCTCATGCCTATGTCCTGAATTACCATTGCCCAGGTTTTCTTTAGAGTTTTTATACTTTTGGTTTTATATTTAAGTCTTTAATCCATCTTGTGTTAATTTCTGCATAAGGGTATAAGGAAGAAGTCCAGTTTTAATTTTCTGCCTATGGCTAGTCAGTTATGGCAGCACCATTTATTAAATAGGGAATTTTTTTCCCATTGCTTGTTTTTGTCAGGTTTGTCAAAGATAAGATGGCTGTAAATGTGTGGTCTTATTTCTGAGTTCTCTGTTCTGTACCATTGGTCTATATTTCTGTTTTTGCACCAGTACCAAGCTGTTTTGGTTACTGTAGCCTTGTAGTATAGTTTGCAGTTAGGTAGCATGAGGCCTCTAGCTCTGTTCTTTTTGATTAAGATTGTTTTGACTCTATGGGCTCTTTTTGGTTCCATATAAATTTAAAAATAGGTTTTTTTTTCTAATTCTGTGAAGAATATTAATGGTAGTCTGATGGGAATAATGTTGGAACTATAAATTACTTTGGGCTGTATGGGCATTTTCATGACACTGATTCTTCCTATCTATGAGGATGAAATGTTTTTCCATTTGATTGTGTCCTCTCTGATTTCCTTGAGCAGTAGTTTGTAGTTCTCTTTGAAGAAGACCTTCACTTCCCTTGTTAGCTGTATTTCTAGGTATTTATTTTTCTCCTTGCAGCAATTGTGAATGAGAGTTCATTCATTATTTGGTTCTCACCTCTATTATTGGTGTAGGAATGCTTGTGACTTTTTCACAGCGATTTTGTATCCTGAGTCTTTCCTGAAGTTGTTTATCAGCTTAACAAGCTTTTGGGCTG
Organism: Colobus angolensis palliatus; assembly: GCF_000951035.1. Taxonomy (NCBI): domain Eukaryota; kingdom Metazoa; phylum Chordata; class Mammalia; order Primates; family Cercopithecidae; genus Colobus; species Colobus angolensis. The sequence continues at coordinate 7,906,989 of NW_012113919.1, read as the reverse complement.
AGACAATGGAGTTTTCTAGATATATTATCATGTCAACTGCAAACAGAGACAATTTGACTTCCTCTCCTCCGAATTGAATACTTTTTATTTCTTTCTCTTTCCTGATTGCCCTGGCCAGAACTTCCAATACTATGTTGAATAGCAGTGGTGAGAGAGGGCATCCTTACCTTGTGGCTGTTTTCAAGGGGAATGCTTCTGGCTTTTGTCCATTCAGTATAATATTGGCTGCAGGTTTGTCATAAATGGGTCTTATTATTTTGATGTATGTTTCTTCAATACCTAGTTTATTGAGAGTTTTTAACATGAAGGGATGTTGAATTTTCTTGAAAGCCTTTTCTGTATCAATTGAGATAATCATGTGGGTTTTGCCTTTAGTTCTGTTTATGTGATGAATTACATTTACTGATTTGCTTATGTTGAACCAGGCTTGGATTCCGGGAATGAGGCAGATTTGATCATGGTGGATAAGCTTTTTGATGTGCTGCTGGATTTGCTTTGCCAGTATTTTATTGATGATATTTGCATCTAGGTTCATCAGGGATACTGGCCTGCAGTTTTCTTTTTCTTTTTTTTTTTTTTTTGTATCTCTATCAGGCTTTGTTATCAGGATGATGCTGGCCTCATAAAATGAGATAGGGAGGAGTCCTTCCTTTTTAATTGTTTAGAATAGTTTTAGAAGAAATGGTACCAACTCTTCTTTGTACCTCTGGTAGAATTCAGCTTTGAATCCATCTGGTCTTGGGCTTTTTTTTTTTTTTTTTTTTTTGGTTGGTAGGCTACTAATTACTGCCTCAACTTCAGGACTCATTATCGGTCTATTCAGGGATTCACCTTCATGGTTCAGTCTTGGGAGGGTATATATGTCCAGGAATTTGTTCATTTCTTCTAAATTTTCTAGTTTATTTGCATAGATGTGTTTATAGTATTCTCTGATGGTTGTTTGCATTTCTGTGGGGATGGTGTTAGTATCCCCTTTATCATTTTTTATTGTGTCTATTTGATTCTTCTCTCTTTTCTTCTCTACTAATCCAGCTAGCAGTCTACTTTTTTTACTAATTTTTTTCAAAAAAACAGCTCCTGGATTCATTGATTCTTCAAGGGTTTTTTGTGTCTCTATCTCCTTCATCCCCACTCTGATCTTGGTTATTTCTTGTCTTTTGCTAGCTTTGGAGTTTGTTTGCTCTTGGTTCTCTCGTTCTTTTAGTTGTGATGTTAGGATGTCGATTTGAGATATTTCTAGCTTTTTGATGTGGGAATTTAGTGCTATAAATTTTCTGCTTAACACTGCTTTAGCTGCATCCCAGATATTCTGGTACATTGTCATTTTGCTTTCATGAGTTACCAAGAACTTCTTGATATTTGCCTTAATTTCATTATATACCCTGAGTTATTCTGGAGCAAGTTGCTGAATTTCCATGTAGTTGTGTGGTCTTGACTGAGTTTCTTAATTTTGAATTCTGATTTAATTGCACTGTGGTCTGAGAAAACGTTATTATTTCAGTTATTTTGCTTTTGCTGAGGGGTGTTTTACTTCCAATTATGTGATCAATTTTAGAGTAAGTGTCATGTGGTGCTGACAAGAATATATATTTTGCTGTTTTGGGATGGAGAGCTCTGTAGATATCTCTCAGGTCTATTTCATCCAGAGCTGAGTTCAAGTCCTGAATATCTTTTTTAACATTTTTTGTCTTGATGATCTCCTAATATTGACGTTGGTGTGTTAAAGTCTCCCACTATTGTTGTGTGGGAGTCTAAGTCTCTTTGTAGGTCTCTAAGTATTTATTTTATGAATTTTGGTGCTCCTGTATTGGGTGCATATATATTTAGGATAGTTAGCTTTTCTTGTCGAATTGAACCCTTTACCATATGTAATGCTCTTCTTCATCTTTGTTTATCTTTGTTGGTTTAAAATCTATTTTTGTCAGAAACTAAAATTGCAACCCCTGCTTTATATTGTTTTCCATTCGCTTGGTAAATTTTCCTCCATTTCCTTATTTTGAGCCTATGTGTGTCTTTGCATCTGAGATGGGTCTCTTGAATATGCACACAGGTGGGTCTTTATCCAGCTTGCCATTCTGTGTCTTTTAATTGGGGCATTTAGGCCATTTACCTTTAAACATAATATTGTTTTGTGTGAATTTGATCCTGTCTTCATGATTCTGGTTGGTTACTTTGCAGATGTGTTAACATAATTGCTTCACAGTGTCATTGGTCTGTGTACTTCTGTGTGTTTTTGTAGTGGTTGGTAATGGTGTTTCCTTTTCATATTCAGTGTTTCTTTTAGGAACTCTTGCAAGGAATGTCTGGTGGTGATGAATTCCCTCAGTATTTGCTTGTCTGAAAATGATTTTATTTTTCCTTCACTTATGAAGCTTAGTTTGGCCAAATATGAAATTCTGCGTTGAAAATTCTTTTTTTAAGGAATGTTGAATATTGGCCCCCATTCTCTTCTGGCTTGTAGAGTTTCCCTTGAGAGGTCTGCTGTTAGTCTGATGGGCTTTCCTTTGTGGGTGAACTGGCTTTTCTCTCTAGCTGCCCTCAACATTTTTTCTTTTATTTCAAATGTGGAAAATCTGATGATTATGTGTCTTGGGGTAGATCTTCTCACTGAGTATTTTACTGGGGTTGTCTGGATTTCCTGAATTTGAATATTGGCCTGTCTTTCTAGGTTTGGGAAATTCTTCTGGATGATATCCTGAAGTTTATTTTTCAATGTGGTTTCATATTCCTCATCTTTCAGGTGCCTCAATCATTCTAGGTTCAGTCTTTTTACATAATCTCATAGTTCTTGGAGGTTTCATTTCTTTTCATTTTTTTTTTCTCTAATCTTGTCTGCCCATCTTATTTCTGCAAGATAGTCTTCAAGCTCTGAGATTCTCTCCTCCACTTTGTCTATTTGGCTATTGATACTTGTGGTTGCATTGTAAAGTTCTCATGTTGTGTTTTTCAGCTCTATCACATTCTTAGCTTCTTTGTATTAAGTTAGAATGTACTCCTATAGCTCAGCAAAGTTCGTTATCACCCACTTTCTGAAGCCTATTTCTGTCATTTCATCCATCTCAGCCCCAGCCCAGTTCTGTGCCCTTACTGAAGAGGTATTGCAATCATTTGTAGGAGAAGAGACACTCTGGCTTTTTGAATTTTCAGCAATTTTACTTTTATATTGTCTCATCTTAATAGGTTTATTCAATGTTTGAAGCTGCTGACCTCTGGATGGGGTTCTTGTAGGGTCTTTTTGTTGCTGTTGTTGTTTTCGCCTTCTGCTTGTTTGTTTTTCTTTTAACAGTCAGGCCCCTCTTCTGCAGGGTTGCTGTGGTTTGCTGGGCGTCCACTCCAGACTCTATTCACCTGAGTCCCTCCTGCACCTGGAGATATCACTAGTGGAGGCTACAGAATAGTAAAGATGGCTGCCTGCTCCTTTCTCTGGGAGCTCTTTCCCAGAGGGGCACCCATCTGATGCTGGTGGGAACTGTCCTGTATGAAGTGTCTGGTAACCTCTGTTGGGAGGTCTCACCCAGACAGGAGGCACAGGATCAGTGACCTGCTTAAAGTGGTGGAGCAGGTGTGCAGCACTGGAGGAAAATCTCACTCACCCAGACTGTCCGGATTCCTCAGAGCCTGCAGGGGGAAGGACTAACTCTGCTGATCTGTGGAGACTTTGGCAGCTTCTCCTCCCAGGGATTCTGTCCCAGGGAAATCAGACTTCTGTTCCTAAACCCCTGGATGGAGCTGCTAAAACTGCCACAGGGAGGCTCTACCTGATAAGGGAGAATGCATCTGGGTCTCACCTAAATAAGCAGCCTAGCCACAACCTGCCACAGCATGAATCTGGGTCTCAGCTAAATAAGCAGTCTAGCCATGATCTGCCACGGCCTTGTGCTGTGCTGTGGGGAATTCCACACAGTCCAAACTGCCCGGTCTCCCCAGTACTGACAGAGGAAACCTGCTGACTTGAGCTGCAGTGATGGTGGTCTCCCCTTTCCCCAGGAACTCAGTTGTCTTAGGCAGTCTTCAGCCTGCTGCTGCAACCCGAGCAGCCGGAAGAGTCTGCACAGCTCTGTGCTTGGGACCCAAGGTCCTGGTGGCATGGGTTCATGAGGGGATTTCCAGATCTGTGAGTTGCACAGATTCATGGGAAAAGCATGGTTTCCCTGGCAGAGTAGCACAATCACTAACCAACTCCCTTGGCTGCAGGTGGGAGTGCCCCTTACCCAGTATAGCTCCTGGGCGGGCTGTCTCTCCACTCTGCTTTTACTTGCTCTCCATGAGTCGTGGCAATAGCCTAGTCATTCCCAGTGAGAGAACCTGGACACCTCAATTGAAGATGCAGGATTCACTCACCATATTTGTTCTTACTCAGCAGGATCCGCAGACCCGAGCTACTTCTAATTGGCCATCTTATCTCATAGAACTTAGATGACAACATTCATGGTAAGAGAATCTGGCTCACACTAAGCACTCACATATCAAAATCCACAAAAGCAGTGTCAACGTGCAATTTGATTTAAAGCCAGATTGCTTTAACACAATTGAATAGGGCCAATTATTATCTTTTGGTTTGAGCCTGACCAATTGATGTAAGCAGATGAAGTAAACTTGAGAACATATTTCCTAAAAACAAAAGACACTAGTAACTTATAATGGATACAGGAAATCACTTGAAATAAGTGTTAAACAAATTACACTCTTTTGCAATAGCTGTTCTGAAAGTTGAATGTAAATTGAAATCACTACCAATACTGTCTAGTAGTATACGAAATCATTAGGGCACATATTTGCCTATCAAGTTATTTTTCCTAATATTATTTTCATGTTGTCATGACACATATAGAATGTTTGGAGAGAATTAGACACTTTAGTGAGTAGATTAACATTAAGATTATTTTAAAAATTTGTCTAGATCATAAATATAAGGTATATTTCTATAATGATTGTGTAATCTGTGCTGCATCCTTACTCTTGATTTGGCTATGATTTCTCCCACATTCAACACAGAAGCAAAATTAAAGAGGAAGAAAGTCAGTATACTCACAAAATACTATGTTTAGCATCCCTATTTTAATGATTGAACATAACAGAATGTGTATTGTGAACGAAGACCTGGGCCTGTCCAGGATTTACAACTAACAAAGAACAAACCTCGTGGCCACTATTTCACTGTTTCCAACTGTACCTGCAAGTATCAAGTTGGGGATTTATGTCTCTCTTTAAACTTTGTCTCATTCCCTTAATCTTATAATGTCTTAGTTTCCTCATCGGTAAAATGAAGATGATAATTGCACGACTTCATCAGGTTACTTATAAAATTCAATTACATACTATATGAAGTATCAGGCATAATGCTTAGCATAAAGCAAGAATTCAAATAACTATAATTTTATTCAGGGCACAAATAGAAATCACTCAGCTGGAGCATCACCTCCAAGCCTGAAACATAGAAAGCAAACATGTTTCTTCTGTGTTGAGCAACTTCTTTATTTCCAACTTTTAAGTTCAAAGGTTCATGCCAAGGATGATCCAGCTTTCTTTCTTTTCTTTCTTTCTTGTTTTTTTTTTGAGTCTCACTCTCTCACCCAGGCTGGAGTGCAGTGGCACAATCTTGGCTCACTGCATCCTCTGCCTCCCAGATTCCAGCGATTCTCCTGCCTCAGCCTCTCAGGTAGCTGGGATTACAGGCATGCACCACCATGCCTGGCTAATTTTTGTGTATATAACTTTTGCAGTAGAAACGTGGTTTCACCATGTTGGCCAGGCTGGTCTCGAACTACTGACCTCAGGTGATCCACTTTCCTTGGCTTCCCAAAGTGCTAGGACTACAGGTGTGATCCACCATGCCTGGCTGAGGATGATCAACTTCTTACTGTTACTAATGCATAGAATCCAGATGCTGAAGGGAGGGAGGGAAAAAGCACAGAGAGGTTGGCTGAGAATGAGTACTGATGAAATATGACTTGGTTAGAAGTACAGACAAAAATAATAAACTCTATCTGTTAGAGACAGTATTAATAACTTTTCACAGTTTATGTTTAATTCTAACTCTTCTTGCCTTGACACTCTGTTGACTTATTTTTTTTATTTCATGGAACATCTTGCAATAAAAAAACAGAAATGTCAAGCACGCAGCTACAGCAGTGTGAACTACTTTGAAGTTTGAAAGCAACCTGTGTAGGTAAGTCTGATTTTTATTTAATCATTAAAATCTTTAAGAGCTTTCTGTTTTTTTTGTTTGTTTGTTTTAGGGGTTTCTAATCTTTCTGAGATATGTACTGTGAGGTGGCAAGTCTTTTCAGCCAAAAATAAAGATAGAAATAAAATAAAACTCCCTAATGTTTAGAGATGACAAATAATTAGATAAAAAACATTAATTAGGATGGCCTGAAATGGTTTTATAGTTAGCACAGATGATAAAAATAAATCATGTTTTTGCGAGACTTATTCCTAAGCAAAAGTATCAATGGAGTGATATAAATACGCTCAATATTTTGTTGATTTGTTGATATCACCCTTGGAGAAAATATAGATGATTATAAACATTTCATTAGTTTTTATATATCTTTACTAAAACTCCGTGTGTAAATTAAATATAGAAAAGATAAATAATGGATTCCCGTGTTGTTAGAGCAAAGGCATACTCTCTCAGTCAGCAAACTAAAAATTGGACTTTTTCATTTAGGCACAAACCAGTGGAACTTGTATATTTTTACAAGACAAATTTTTTTTTTTTTTTTTTTTTTTTTTTAATGGAGTTTCACTTCTGTTGCCCAGACTGGAGTGCAATGGTGCAATCTCAGCTCGCTACAACCTCCACCTCCCAGGTTCAAATGATTCTTCTGCCTCAGCCTCCCAAGTAGCTGGGATTACAGGTACCCATCACCGCGCCAAGCTAATTTTTGTATTTTTAGTAGAGATGGGGTTTCACCACGCTAGTCAGGCTGGTCTTGAACTTCTGGCCATAGGTGATCCACCCACCTTGGCCTCCCAAAGTACTAGGATTACAGGCATGAGCCACCGTGCCCAGCTGACAAATCTTATCAGTAATTGAATGTACTCTACTAATTTTAAATCAAATAACTGTCAAAAAAGATAAATATTTTCCAGTTTTTCACATTTAATGAGTCACAATTCAACTTTAATTCTATTGTTGGTGAGAATGGCTATTCTTTTCTATTATTTGTCTTTGAACTTCTAAGTTCATATGCATTTGTAACTTCAAGTTTAAAGTACTGAGTTATAAAAGAAAATAAAACTCACATCTTTTCCCTACGTACATATATGTTCAGATAATCTCTGAATTATACCTAGTGAGTAGCATGTTGTCTGATTTTTTTTCTTCGCGATCTTTTTTTTTTTTTTTGAGACTTCTGTCATCCAGGTGGAGGGCAGTGGTACAATTTCTGCTCACTGCAACCTCTACTTCCTGGGTGCAAGTGATTCTCTTGCCTTAGCCTCCCAAGTAGCTGGGGCTACAGGTGCACTCCACCACAATTGGCTAATTTTTGTATTTTTAATAGAGTTGGGGTTCTGCTACGTTGGCCGGGCTTGTCTCGAACTCCTGACCTCTACTGATCCACCTGTCTCAGCCTCCCAAAGTGCTGGGATTAGAGGTGTGAGCCACCACACCCAGGCTTCACCATCTTTCTGGTGCTGGGATCTACACATTCTATAACTTCTAAAAGCACTACTGCTTCCAGGTTTTTATTTCCCTTGCCACTCAGAATTTAAATCAATTAATAAGATACAATAAGTCTTGAAATTGCAATACAAATTTAATGGTACATATTGACCTTCCATTTTGTTTTTTTCAGGACAAGATCAGGAGGGCTATCTAACAGCAGGAGCAATGAGAACCATCGAATCTCCAAGAAGTCTACATCCCAACAGCACCTTATAAATAAATACCCCAAGAAGAACAAGCACTGCTATTCTCCACTGAAGACTTCCTTCTAGGCAACAGTGCTCATAGTGACAACAAGCAAGAGAAACAAGATTTTCAAACAATCAGTTCAATTTTTTCAGTTAGATCTATGCCTGCAAGCTAACCAGCAAACCGGCAATAACCAGGAAAGTCCCTTTCTGGTCTGTTCAGAATCATTCCCTTTCAATCACAACCCAAGTCCTCTCAATCGCTCTCCTGTGTGTGCTGTATGTATTTCTTCCAAACTCCTTCTGGAAACTTGGCCTTGACTTAGAACTAGTGAGACCACAGGTCACCCTACCATCACTCCAAGAATGCTGTATGGAAGAGACCAGTGTACAGAGGGGATCTCTCTAGCCTATGCTCTGCTTTGTTGAAACCCAGCTTGGTCCTGGGCACACCTCAGTTGTGAGTTAGCAAGAATGTAATACTACTTCATCCACTTCTTGTTTTTGCTTGTCACAATAGCTTGCTGACTGGCACAGATTTTATTGGAAACTGTCAACTTGCTTTTTATGTCTATTTAATATACATTGAAGATAAAATTGTCTATATTTTATTAACATACTCTTATGTGTATTATATATTTTAAATTATATTCATAGTTTATGATTATTTCTGTTTAACAAACATGTAAAATAGAATAATTTATTATGTATTTCCCTCTAAAATTATTTCCAACTACATATTACATACGTAATATTGGACCTATATATCCTCCCAAATTCAAGAAGTAGATTTCTTACTTAAATAAAATTGCCCATAACTAAAGAAAAAAGGTAGTGTTTCTTCTCATTGGTTTTAATTACAGCTTTCCTCTTCCCTATAAAATCATTTTATGATTTGAGAATGGCATTAACTTTATTATGCTATATCATTATAAAGGTGATTCCTGCTGCTGGTAAATTTAATTTCAATCATAGGAATAGTACTTACAGTGTCATATCTGTCATCTTGATTTATAATTTCTGTTTCAAATGCTTTCTTACTTTTTTTACTTTCCATTTGTGATGTTATCCACGTTATTTTTTAATGTTACTATACACTCCGCAGACACTCATTGATTTGAAAAATGTAAAGTTATTTTACTTTTAAATTTTTACCAGTTCTTGCTTTTACAACTTTAGGTAATCTTACTCCTTAATTTATTAATGTTAGAAATTTTAAAATAAAGCACTATTAATGTGTCCTTATAAAATAAAATAACTTGATACTTATCCTTCCAGTTCTTGCTTCTAAGGCACACATTGGTTTGCATGACCTTGAATTTTTGTCATCAGCTCAAAAGGTAAAATGATAACAACAGTATTAATCAAATAATTATAATTATTATTTTATATCACCAAATACATTGATCTATTGGTAATATTGCATTTGTTATGTAATTTTATTTACTATATTTATTTTTGTATTTATAATATTTTCACACAATTTTCAAACCTATATTAATACAACTTTACCATTTGTAGATTCTTGTTTTGCTCCATTACTCAGCACTCAGGGCCAAGTAGATTTTGTTTTAAAGGTTAGTACTAGCATTTTCGATATTTTAGAGGATATTCTACATGGTCATCCCGTAAAAATTTGTCTGGCTATGGGATTATTTGTCATACTCACTTTCAAAAATAGTACTGTAAATGTTCAGTCATTCACTCATTTATTTATTCAAGAAATATTTGTGAAGTTAAATAACATATCAGGCAGTATGCCAGGAGCTGGAAATATCACAGTCTGGGGTGAGAAAGAAGAAATTAAATAAAGCTATCCCTCAAAATGAAATAACTATGAATTATATTGAGTATTATATACAAAAAAAAAAAAGAAGCTAGTAATTGAAAACACTTAAGGTGATCAGGGAGGCAGACTTCAAGTTACAGCTTAAAAATTGAAAAGGAGACAGCCATGGGATGAATTTCGAGAGTGGACTTTCAAGAAGAAGAAAGAGCGAATCCAGTGCTCAGGGCCTCCCTGAAGATGAATTGAAGAAATTCACCATATCAGAAAATGAACTACTGTAATGATAGACAGCTATGGCCGAGTGTGTCAGAACAATAACAGTGGGGGCTAATCTGAATTTTGTTTCTTGTGCCTAGAGAAGCTAGTGAAAGGTTATAAGCAAAGAGATACAACCTAATTTATGTTTTTGGGAGAATGTCTCTGTGTGTGTGTGTGTGTGTACCTGTGCATTTGTTTGGTAAAGCTGACACAGACTGTCCTATGGAGAACTGATTAAAGACCATAAATTTGTAAGTAGCAAGGCCAGATGAAAGGCCTTTACCCTGATAACTGCATCAACGGGAGATGGAGAGAGACTAATGGCTTTGAAGAAGAATCTATAGGACTTGCTCAGGAACAAGTTGCATAGAATGATCCAAAGGGAGGAATCTAAGTTAAAATCATGTTTTCTTATGTGAGCAATTAGAAAAATAGTGGATCCAATTACTAAGGTGAGAAAAAATTGCAGAAATAGCAGATTTAAAGGCTAAATCAATCTACCTTTGAAAGACTTAATTGGTTTATAACCATGAGCATGTCTTCGATTCATCTTCAGGGACCAGAGTTCTAAATAAGAGTGATCTATTACTCAACTGGGAATGCCAGACCAAAAGATACTGGTTTGATGTATAATCAGGCCCTCTTTTTCATCCCTACTCTTTTGTAACTAGGAGACAAATTTTTCTAATTCACAATTGCTGCCACATTTGGAGAAACATTTGAAATACACAGGTTCCCTTCCAAGATGGCTGAATAGGAAAAGCTCTGGTCTGCAGTTCCCAGCGTGATCAATGCAGAAGACGGGTGATTTCTGCATTTCCAAATAAGGTACCTTGTTAATCTCACCAGTGGGTGCAGCCGATGGAGGGCAAGCCAAAGCAGGGCGGGATGTCTCCTCATCCAGGAAGCACAAGAAGTCTGGGGATTTCCCTTTCCTAACCAAGGGAAGCCGTGAGAGATCGTACCTGGAAGAATGGGACACTTCTGCTTAAATACTGCAACCAGCAGACCAGGAGATTCTCTCCTGTGCCTGGCTTAGTGAGTTCCACGCCCATGGAGCCTTGCTCACTGCTAGCGCAGCAGTCTGAGATCAAACTGCCAGGCTGCAGCCTGGTAGGGGGAGGGGCGTCTGCCCTTGCTGAGGTTTAAGTAGATAAACAAAGCAGCTGGGAAGCTCAAACTGGGCGAAGCCCATGACAGCTCAGCAAGGCTTACTGCCTCTATAGACTCCACCTCTGTGGGCAGGGCATAGCTGAACAAAAGGCAGCAGAAACTTCTGCAGACTTAAATGACCCTGTCTGACAGCTCTAAAGAGAGCAGTGGTTCTCCCAGAACTGTGTTTGAGCTCTGAGATTGGACGGACTGCCTCCTCAAGTGGGTCCCTGACCCCCATGTAGCCTAACTGGGATATACCCCCCAATAGGGGCTGACAGATGGCTCATACAGGCAGGTGCTCCTCTGGGATGAAGCTTCCAGAGAAAGGATCAGGCAGTAATATTTGCTGTTCTTCAATATTTGCTGTTCTGCAGCCTCTACTGGTGATACCCAGGCAAACAGTGTCTGTAGTGGACCTCCAGCAAAATCCTACAGACCTGCAGCTGAGGGACCTGATTGTTACAAGTAAAACTAGCAAACAGAAATAAATAGCATCAACATCAACAAAAAGAACATCCATACCAAAACCCCATCTGTAGGTCACCAACATCAAAGACAAAAGGTAGATAAAACCACAAAGATGGGGAGAAACTAGAGCAGAAAAGCCGAAAATTCTAAAAACCAGAGTGCCTCTTCTCCTCCAAAGGATTGCAGCTCCTCCCCAGCAACGGAATAAAGCTGGACAGAGAATGACTTTGACGAGTTGACAGAAATAGGCTTCAGAAGGTCAGTAATAACAAACATCTCCGAGCTAAAGGAGCATGTTCTAACCCTTCACAAGGAAGGAAAAAACCTTGAAAAAAGGTAAGACAAATGGCTAACTAGAATAACAGGTAGAGAAGACCTTAAATGACCTGATGGAGCTGAAAACCATGGCACAAGAACTTTGTGATGCATGCACAAGCTTCAACAGCCAATTCGATCAATTGGAAGAAAGGATATCAGTGATTGAAAATCAAATTAATGAAATAAAGCAAGAAGACAAGTTTAGAGAAAAAAGAGCAAAAATAAATGAAAAAGCCTCCAAGAAATATGAGACTATATGAAAAGATCAAATCTACGTTTGGTTGGTGTACATGAAAGTGATGGGCAGAATGGAACCAGGTTGGAAAACACTCTGCAGGATATTATCCAGGAGAACTTCCCCAACCTAGCAAGGCAGGCTGACATTCAAATTTAGGAAATACAGAGAACACCTCAAAGATACTCCTCAAGAAAAGCAACCCAAAGACACACAATTGTCAGATTCACCAAGGTCGAAATGAAGAAACAAATGTTGAGGGCAGTCAGAGAGAAAGGTCAGGTTACCCACAAAGGGAAGCCCATCAGACTAACATGAGTTCTCTCAGCAGAAACTCTATAAGCCAGAAGAGAATGGGGGCCAATATTCAACATTCTTAAAGAAAAGAATTTTCATCCCAAAATTTCATATCCAGCCAAACTAAGCTTCGCAAGTGAAGGAGAAATAAAATCCTTTACAGACAAGCAAATGCT
>NW_012113919.1:7849117-7894095 GCF_000951035.1 Colobus angolensis palliatus | reverse complement strand
AAAAAAAAAAAAAAAGCAAGGATTGCAATCCTAGTCTCTGATAGAACAGACTTTAAACCAACAACGATCAAAAGAGACAAGAAGGCCATTACGTAATGGTAAAGGGATCAAGTCAACAAGAAGAGCTAACTATCCTAAATATATATGCATCCAATACAGGAGCACCCAGATTCATAAAGCAATTACTTAGAGACCTAAAAAGAGACTTAGACTCCCACACAATAACAATGGGAGAATTTAACACCCCACTCTCAACATGAGACAGATCGATGAGACAGAAGGTTAACAAAGATATCTAGGACCTGAACTCAGCTCTGCACCATGCAGACCTAATAGATATCTACAGAACTCTCCACCCCAAATCAACAGAATATACATTCTTCTCAGCATCACATCACAATTATTCTAAAATTGACCACATAATTGGAAGTAAAGCACTCCTCAGCAAATGTAAAAGAACAGAAATCACAACAAACTGTCTCTCAGACAACAGGGAAACCAAATTAGAACTCAGGATTAAGAAACTCACTCAAAACCACACAACTACATTGAACCTGAACAACCTGCTCCTGAATGACTACTGGGTACATAATGAAATGAAAACAGAAATAAAGATGTTCTTTGAAACCAATGAGAACAAAGATACAACATACCAGAATCTCTGGGACACATTTAAAGCAGGTGTACAGGGAAATTTATAGCACTAAATGCCCACAAGAGAAAGCAGGAAAGATCTAAAATTGACACCCTAACATCACAACTAAAAGAACTAGAGAAGCAAGAGCAAACACATTCAAAAGCTAGCAGAAGGCAAGAAATAAGATCAGAGCAGAACTGAAGGAGATAGAGACACACAAAAAAACCTTCAAAAAGTCAATGAATCCAGGAGCTGTTATTTTGAGAAGATCAACAAAACTGATAGACTGCTAACAAGACTAATAAGAAAATAGAGAAGAATCAAATCGATGCAATAAAAAGTGATAACGGTGATATCACCACCAATCCCACAGAAATACAAACTACTATCAGAGAATAATATAGACACATCTATGAAAATGAACTCAACAATCTAGAAGAAATGGATACATTCCTGGACACATACACTTTCCCAAGACTAAACCAGGAAGAAGTTGAATCTCTGAATAGACCAATAACAAGCTCTGAAATTGAGGCAATAATTAATAGCCTACCAACCAAAAAAAGTACAGAACCAGACAGATTCACAGTCAAGTTCTACCATAGGTACAAAGAGGAGCAGGTACCATTCCGTCTGAAACTATTTCGATCAATAGAAAAAGAGGGAATCTTCTCTAACTCATTTTATGAGGCCAGCATCATCCTGATACCAAAGCCTGGAAGAGACACAACAAAAAAAGAGAATTTAAGACCAATATCCCTGATGAACATTGATGCAAAAATCCTCAATAAAATACTGGCAAACTGAATCCAGTATCACATCAAAAAGCTTATCCACTGTGATCAAGTTGGTCTCATCCCTGGGATGCAAGGCTGGTTCGACATACACAAATCAGTAAACGTAATACATCCCTTAAACAGAACCAATGACAAAAACCACATGATTATGTCACTAGATGCAGAAAAGGTCTTTGACAAAATGCAACAGCCTTTCATGCTAAAAACTCTCAATAAACTAGGTACTGATGGAATGTATCTCAAAGTAATAAGAGCTATTTATGACACACTCAGAGCCAATATCATACTGAATGGGCAGAAACTGGAAGCATTTCCTTTGAATACTGGCACAAGTCAAGGATATCCTCTCTCATCACTCCTATTCAATATAGTGTTTGAAGCTCTGGCCAGGGCAACCAGGCAAGAGAAAGAAATAAAGCGTATTCAAATAGGAAAAGAGGAAGTCAAATTGTCCCTGTTTGTAGAAGATATGATTGTACATTTAGAAAACCCCATTGTCTCAGCCCCAAATCTCCTTAAGCTGATAAGCAACTTCAATAAAGTTTCAGGATACAAAATCGATGTGCAAAAATCACAAGCATTCCTATACACCAATAATAGACAAACAGAGGGCCAAATCATGAGTGAACTCCCATTCACAATTGCTACAAAGAGAAAAAAATACTTAGGAATCCAACTTACAATGGGTGTGAAGGGTCTCTCAAGGAGAACTACAAACCACTGCTCAATGAAATAAGAGAGGACACAAACAAATGGAAGAACATTCCATGCTCATGCATAAGAAAGATCAATATCGTGAAAATGGCCATACTGCCCAAGGTAATTTATAGATGCAATGCCATCCCCATCAAGCTACCAATGACTTTCTTCAAAGAATTGGAAAAAACTACTTTAAAGTTCATATGGAACCAAAAAGAGCTCACATTGCCAAGACAATCCTAAGCCAAAAGAACAAAACTGAAGGCATCACACTAACTGACTTCAAACTATACAACAAAGCTACAGTAACAAAAGCAGCATGGTACTGGTACCAAAACAGAGATGATAAAGACCAGTGATACAGAACAGAGGCCTCAGAAATAACACCACACATCTACAACCATCTGATCTTTGACAAATCTGGCAAAAACAAGAAATGGGGAAAGGATTCCCTATTTAATAAATGATGCTGGAAAAACTGGCTAGCCATATGTAGAAAGCTGAAGCTAGAACCCTTCCTTACACCTTATACAAAAGTTAATTGAAGATGGATTAAAGAGTTAAATGTTAGACCTAAACCCATAAAAACCCTAGAAGAAAACCTAGGCAATACCATTCAGGACATAGGCATGGGCAAGGACTTCATGATTAAAACACCAAAAGCAATGGCAACAAAAGCCAAAATTGACAAATGAGATATAATTAAACTAAAGAGCTTCTGCACAGCAAAAGAAACTACCATCAGAGTGAACAGGCAACCTACAGAATGGGAGAAAATTTTTGCAATCTACCCATCTGACAAAGGGCTAATGTCCAGAATCTACAAAGAACTTAAACAAATGTCCAAGAAAAAAAAAAAAAAAAACCATCAAAAAGTGGGCAAAGGATATGAACAGACACTTCTCAAAAGAAGACAATTATGCAGCCAATAGACACAGGAAAAAATTATCATCATCACTGGCCATCAGAGAAATGCATATCAAAACCACAATGAGATATCATCTCATGCTACTTACAATGGCGATCATTAAAAAGTCAGGAAACAACATATGCTGGACAGGATGTGGAGAAACAGGAACATCTGTACACTGTTGGTGGGAGTGTAAATTAGTTCAACCATTGTGGAAGGCAGTGTGGCGATTCCTCAAGGATCTAGAACTAGAAATACCGTTTGAGCTAGAGATCCCATTACTGGCTATATACCCAAAGGATTATAAATCATGCTACTATAAAGATACATGCACACGTATGTTTATTGTGGCACCATTCACAATAGCAAAGACTTGGAACCAACCCAAATGTCCATCAGTGATAGACTGGATTAAGAAAATGTGGCACATATACACCATGGAATACTGTACAGCCATAAAACAGAATGAGTTCATGCCCTTTGCAAGGACATGGATGAAGCTGGAAAACATCATTCTCAGCAAGCTAATACAAAGACAGAAAACCAAGCACCACATGTTCCCACTCATAGGTGAGAGTTGAACAGTGAGAACACTTGGACACAGGGCGGGGAACATCATACACCAGGACCTGTCAGGGGGTGGGGAGCTAGAGGAGTGATAGCATCAGGAGAAATACCTAATGTAAATGATCAGCTGATGGGTGCAACACACCAACATGGCACATGTATACATATGTAACAAATCTGCATGTTGTGCACATGTACCCTAGAACTTAAAGTATAATAATAATAATAAAAAGAAATCCACGTGTTTTTTTTTCATGTGCCTGATGACTATTTCTTGCAACAGTGCCCTATTTTCTTATGACTGGCTACCATGCATTG
Organism: Colobus angolensis palliatus; assembly: GCF_000951035.1. NCBI lineage: Eukaryota > Metazoa > Chordata > Mammalia > Primates > Cercopithecidae > Colobus > Colobus angolensis. Next base: position 7,890,167 of record NW_012113919.1, on the reverse strand, counting down.
GCTCTGTGTATCTTTCTTCATTTTGCTGTAAATTCTATGTAATACTGTGTAAATATTTTATAGTATGTGGTTCTTACTGTTACCTAGTTTCAACATGAATGGAGATACATTTTTTTTTATTTTTGCTGACTTTTAAAATAGTTCAGGAATCTTTTGAAAAGGATAGAGAATTAGGAGCTAGTTCTTACCCTGTTGTCTTTTTCTAAAGTCCCAAATATCTGTTCATTAAATTCACCTGTGCATAGAACACTGCTGTTAAGTTCCAGGGTATGCGTAAAAATAAACATTTAAGGTTCAATAGGCCATGTGACTACTGAGTGCATTTGCCATGGTTATTCATGTCAAAATGCCTAATTTGGAAACAAATATGGTTACTACAATGAATTATGAGTATCAGATCTGAAGTTAGGGGAGGTATAAGAAATCTTTCCTTAAAAAACTTGAATTTTAGATACAAAATGTCTTCACTAGCAGGTGCCTTGCAGCTCAGAACAATCATTTTAGAGTTTAATAAAATAAGCCCATGGTTACGATTGTCTTTATTAAAATATGTTTTATAAATAGGTTTCCTTTGCCTGATTTCAAATACAGTCTAAGAATTAAAATGAAATCACACACACAAAAAAAATCCCTTGAGAATATTTTTAGAATTTAGATCTTTGCCTTCATAAGACAAACCTTACATGGCCAAGTAAACAAATAGGTATTATTTTGATATTTTAGAGGCATCAGTGCATCCTGATCCATAAATGATGTATGTAATTTGCCTAAAAACTTTGTTTAGGGTAAAACCATGGAACAAAAATAAAATACTTGTGTCTAAATGGAATAAGACATTTAACTTTTAACGTTTTATCCTTTCCAGTTAAAAATTACTATTACCAGGATCATTTGTTTTCGAGAAAGTAAACCTAGATCTAATGAGTGTCAAAGTTTGTGCTATGGGATTTACATATAAAATCTCATTTAATTCTCCTAAAATCCCCTTGTTCATCCTTATTATATAAGGTATCTGTGATGTACAGTCAGATTAATTAATTTTTGCAGCTTAACAGAGTTTGGTTATGACAGAGCCCATTTTGTTTTGTAATATCAGAGTGGTTTAACTCTGCCTAAAAAGCAACACTAGAAGATAATGGTGTAACATTCTCATGCATATATTTTATAATGCAATTGGTCATAATACTGTTTTTTACACATGTAGCTACCCATGACAAAACATGATTCTCCACATGTTAAAGTATATAACAATAAAACAGTATTATAATTACTAAAGCAATTAATCCATGTTTTAATAAATTGATTTTCTTATTAAAGTGGACATGATAAAGAATTCGTGATAACTTCATGAACTAAACATACATTTCTTGATTTTTATGGTGACAGTTATAATGCTTAATCATATGTTACTAACAAAACGCTTTTCATAAAGGTCAGCCAGTCATTTAATCCACCTGGTGGAAAAATAAATAAATGAACATTTCTAAGTACATGATAATTAAGTTATTCAGTGCAATCACAAGATAGCCTATCTTGGATATTTCAAATGGCCCTAATGAAATAGAGCCCAGCTAGAGTTTTTACCTTTTCTTGCTTATATCAATCAGAGGCCGACTGAGAAAACAGAACACAGAGAATTAATGCAGGTGATTTGTTACTCTTGTCATGTAGGATCTAAGCCACACAGAGGACAGGGAGGTAACACAAAGATCAGAAGCAACCACTCTGAAACTGCAGGACAGGAATGAAGAGGTGTTCCATGACCCCTGCGCCATCTGACCAAACCAAGCAACAACCAGCTGTCAAGAGAGCATGGCAAAGTGCAATTGCAAAGGTCTCCTCTCTTTGATAGAGAACAAAGTAAGGAGAAACGGAGGAACACATCTAAGAGCAAACAGACCAAGCACCAGCTGGGATAGTTTTGCTTCCTGGTGAAGAAATAATTTCCTTTTTTTATATTATACCCATCAACACTCTAAAGTAAGTAGAAGTTATACTGTAAATTTTTTTTGAAATTTTTCACAGTATTTTCAACAAGTCTTTTCATAAAATGTTGCCCAAATATTTGTGTATTATTATCTTTTGTCCATGTTTTAGTTGGTCTTATCCTTACCAAATGCAATACCACATTCTGAATACAAATGCATTATAATTATATAAGTTTATTTAAAATTTCTTGAAAGGAACAATTTTATTCTCAGATAAATAATTTAAAAAGCGCTTTAAAAATATATATATATATATATATATAAAAAAAGCGCTTTAAAAGATGGAAAAGTGATAAAGTCATTCAAGGACAATGCAACAAATAAACCAGTATCTATTCTTCAGTATATTTTAAAATATGTATTCTTTTCCTAAGAATTTGCAGACTGATGTGGGTACAAAGGTTGGCAACCTAAGGACTGTGGATAAAAGTCTACCACCACTTTTTGTAAATAAAATTTTATTTAAACAAAGTCACACCCCTTTGTTTAAGTATTGTCTGCAGACACTTTGGCTTACTATAGCAGAGGTGAGTAGTTGTGACAGAGACCATATGGCTGACCAAGCCTAAAATATTTACTAATTGACCCTTTAAAGAAAAGATTGCAGACTGAGGAAGTGAGTACGTGTTTCATTTTTGTTTTTAACTGAAACCTCCATTAAAAGAGGAACCTAATTTTACTTCTTATATTATCTGGGAATAACAGAAAACAACAATCACAAAACCAATTATCTCTCCCTCAGATGCCCTCAACACAAATATATACCTAGAATAGATTTAAACTTCATATAAAGCAAAATTATTTTACCAGTGGAAACATCTGAACTACCCAAATTAGGTTATCTTATAAATGCGTTAGTAACTTAATTACAAGGTGTTCTTTAGAAAAGTTTTTCTTTTTTTTAACCAGGTAGATTTAATGAACTTTTATTAAACAGGAGTTCATATTGTAGCTAAGGTTGTATATATTTCTTTCATAGCCATTGGTAACATAATACTTCTTGATGCTTTTAAACGAAAATCCTTCTCAAAAGTCTCCATCTATATATAACAAATGTATATTACTTAAGTACAAGTGTCACAAGCAAAGGTAATGATTCTTAATTTGGTAACTATTTTGTTTACCTTACATTTATCATTACAAAAATAATTTTAATTTTGAAATATGTTCTAGGAGTATGGATATGATTATAATTGAATTATTATAATTGATTAATAGGAATACATAATAAGTAGTGATCATTTCATCTTGGGCATAGGTAAGCAAAGGAGGATCTCTCAGAAAGTTTTAGGTGAAATGCAGCCTCCTGATATTAAATTATTAGGAAGCATCCTTTAAAAAGTAATAAAATAAATAGATAAAGTACATGTTGTTAACCAACTTCTAATGATTGCAATAAAGCCTCTTGCTGAGACCAACTTTTAAATTTATTCCTCAAACATGGATGGACCATCTACCCTGCAGAAATCACTGAGTATACACAATAAAATAATCAGTTTAATTACCATTTGTTTAAGAAAGCTAAAGAAAAGAGAGAAAATACAGTGGTAAAACAGAATATATTGTGATGACATTTAAGGGGCATGCATCCAACTCATTTCCAATATAAGGTGTCTGAATTCCTCACGAATGATATATAACACCGTTGGTAACTTGTTCTAAAGTACAAATTTTATTTACCGTGATAAACAACTCAATATAGTCCCAACGCCTACATTGCAAGACTAGGAGCTTGCTTAATTTTATATGTGTTTATCCTTCACCATAAAATTAAAAATGGAATTCATATATAGTAACGCATTTGTTGTTCTGTCTTGCTCTGGGCAGAAGCCAAAATTCCTTCCCTAGATTTTACCTCTTTCTCTGTAACTGCTCTGGTAGCCTGCAAAGAAGTACAAACATGGAGTGTGGAGCAGAGATGATGTTCTCTCATGTTCAATGCCCCTTTCTAAAGTTCACCCTTTCTGAGACTGTATTTCGAGACTGTATTTCAAGCTACATTCTCCCATTCTACATTTCAAGTAGAAAAAAATTAACATCTAAACACGGTGGTCCACAACTTCTATTTTGGTTGTGTCATGGGCACTATTGCTCTCACCCAAATGCACCTAGATGATATCAGATGGCCTTGGTATTGAATTTAGTGTTTTTTGTGACCTTGACCAACTATGGTAAGTCAGCCTACTCCACTGGTACCAAAACAGTGCTCTCTGTTAATGGAGATGGCCTTCTCCTATTAGACATCTGCTTTTCTTATGAGCCCTGGAGAGCCATATATGTATTACTTCTGGCATTATTACTGGTCAGACTTTCATTTTTCCATAACTTCTACTGTTATGGAATGAATGTTTATGTCACCTCCAAATTCATGTGTTGAAATCCTAATCTGCAATGTGAGGGCATTAGAAGGTAAGGTCCTTGAGAGGTGACAAAATCATGATGATAGAGCCCCCATGAATGACATTAGTCCCTCATTAAAGAGGCCCCAGAGAACCCTCTTGCCCTCTTTCAACCCTGTGAGGAGACAATGAGAAGTTGGCAATTGCAATCTGGAAAAGGGCCCTCCCCAGGACCTGACCATACCAGTATCCTGATCTTGGACTTTCAGCCTTCAGAACTGTGAGAAAAAAAAAAAAAATTGTTGTTCATAGCCACCCAGTGTACGGTACTCTGTTATGGCATTCTGAACTAACTGAGATACTCATCTGTTACAATTTGGTAAAAGCTCCATTTAGGGCCGATCTGGAAATAACCCAACTGCCATATTAAAAATGTAGAACTTTCAAACAAAATTCTTGGAGACATTAACTCAAATCACTCGGTTTCTAATTTAAAGGGACACCTTTCTTTTACATTCACTTCATTGTAGGGAGTAATCAACATCTGTTGTGTCTTTTTCTACCAATTTTGTGTTGCTGCTGGTGACAAACTCAGGACTGCCTTGCAGGACCATTCTCTCCTGTACAATACGGTTCTGAGCCCTAGGTAGGCTCTATTTCTAGCTCAGGGGTAAAGCATCAATTTCATTGCAATCTCTCTCTCTCTCTCTCTCTCTCTCTACACACACACACACACACACACACTATAGTTATTGGTTCAGGAATGCAAGTTTGTGCTAGTACATACAGGGGAATGCATGAGACTGTAATTCATCAGAAAGAGAAACTTTCTTTTTATGCTGGTTTTGAACCCAGGAGGCTATGAATATTGACCTACTATGGGCCACCATAAAAAGTAAAAGAATGAATACACCATGAGAGGCAGAGCTTAGAGAATTATAGAAACGGTGCCCTGATGATACAGTATGAATCCTGAACATGATGGTGTCTGAAACTACAACTAAAAACAGATTGTTTCAGTTTTTGAACCAATCAATGTGTTCCTCTTTCTGTTTGAACCTGTTAGTCACTTGAAATTGAGAGATTATAAAGCAGATATTAAGGGATAGCTTTTGTCTTCCTGTTTGATGGTCGCTGGAAATTCCTCAAGTATTTCATTACATCAAGTGTGTGGGTGAGGGAAGGGGGATGATTTATAGGATAAGCCAGTTACTGTGAAGAGTAGATGCTTGTACATTAGCAGCGGTGAATCTGTAGGGATCTGCAGCAACCTCAATTCTTGTCTCCTCAGAAGAAAGAATTCAACCACAGGGCACAAGGCAGAGTGAGAGGCCGAGGCAAGTTTTAGAGAAATAGTGAAAGTTTATAAAAAGTTTTGGGACAGAAATGAAAGGAGGTAAAGTACACGTGGAAGAAGGCCAAGCGGTTGACGCTAGAGAGACAAATGAGTGGTTTGACTTTTGGTTTGGGGTTTTATACGTTGGCATGATTCCAGGGGAGTGCATCTCTTCTCCTCTGATTCTTCCCTTAGGACGGGCTCTCCGCATGCTCAGTGGCCTACTGGCAGTTGGGAGGGGCTGCGGGTGCCATGTGTTTACTAAAACACGCATGTTCACTTGAGGCATTTTTCCCTTACCTCTCCGGTGTTCCTAGAGGAAGGTCATCTGCCATTTTGCCTCTTAGTGCATATGTTTGAGCCCACTCACCCAACTTCTGAGATCTTGCTGGCAAACTGCTAATCACCAGTTTCCTGTGTTTCCATCTGTTGAGAGACTGTCTTTCCCTGGTGCTGGCTGAAACTAATTATTATTTTAGAGAGACCGTTAACAACCACCTGGCCATCACTTGATGGTTGCCTGACATTCCTGATCGTGTGGGGCCCTCTCTTACCCTGCTCATGTCTGACTAGATACCTACTCAAACAATCCCATAGTCAATTTCAACCTACCCACGTTACATCACTGAACTAGGAGTTGTGAAGGGATGGACGTGATCAACTCTTGCTAGTCAATGCAAGCCATTCTTGGCATATAACACCAATGGTATCTTCATTCCTCTATGACTTCCCAAGTTCTCTCAGTGGTTAGGCAGAATTTTTTAAATTTTGTAGGGCAATGCTGATTTCTAGTCTGGCATGTCAGTTACTTAGAAGTTGCCACTTCATTGTAACAACAAATAAAAAGATAGCAAAATCATCAGTTCTTGTTACATCTGGTAGAGAAATGAGGGTAGACCACTGTCTATCATTCCCAATGTTGGAGAAACAGACAGACAGATACAGAGAATCACAACTTATTTGAGCAGAAACCCTGGATCAAAAATCTCTGCAGGAACCAGTGGCAGGGTGGATCTGAACCATAACTGATAAATTGTTGAAGCACAGTGTGGACAACTCTGAGACTTAAAAACTCCAGGAGATCCTGTTTTCTGGAGGCTGCCACATTTTTATAAATTTTACCCTCAGAAGTGCTACCAATTAATTCTTCACAGTAAATATTGGAAAAAACTTCCTTTTGTGATATTGATATGGGGAGGTGAAAAATAATCATTTTGAAAAATGCCATAGCCTTCTGTTCTTCTTAATAAGGCCTGCCTTCAGGGGAAACTATTTAGCAGAGACTTATCTGCTGGGAGTTTATGAAAGCCTCACTGTCCTGGGAAAGGAAGGCTTCTACATGGAGGAAGGGAAATACACAGCACTCGGTCCCTTTCAGCCATCCTGCTCTACCTAAGTGGGACAGGACCAGGAGGCACTAGTGAAGTTCATGGTCCAAAGGGACAATCTTACCAAAAGACTGAGATCTAATTATAAGACAATCGAACACTTTTCTTGTCCCCACCATTTACTATTACAGTGCTAAAGGCCTATTTACTGCAGTTTCTTCTATCCAGTAGGTTATATCCATTTTTCAGCAAAGAATTATAAGGCATACTCAGGCAAAAACAAAGTCTGAGAGACTAAAGAAGATTCAGAAACAGTCCGTTATAGAAAGAATGTCAGAATTATCAGATCAAGAATCAAAACAATATCTCCCCAAAAATCTATAATTACTATGCTAAGAGCTTTAATGGAAAATGTAGACAATATGCCAAAACAGAAGAATAATATAAGCAGAGAGAGAGAGAAATGATATCAAAGAGTCAAAAATAGTGCTAGAAATAAAAGACACTGTAACAGAAATGAAGAATTTATCTTATGGGTTCATTAGGCTGGACGTGGCTGAGGAAAGACTGCCTGAGTTTGAAGATATGACAATAGAATCTTCAAAAATTAAAAACAAAAAAGAAAAAAATACGGAATAAAAAACCCACAAAAACAGCATAATATCCAAGAGCTATGCAACAATAAAATGTGTAACATAAGTATAACGAGAATACCAGAAAAAGAAGAAAGAATAAAATGAACCAAAGTGTTATTTGAGAAAATAATGATGGAGAGTTTTCCCAAATTAACATCAGAAACTAAACCACAGACCCAGGAAACTCAGACAGCACAAAGCAGGATAAATGCCAGAAAAGCTATATCTGGCCAGGCATGGTGGCTCACACCTGTAATCCTAGCATTTTGGGAGGCCAAGGCAGGCAGATCATGAGGTCAGGAGTTCAAGACCAGCCTGGCCAACATGGTGAAAACCCATCTCTACTAAAGATACAAAAAATTAGCCAGGCGTGGTGGCACATGCCTGTAATCCTAGCTATTTGGGAGGCTGATGCAGGAAAATCATTTAAACCTGGGAGGAAGAGGTTGCAGTGAGTCGAGATTGCACTATTGCACTCCAGCCTTAGTGACAGGGTAAGACTCCTTCTCAGAAAACAAACAAACAAAAAAACCTTTCCCATACAGGAGCAAAGACAAGAATTACATACAACTTCCCCTCAAACAACATGCCTGAAAGAAGAGTGCAGAATAAAATATTTGAAGGGTTGAGAGAAAAAATAAAACAAACAAACATAAAAACACCAACTTAGACTTTGTTACCTCTCAAATGTGAAGGATTAGTAAAGACTTTCACAGAAAAACAAAAGTTGAGGGAATTTTTTGCCATTAGGTGTCTTGCAAGAAGAGTTAAAAACATGTTTTTCAATACAAAGAAAAATTATATAGGTCAGAAATGCAGATCTAAATAAAGAAAGGAAGAACATTAGAGAATAAATAAGTTAAAAAAAACTTTCATTTTTCTTATTCTTAGTTTATCCAATGGATAACAATTGTTCAAAATAACAGTAGCAGCCATATTCAATTATTTATGACTACATATAGTTATATATGCTTATGTATAAGAAAAATGGATGACATCACTGATAATACAAGGAACAGGAGGAAAACAATAGGAATAATTTGTTATTATAAGTTATACTTTCTGTTAAGTAGTATAATGTTATCTGAAAATGGGCTTGAATTAATTCTAAATATAGATTGTAAAATCTCACCCACTTAATTTTTTTTAAAAAACTGCATAATTATGATGATAAGAAAGGAGAATAAATGAAATTATATAAAATACCCAACTAAAATCACAAAAGACAGAAAAAATTTGGAAGATAAAAACAGAAACAAAGAACAATAGTGACAAAAAATAATAACAAATATGGTAGATATTAATGCAACTATATCACTAATAACCTTAAACATTAATAGTCTAAATACATCAATTTAAAAACAGATTGTCAGAGTAAATTAAAAGAAAACTATGTGCTAGTTACAAGAAGCCCATATTAAATGTAATTACACATATAGTTTTAAAATAAAGGGATGAAGAAAGATATACCACGCTAACACTAATCAAAAGAACTGGGAAGCCGGGTGCGGTGGCTCACGCCTGTAATCCCAGCACTTTGGGAGGCCAAGGTAGTTGGATCACTTGAGGATGGGAGTTTGAGACTAGCCTGACCAACATGGAAAAACCCTGTCTCTACTAAAAATACAAAATTAGCTGAGGGTGGTGGCACAAGCCTGTAATCTCAGCTACTTGGGAGGCTGATGGAGGAGAATCACTTGAACCCGGGAGGCAGAGGTTGCAGTGAGCAGAGATGGGCTTTCTCCATGTTGGTCAGACTGGTCTTGAACTCCCAACCTCATGTGATCCGCCCCCTTCAGCCTCCCAAAGTGCTGGGATTACAGGCGTGAGCCACTGTGTCCAGCCACTACTGCTTTGTAACATCACCCTAGTAGTCCCAGTTGATGTGATAAGTCAATACGAGAAATTTAAAATTACACAGATTGAAAAGATGAAATGAAACAGTCTTTGTTCATAGGTGATATTATCATTGACATGAAGAAATGGAAAAAATTAGAGGACCAAACAATTTTAAAAACCTTCTCAGAACTAATATGCACTTATAGCAAGGTTGCAGGATGCAAGGTTAATATACAAAGGGCAATTCTATATATACCAGCTATGAATAAGTGGAATTTGAAATAAAAAAATGTAATAACACTTACATTAGGACCCCAAAATGAAATACTTTGAAAACAAAATATGTTAACAAAATATGTACAAAATTTATATGAAGAAAACTATGAAACTCTAGTGAAAAGATATTGTATTAGAAGAAAAACTAAATATATGGAGAAATATTCCATGTTATGCATATAAAGAGTCAATAATGTCAAGATATCAGTTTTTTCCAATTTGGTTATTAGAGTCAATGCAAATTACAATAAAAATTCCAGCAAGGTATCTTGTAGATATTCACAAACCTATACTTAAGGGTTATGTGAAGAGACAAAAAAACTCAGAATACCTAACTCAATATTGAAGGAGAAAAAAAAAGAGTCAGATAATTGATACTACCCAGCTTTAGTCTTACAATAAAACTACGTTAATCAAGGCAGTGTGGTTTGGGTCTAAGAGAAGATTAGACAAATCAATAGAACAGAATAGAGAGCCCAGAAATAGATCCATATGAATGTGGTGTACTGATCTTTTAAAAAGCAGAAAAGTCAATACAATGAAGCAGAGATATTCTTTTCAAGAAATGGCACTAAAACAACTGAGAAAATATGCAAAAATTGAATTACACACAATCTTAAACCCTCCACAAATAAAAACAAACATAAATTATAGGCCTAAATTAAAACACAAAACTATAGAACTAGAAGATAAAGTAGGAGAACACCTAGATAACCTTGGGTATAACAATGACTTTTTATATATAATACTAAAAACCCAGTCTATGAAATAATTAATTAATAAGTTTACTGTCATGAAATTAAAAACTTCTGTTCTGCAAAAGACAATGACAAGAGAAAAAGAAGACAAGTCACAGACTGAGAAAACTATTTGCAAAATTCAAATCCAATAAAGCTCTGTTATCCAAAACAGACAAATAATTCTAAAACTCAACAATAAGAAAACGAAAATCCCTATTGAGAAATGGACAAAAGACTTGAACACACTCTTCCCCAAAGAATGTATACAGATGGCAAGTAAGTCTATGAAAATATATTCAATGCTATATGCCATTAGGGAATTGCAAATAAAAACAATGAGATATTACTCAACATTTGTTAGAATGGTCAATATACAAAACCTGACAACATTAAATGCTTGCAAGGATGTGGTCATTTTGTCACCAGTAAGGAATGACAGAAACTCTCATTCCTTAACAATGGGAATGCAAAATGGTAGAGCCACTTTGGAAGACAGTTTAGGAGTTTCTTACAAAGCTTAACCTACATTTTCCATATAATCCAGCAATTGTGCTCCTTAGTATTTAATCCTAGGAGCTGAAAACTTATGTCCGCCCAAACACCTGCACACAAATGTTTAAAGCAGTTTCATTCATTACGTCCAAAACTTGGAAACAACCACATAGCCTTCAGTAGGTTACTGGATAAATAAACTCGGGTACATGGAGACAATGGAATATTATTCAGTGCTAAAAAATATTAGCTATCAAGCCATGAAAAGATATGAAGGACACTTAAATGCATATTACTAAGTAGAAAAGAGTATTTCAACAGGCTACATGCTGTATGCTTCCAACTATATGACATTCAAGAGACAGTAAAGTTTCATGGTTGCCAGTGTTTAGGGGTAGGGAGGGATGAATAGAAAGAGGACAGAGGGATTTTAAGGCAATGAAACTACTCTGCGTGAAAACACAATAGTGGACATATGTCCTTATACATTTGTCAAAATTCATGGACTATACAACACCAAGGGGAACATTAAGGTAACCTGTGGTCTTTGGATAGTGATGATGCATCAATGTGCATATATCGATGATAACAAATGAACCAGATTGTGTGGGATTTTGATGGTGGAGGAGGTTATGAGTGCCTGGGGATATGTGGGAACTTCATACTTTCAATTCACCTTTTCTGTGAAACTAAAGTGGTCTAAAAATTAAAGTTTATTAATCTAAAATAGTAATAGTTTTAAATTTAATCTTTGTATTTTTCCTTTTGAACTTTTTGTATAAAATATAGAATGATACAATGAAGCAGTCTCCTCAGGGAAATTATTAACATAGTTGATCCATACAAGATCTCTCATATTTAATTTTCTCTTTTTACCCCAATTATCATGATACAATCTCCTTAGATAGCAATTATCATGTGTTGTGACATGTTCACAAAGACATATGCTTCCAAGAAAAATATGTTCTGGTGTGTGTGTGTGTGTGTGTGTGTGTGTGTGTGAATTAACATAAAGCTGCCTCTCCCAGTTCTGAGACAGCAAGACCAACCATTCCTCTTCCTCCTCTTCCTCAGGGTACTCAATTTGAAGACAAGGAAGATGAAGACCTTTATGATGATTCACTGCCACTTGATGAAGAATAAATATTCTTTTCTTTGTTTGACTCAATAACATTTCCTTTTCTCTAGCTTCCTTTATTGTAAGAATACAGCATACACACACACACACACACACACACACATACATACATAACATATAAAATATGTGTTAATCAACTGTTTGTTACCAATAAGGCTTCTGATCAAAACTAGGCTATTAGTAGTTAAGGTTTTGGAGAGTCAAAACTTATATGCAGATTTTCAAATGCATGGGGCATGGGCAACTCCAACCTCTATGTTGTTCAAGGGTCAATTATATTTATGCAGTGAAGAATGGACTAGGCAGTTTTTTAGCTCTTCCTCCCTCACTCTTAAACTGCAATCCTACTAATAATGTTCAAAAATTCTAATCTTACCAGAGCCTCATCCTGGTGCCAATTTAGGGAAACAGCATATTTTCCATCCTTTTCTATAATTATGCCATAATAGTAGGTATATTGTATATAGAAGGTTGCACTACTTGCTTGAAACCATAAGGAAATTATTTTGACAAAGGCAGTTGACAAAGGCAGGAATTGTAAGAGAAAAATCAATTCCCTAGGTTTTAAAATTAGCAAACAAACAATAGTTTACATATTTGAAGATTTTTAATTTTGCTGCCTTAGATTTTAATGTTAGTACTAATCAAAGTCATCTTCCATTCTCTTCAATTGCCAACTTAAGTAATTTGTAATAGTGGGCTTATGTTGCAATTAGAATTTTTTCTTTGCTCTTCTGTTTTACAATTGGATACCATATGTGAAGGAGCATATTCAATTTTGAAAAACCTGTTTGCTTACAATTCAAGCCAAGTGCAATTTTCACTAATTGCTTTAAACTATTCTATAATAAGGAGGTTTTAAAATGTTGGTCCCAATATGTGGTTAATGTGAAAAGTTAAAATGAAAGTTTAATATAAGATCTATCTACGCTTTAACCCAAAATAATTATCCCTTGATATTTGCAAAGAACAATACAAAATTAACCCTAAAACACAGTGTCAGGTTTGAAGAAAAGAGTAATAAAAAAATGGGGCGTATTAGAAACAGTAAATCAAAGCTAATGAAGCAACATTAGCACTTTTATGTTGTAGGTTCTAATTAGAAAGTCTGTTAATGAAATTGGGGCATTTACTTAATTGCTGTGAACAATTATTTTCAAATTAAGCTTGGCAATTAAATAGCATGATTAAGCTTGGAGTAGTGGATTTAGGTAGGGGTATTGCAACTATTTTGTATGCTGTATTATGTATGGCAGTTTAAGCTCTGAGTATCTGCTGATTAACAAATGTAAATGGCATGCAGTGCTTCTTGGTCTTGGCTATTTTTGCGAAGATGTTTCCTATTGCCTTAAATACTTGCCTTGCACAGTAGCTTGTAACTACTGGAACCCAAACCAAAAACCTGCCCCACTTAACTTAAATAGATTTTTTTTCCTTCCCATAAATGTCAAACTTCCTGAAATAAGCTTGTACATTTATAGGCTCCATTCGCATCCCTTTCATTTAGCACTTTAACTCTTGCTCCCAGTCTTCTGTGCTATCACAAATAGTACTCATTGTCGCAACATAAATGTGTCAAATTGATTCATTATTAGTAAGTTATTTGATCCTTAATTATAACCTTTGGGAAAGCTGTTATTAGCATTTTTATTTCCCAAGCAACACTGAGGATCAGAAAGACTTTTTCTAAAACCTTTTCAAAGCAACCCAGTTGCTAAATGGCAGGATAGGAATGTGAACATAAATTCACTTACGGCAACCCCTGTGTATCTTCTGTATAATGGGATTTCTTCTCCGTATGTCCACAAATGCAGTTCATTGCTTGGTATTTGATACTGCTGATCACATTCTCACTGGGAAATTTCCTTGGCTTTCAAGTTACCATTATACCTCCTGTTTCCATTTTATTTCTTCCATGTCTCCTTTCTTTTGCAAGACTTCTTCCTCATTCTACCTCCTAAAGGTAGCCAATGTTCACTTCTCAGGTTTTTTATGTTGCATTGAATGTAAGGTTTTAGTAAATGTAATCAAGTATAGAGGCAAACTTGTTATTGCCCTAAGCGCCACTCACATGCAACTAATCACATCAAAATGATCAGTATTTATTTATTGATAACTTTTCATTGTAACTATTCCCTCTGCCCTTTAAATTTTTTTTTTTTTTTCATTCTTCTAGAAACAGAGTCTTCTCTGTCACCCAGGCCAGAGTGCAGTAGCATGATAATAGCTCATTAAAATCTCAAACTCCTGGGCTCAAGCAATCCTCCCACCTCAGGCTCACAAATAGCTAAGACTTCTGGCACATGCCATATGCCCTGATAATTTTTCAAAAATTTTTTTTTCTTTGTAGAGAAAGGGTCTCACTGTATTGCCCAAGCTGGTCAAAAACTTCTGTCCTCAGGCAACCCTCCCACCTCAAACTCCCAAAATGCTAGGATGACAGGTATGAGTCACCATTTCTGGCCAAAACCTCTACTCTTAACACACTGATTTCCCTGCTGCTTTTGAATAGGATTTGCTAATCTTTCAGAACCATTTTATGGCTTATTCCTGTTCTTTCATAAATGAGAGTAGCTTCCCATTCTTTTACACCTAACTTCTAAATTTCTGTTGGTATGTTTAGGCCGCTATGACAAAATACCTTAGTTTGAATAATTTATAAACAAAAGAAATTTATTTTTCACAGTTCCGGAGTCTGGGAAGTTCATGCCAGCAGACCAGCGTCTAGTGAGGGCCTGTTTTCTGGTTCATATATGGTGCCTTCTTGCTGTGTCTTCACATGGTGGAATAGGCAAAGCAGTTCTCTTGGGCCTCTTTTAGAAAAGCAGTAATTCCATTCATGAGAGTGGATCTCTCATGTCCTAATCACTTCCTAAAGACTCTGATATGGATAGGCTTTGTGTCTCCATTCAAATTTCATCTTGAATTATAATCTCCATAATCCCCACATGTCAAGAGAGAGACCAGGCAGAGGCAATTGAATCAGGGGACGGTTTCCCCCATGCTGTTCTCATAATAGTGGTGAGTTCTCATGAGGTCTTACGGTTTTATAAGGAGCTCTTTCCCCTTCACTCAGCACTTCTCCTTTGGGCCGTTTTGTGAAGAAGATGCCTTGGTCCCCTTCGCCTTCCGCCATGATTGTACGTTTCCTGAGGCCTCCCCCGTCACGCTAAACTGTGAGTCAATTAAACCTGTTTCTTTTATAAATTAGCCAGTCTCGGGCAGTTCTTTATAGTAGTATGAAAACAAACTAATACAGACTCAACACATGATTTTTGGGGCAACAACAACACGAAGGCCATAGAAATTATCTTTCAGTATCTAATATTTTTTGTGTGAATTTTGGTAACCAGAAAAGTGTGTGTGACAGAAGATTTTGAAAGAGATCAGTAAGTTTTGTCAAATAAATTTTTTTAATTGTTTAAGTGGCCTCTTTTTAATGGGAAAAATCCATAAAATAACTAAATAACATGCAATTTATCTATGAATTAATTTATAAGAATCAACATTTGTAATTTTCCACTTATTTATTTGAAATAATATATTCAAACCTTGTAGCCCAATTTATGAATGTTGAAGCAAAAGTGTATGCCTATTGGGGTAATAGATGTCTGCTGTTCTTTTATAAATTTTGCCAAAATCTAAATTAAAATTAAGTAAAGTTGAACATTATACCGTCAATTAAAAATCTGAAAGTGGGTAAATAGAATTTCACCACTTTTCTTTTCCTTAGTGTCATGTTGAATATTATTCTTCAATGTATCAAGTATAAATTGAATTTAGGAGTTTTTTACTATTTTATAAAATTAAATATGCTTTTATATAATATTGATATGTTTTCCATTGTATATATGTACAATTTTGAGAATTTTTTTTCATTGTGTGGATGAATATACTGAATATAGACATTGAGTTTATGTGAAAAGCAATGAAAAAATATTGAACAAACACAGTGATTTGTCATTCTGGCTATTGCTTGGAGCATTCTGATTATAAATACTCTTTGTAATTAGCCAATTGTAATTATCTAAATCAGGGATCAGAAATTATGGCCTGTGGACTAAATCTAGTCCACGTCTGGTTTTTATAAATAATATGTTTCTAAATTTTATTTTATATTATTATACATATTTGTTATTATTTTATAAATAATGTGTTTGGAAGACAGCCTTACTGATTTTCATATACATTGTCTGTGGCTATTTTTGCCTCGTAATGGTTAAATTAAATAGTTGCAACAGGGATCAGATCGTCTGCAAAGCATCAAACATTTACTATCTGGCCCTTTTATAAATTATGTTTGTTTACGTATAGGCTAGAAGAATAGAACAAATGTAAATATTCATACATGACAACAATTTTGTTTTCTTTTGGCAAGCTGCCAAAATAATTAATTTACCTTTAAATGTGTATTTTTGTGCCAAATTTTATAGTCAATTAGGGAAATAATTGGAGAACACCCATTCTTAGACAACTTTTGATTTCTTGCCTAACCTAATTTTTTCAGCTATAAGTTTCCTTCAGCGGATTACTTCCAATAAGTATCCCACTGTGTTATTTATCAAATTATTGACTCTCAACTGTATATGTATCCCTTACTTCCTCCTCTGAAAATAAAGCTGGGCCTTTTAAATGTCTGTACTTTGCTGGCTGGTAGGATTTAAAATTGACCAATAGAGGGTAGTAGAGGAACTGTGAAGGAAGAATGGGTATTTCATTCTCAGGGTGCTCTTCTCAGTAGGTTCCTGCAGTGCGCAGTTTCTCTGCAGTTCAGCTCCTTCAGCAATGGGTTTTCCATCATCTGCTTCCTGCAGTGCAGGACAGACAACAGCTTAGCTCAGCAAAACCTCGGGCTGATTTCCTAAGCTCTGAGGTATGGCATCTCTCTGTGGATAGCTTGCCCCTGAAACACAGAGAGCCAATTTTCAGCAAATTCTGCTAGGACAGCACCTGAGATTTCAGTATGTTTCAGTGAGCTAAGGCAAGGTCAATTCCACTGAGATCTGGATTTCAAGTTTGGGGTGTTGTGTGTGAGGGGCTCTTCCATAGGTGCTCTCTACATCTAGATGTATGATTGCGTGTTACTCCTCTCTTCTCCTATCTGTATTCTTCAGAGTTCTCTTTCTTCTTAGCAAATTCCCTGAGCTTCAATCCTCTGCTTTAGTTAATAGTTGTTTATACTGAACATTTTCTCTTTAAAATACAATGTTGCTGTCTTCTGGTAAGACTCTGAAAAATACACGAGAAACACCTAAAACTTCTTCACAAGTTTAAAATTAAACTCATAATCAAGCCCCTAAAGTGTTGGAACTTCTCTCATATTATGTGTATTGTTAGTCATCCAAGAAGGAAGCTTTGAGTGAATTTAATTTCTATTGCTGGCTCTTAATTAAGCCATGTTCCCATATAATCTGTGGAGGTGTGCATAAATGCATACGTGTGCACACCCACACATACACTCATCTACTTAATCCTCATGTCCTGACAATTTTAGGATAATTTCAGGATGGCCTTCAATTTCTTGATTATTCTCAAGTCCAATCCATGTGAGAGAAACTAAAAATTTTAATCATGTCTTTCAACAATTATTGCCTTTTATCACCTCCATCACCATCACCATCATTTGAACGACCAGTACCATGACTCTTTATTCTGTCATCAAATCATTTTAGCGAAACCTAATCCAATTGACATTCAAGTATTCTGCCTACTCTAGAAATGCAACATGGCTTCTGGTGATACTTCAGACCATCTCACAATTAAGCAGTATGACTTAAAAGTAAATTCTTGCTTGTGCAACCTCACCTGAGCCCTCAAGGATGCAATTCTAATCTCATATTCACCATCGAGAATTTTTAAAATGCTCTCCATGGCCGGGTGCAGTGGCTCAAGCCTGTAATCCCAGCACTTTGGGAGGCCGAGACAGGCGGATCACCAGGTCAGGAGATCGAGACCACCCTGGCTAACACGGTGAAACCCCGTCTCTACTAAAAAATACAAAAAAACAAACTAGCCGGACGAGGTGGCGGACGCCTGTGGTCCCAGCTACTCGGGAGGATGAGGCAGGAGAATGGCGTAAACCCGGGAGGCGGAGCTTGCAGTGAGCTGAGGTCCGGAGTGATCTTGCAGTGAGCCTGGGCGACAGAACAAGACTCCGTCTCAAAATAAAATAAAATAAAATAAAATTAAAATAAATAAATAAATAAATAAAACGCTCTCCACACTCTTCACATCTCCAACCTATTCTCCTTTGTCTTCACCTCCTACCACACACATAAAACATAAGACAGCTGGGGAGATAATCAATGAAGTATCAATGTGTCAGTATCATCTGCATAATATTATCAGCTCCATGTAGTTTTCTTATGTCACCATCCTATTTTTTTATGTTATCAAAATTGTAGATGAAATATCTCAGTTTCTTATTCTTAAACATTCATTTCCCTTTTCTATCACTTTAATGTCTCCATCTCTATCCACCTCTTCCTATTAAAATGTACATATTCTTGTCTATTCTATTATTTATAAAAGGAAGTCATTCTCATAGAAATAGCAAATAGAATAGTGGTTAGCAGAGACTGGGAAAGGTAGGGGAAATAAGGGGATGTGGAAAGATTGGTCAGCAGTGACAAAACTATGGTTAGATAGGAGAAATAAGTTCTGGTGTTCCATTGCATAGTAGGATGACTACAAGTAACAGTAATGCATTGTATATTTCAAAATAGCTTGAAGAGAGGTTTTAAAATATTCTTACTATAAAGAAATGATAAATATTTAAAGGAATGAATATGCTAATTACCCTGATTTGATCACTATATTATTGATTCATGTATCAAAACATCACCTATACCTCATAAATATGTACAATTATGTGTCATTGATAAATTTCAAAAACATTAAAAAATGAATAAAATAGGGGGAAAATAAAACAACTATAGTAACCACAAAAATAGTCATTTTTTTCATCTCTTTCCTTCTCATTCAATAATACCTTTCTCAAAAACATTGCTAATATCCAACTTGTTGATCAACCCTTTCTCTCTCACATCTAAACAATTGTAGCACATTTTTTATTCTAATTTTTGACTATGCTTAATTCTCTCAATTCCCATAACAACATGAAAGTCCATCTTCCATCACATCTTACAAACTTTTGTAATTGTTTCTTCTATCCATTCCTAGCTACCAGATTCATTTTTGAATATTCATTTAGATTGTTTGAATGAAAATGCTAATAAGGCCATATCAATTTCACCTTAATAGCCTTATGTCATCTCATGATGTTCACAAGGAAAAAAGAATTCTGAAAAATTTCAGTTGAAAGCTTTAAAATATTTACCTTTCAAATATGTCTCATACAACTTTCTCTGTGTCTCTGTCTTTCTCCCTGAGTGTGTGTGTGTGTGTGTGTGTGTGTGTGTGTGTGTCATTATCTACTGGCCTGTTTCATTGGATTGCATTCAATTCTGCACATTACATTGTCTCTAAATCTCTAATTTCCCCCCACAATCAGGGACTTGCAAAGGTGTTTCAGTGGGTGCAAGTTTCTAATGGTGATAATTCAAATGATTTAATTTCTAGTTTTAATAATTAAATACTGTACATAGCTCCACTTAAAAATACAATGGTATGACGTCTGTGATTTTTAAGTGGGCTCATATAAGGGGTTACTGACTTGAAGTGAACTTGCTAATGACTCAGCCAACAATGTATCTGAATTGTTTCTTTACTTGTATCAGTTTTTACCATATTGGTTAGCTTTATTGCTTTCAATTAAATTTTGTTTAATTTATTTCCAGAATAAAAACTAGATTGAAGATAGAAAGCAGAAGCATTGATGATGAAGTTAATAATAATTCTGTAAATAAACAAGTTGAGTTTCATTGTACTATATATTGCATTTATATTATTAAAATCATGCACAACATGTCAACATATCAAGCTGTCTTTGTCAACTTTGAAACTAGCTCCGGTGCTAAAAAAGAGAAAATAAAAGACTGGTTACATATGAAATTGCCTTTTTATATTTCTTGAGAATAAAATATATTCAACCATAATGTGCTAATGTTTTTTTTTTTTTTTTGCTTTTAGATAGAAATCTAACACCCTCTGTACTATCTCATTAGTCAGAAGCAAAACATAAACACTATTACGATAAAACACTCATTTAGTTTAGAAAAAAATTCAAGAAACCTAACAATAGCTTATGAAAGCAATATATTTATATTACATGGCATAAGATATAATTCTGTCTCAACCTATGTTTGGTATATACTCAGTCCTCCAAATCCCCAAATTCATCTATATACAATACATTGTTTATTACTATATTATTCCTACATTTTTCTGAGATAATTAAAGTCAACAATATACTTTTTTTAAATGACTCAAATGCTCAAAGTTGCCTGTCCAAAATACATATAAATATATTGTGTTCATATTGCTGTGAAATATTTTCTTAAAACTTACAGTACAAACTTTATGGTAAAAATATTCCCTATAATTTATAATATAGCATGTAAAAATGAAAAACATTCTTAAATTTCTAAGAGGATTTATATAATAGTATGGTATTGTTAAAGAAGTCCCCCAACCCTGCCAGGAGTGGTGGCTCACGCCTGTAATCCCAACACTTTGGGAGGCTGAGATGGGCAGATCATGAGGTCAGGAGATGGAGGCCATCCTGACTAACGCAGTGAAACCCCATCTCTCCTAAAAATACATAAAAATTAGCCGGGCTGGAGGCGGGTGCCTGTAGTCCCAGCTACTCTGGAGGCTGAGGCTGGAGAATCATTTGAACCTGGGAGGTGGAACTTGCAGTGAGCTGAGATCGCGCCACTGCACTCCAGCCTGGGCGACAGAGCGAGACTCCCATCTCAAAAAAAAAAAAAAAAATCCCCCAACCCAAAATAAGAAACACTGAATTGCTCCAAGGAACCATGTTCTGTTCTTTCATGTCTTAGAGCTTTCAGTGATTATGTTCCCTCAGCCTTGAACACTCTCCCCTTCCTCCTTTCAGACTTCACCCATGTGATATCTACTTATTTAATCTAACTGTGAACATTGTCACTTCGTTCAAGCTTTTCCCAATTCACCCTCCTGTCTGGGTTAAGCCAGAATGTATTTGACCCTACAGCATTTTGAACATCTCTTTTAAAATACACATGAAATTATTAGTTACTCATCTTATTTTCTGGAAGAACATAGGCACCAAAAGTTGAAAGAATTTGCCTGCTTTTTTCCTACTATGTGTACATATCACGTAGTCAAAGTTATAGTATGAATGAATAAATGGGCTTCTAATTTGTCTTCCTGCCTTTCCGTTTGCCCCCCTCCATTTTTTTTTCTTTAGCGACCATTAAAGCCATCTACCAAAAATGCTAATCACATAGTTTGGTGACTGCAGCTCACCTAGAGCTCAAGTTCCCCTTTTGTTTGTTTACAAATCATTAGAGATTTAATTACAGGAGCAGATTCTTAATTCATACTCCCAAAAGTTCTAACTCTATGGGTAGGCATAGGGTCTAATTCTGATGACATTTTGAGAAACGCTAATCTACAGAATAAAAGCACAGTGCCTTTGTATGCTATTTAATGCCTGCTGTTTTCTCACCTGTCCCTCTGTTCACTTTTTAATGTGCTTTTCTACACAACTGTTTGTAGTTCTCCATAAATACCATGCATTCTCAGGGTTCACTGTTCATGCTTCTCCCCTCTCTAAAACAATTTACTTCAAACCTGAGAACAAATGTAAGCAAAGTGTGCCACATTTCCAAACCTATTTCCACATTTAGAAAGATTCCGCAGACAAGAAAAGCCAAGGCTGAATTATCTGCAAACACTGTATTTTCACAAGAGTATTGTATCTGCCTATATCAGACCACATTACCACTTGTTTAAGTAGTATACTTATACTCATAACCTGAGTTTTAGAATAGATTCCACTCTACAGAATGAAGCTCCTGATATGCCGAGCTGTTTATTTTGCACATATTCCATCGTGTAGGCAATATTTGCTTATGTGTGGCTGTCCCAAGTGAAGTACGTGTCCCTCTCACTCAGGAACTGTGCTTTATTCATCCGCACATTCCTAACATCAACCACAGTACTCAACATGTCATGAGATTCCAGTAAATTAGAATTAAACTAATTATTTGCTGTTTATTATTTGCTCTTTAATAGGACTGAAATAAGCAATGTCCATAGAGTATTTAATTAATTTCTTCCAACAATCCAGATATTCTCATGTAACAGATGGAGAAATTCAGGTTCTGAGATACTTAAATTACCTTATTATTAGTTTGAGAATTCAAGTTCCAATCCAGGACTGTCTGGCCACAAAGTCTAAATGTAAGTGATAATAGAAAATTACTAATCCTGTACCTAATGTACCACTTAATTAATCATTATGTCCTGTGTTGCATGGCTGCTTCAAATAGTTTGTATTTCTATCAAATAATATAATTTTTATCAGAGATTTTCCTACTTATGTTGAAGTGTTACATACTGTTAGTATGATGATTTACTGTATCGTCACCCTTTGTCCTTAGTATGAAACCTAAGGGCTTCTTGTGTCATACTTTCTACAGGCATTTGGGATACTATATGATTTCATGATAAAATAAAAGTCACCATAGCAATTATTATTTTGCATATCAGAAGAATCACACATGTGTTTAGTAGATATGATTAGAATACAGATTAATGTTTTAGAGTTGAAATTAACATTCAAAACAAAACAAATATGGTCCAATATGGGACTAAAGCACTAAACAATGTTTCTTATGGTGCTGAATGTTATATGCAAATGTATGTCTACATTTGATGTGTTTAAGAAACTGCATTAAATGACATTATTCTTTATGCATAAATATTAGGATAATTATAACTTCATATTTATATATTCTCTGATGTATGTGTTTAACTTGCAGTACTTTTCACATCATTTTAAGAAGCCAGATAATGTTTTGAAATGTCCAATAGAGACCTCTTTCTCATAAAATATCATGGTGTTTTATGTGAACAAACAGTTTTAGAATTGGTAAAAATTAGGTTTAAAACCAAGCTCCCAATATTTGTTATTTGAGAATGCTTGGCCATGCAACTTATATTCTCTAAGTTTTTCCATTTGAAATATTAAGATAAGAGACAAAAAGAAAACTTAATATTAATCATTATCCATTGAGAAATTGTCATGTGTCCAACTCAGTACTAAGGACTTTATTTGTTCTTGGGTCCGTTGTAAAGCTACGTCCTGCTTGTAGCTCTAGCTTTGATGCTAACAGCATGGACTATCACTTCAGAATTCCTAAGATTAATATTTTCCATGTCTTCTGGCACTAAGTGCTCTTACCTGTGAACCCGGGCACTTTACACTCCATATCTTAGTATTTTCATCTTCAAAATGGGAGATAAAATAATAGCATCTACCTCATGGTAATGTGGTGAAGATAAAATGAGCTAATATACACATATATGTAAATCAGTGCCAGTCTCCCAAATAGTAAATGTTAGCAGTTTTTATGATTTCAAAATATAGAGCATGTAAAAGTTGGTGCTTTTCTATTGGAAAAAAAAAAGGAAGTGATTTTTTTTCTTTGTTTTTTTTTGATATGGAGTTTTGCTCTTGTTGCCCAGGCTGGAGTGCAACAGAGAGGTCTCATCTCACTGCAGCCTCCGCCTCCCAGGTTCAAGCGATTCTCCTGCCTCAGCCTCCCCCGTAATTGGGATTACAGGCATGTGCCGCCTCACCCAGCTAATTTTGTATTTTTAGTAGAGATAGGGTTTCTTGATGTTGGTCAGACTGGTCTCGAATTCCCGGAGTCAGGTGATCCACCCGCCTCCCAAAGTGCTGGGATTATAGGCCTAAGCCACCACACACAGCCGCAAGTGATTTTAAGAAAGTAAAGATTGCAGACAATTCTCCATGTATCTTGCCTTTCTCCCTATTGTACAAGCAAAGTCTCTGGCTGAGTTTATTCCTTGCTGCCTTGTAAGGATTTTGTACAGCAAATAGTCTTACAAGAGAGGCAGTCTTTCCCTCTGGGACAAAAATACAGGTTTACTGTTTAATAAAGGTCATGTTTTCCTACAGGTTGGGTAGGATCATGGACCACCATAAAAATTTTGGATTTCCTGTGCTTGGGGTTCCTCCCCTGGAATGCAACTCGCAGCCTTGGAGCTTAGGGAACCGGCACACATGTTAACTTTCTGGCTACTGCTATTTCTGTGTATAATTAACTGTCCTTTGTCTCTGATCCAGGAGTCTCATGCTTTCTGCCAGCATCCATGGAGCTATAATAGGCTAACTTGTTAACTTACAAGTAGATAAAGTCTCAGATCCTTCACAGCTCTTGACAGTTTTGACAACATAATTGATAGAAATATACATTTCTGGAAGAGGAACAATAAAGGTGTTGGGGCCAATTAACAGGATTTGAGAAAAGTCCAAGAGAATATATGTTAACCAAATTGTACAGTTAATTGCTGCACAATAGATGGTCTTTCATTCATGCCTGTTCAGGAGGAAGAATCAAGGAGGTGACTGCAGGCTATAACCAAGAAGTGGGTTTCAAAGGCAGCTATTGGCATGGGCCCTGGTTATGGTTAATGCTCCTCAGGATGCAGAAATTTCCTAGTCAATGTTGTGGTCGCTTTCAGGTACAAAGCACTACAAACATTATCACTAAGGTGTTTTTTTCCCCCTGACAGGCATAATTTTCTTTTCTCTTTCTCTTTCAGTCAACACTTGAGTATGTAAAGAGGGAAATGTGTGACTTCTATGGTCATAAATCAGAATAATTCATTACAAATTTGGTTGTTTCAATTAGGAGATGAGAGGTAGGACGTACATTTTTGTTAAGAAAAAAGTAGCAATAGCTGAGTTCTCTGAAGGCTTAGCTCTTTCTGCAGTGTATCATGACAACCTCAGATACATTTAAACATTGCAGTAAAGAGTCTCAGAGGTTTTTTTTTTTGCAGGAGGCCCTGATTATTGTAGGGGAGATTTGGTCTTTTGGGAGTGATTTCCCTGAGAAAAAGCGCTCTTGTGTGAAATCATAGAAGAGAAATTGATATGCATTTAGGCCTTCACTGTCCCTGACTAAGTTTACAATGCTAATGCAGGTGAACCACTGGAAAATGAGAATCTAAACTGTCTTAGTCTGCTCAGGCTACCATAACAAAATGCTGCAGACTGGGAGGTTTAAACACAGAAATTTATTTTTTCACGTTTCTGGAGACTAGACATTCCATATCTACCAACAAACCTCCTGGTGAGGACCCTCTTCCTGACTTGTAGACAGCCACCTTCTCACTGTATCTTCATGTGACCCTTCCTTGGTGCATAGGAGCAGAGAGAGAGAGAGAGAACACGCTTTCTGGGGTCTCTTCTTTTAAAAACACTAATTCTGTGGAATTGGAGCCCTACCTTTATTAATTCATTTGTACTTAATTACTTCCTTAGGTACTCCATCTCCAAATACAGTAGTGCTATGGGTTAGGCCTTCAACATATGAATTTTGGAGAGACACAAGATTTCATTACATTACATTGACTCA
The DNA here is from genome assembly GCF_000951035.1 of Colobus angolensis palliatus. NCBI lineage: Eukaryota > Metazoa > Chordata > Mammalia > Primates > Cercopithecidae > Colobus > Colobus angolensis. Next base: position 7,864,497 of record NW_012113919.1, on the reverse strand, counting down.
AAGAATTCCGAGTAAATTTTAGTGAGACCTACAGCCTTGAAAGAAATCTCCTTGCCATTATGTCGAAACCATTCAAACATTTAAGAGATATTACCATGAAAATGAGGCAGTAGATGCCCCAGATTATGATGGATTCCTTAATCTACAGCGGAAAACCACTGCTGTACAAGTCAAGCCTAAGGCAGTCAAAAGTTTGTTTGAAGCCCAGCAGACGCCCTACCACTTGACAGAAAAGGTGAATGGTTTTTGCTTAAAGGTGAGGAGTCACTCTCTCCCTCCAACCGCCATGATCCTTTTATCCCATTCTAACCTGAATGTAGTTATTATGAGAATAAATATGATTGGGGTGGGATTGAGGACCCCCTGTCCATAAAGTCAATAAGAGCAATACAATCTGTCTAAGAATTTGGGGGAATTTCAGGAAGGAGAGAAACACTAACTTTTATAGCTCTGTTGGATGCAGGCACCCAAGTTACTGTCCTATCTGGCAGGATATACAGGTACTCAAATTCAACAGACGGAGTTTGGATAAAGTTTACAGTGGGGGAAGGAAACTCAGATAACCTTATCAGTGGGGATTTTTCTGACTAATTAATGTACTGTTGTTTTGGCTTTCATGGCTGAATGTATAACTGGTACTGTACATGTGTATACTGTGAATATTCATCTAGTCCAGAGGGAGTTATCACAATCAGGAAGAAACTTACGGAGAAATGTTCTAATGGGAGAATATATATTTGAAGTATTCCCTGAACTCCTGAGTCATTTTCTAATAGTGAGTAAATCGAATTAAATGTTACTGCCCCAAAGCTGGGCACAGTAGCTCACCCCTGTAATCCCAGCACTTTGGAAGGCCGAGGCGGGCGGATCACAAGGTCAGGAGATCAAGACCATCCTGCCTAACATGGTGAAACTCCGTCTCTACTAAAAATACAAAAAATTAGCCAGGTGTGGTGGCAGCACCCTGTAGTCCCAGCTACTCAGGAGGCTGAGGCAGGAGAATGGTGTGAACCTGGGAGGCGGAGCTTGCAGTGAGCCAAGATTGAGTCACTGCACTCCAGCCTGAAGGGCAGAGTGAGACTTCGTCTCAAAAAAAAAAAAAGGGTTACTGCCCCAAATCACATGACTTTGCTTCTTTGCTTACTCATGACAACTTCCCAGAGGGATAACTGACTCATTATTTGTGTGCATGCTATGGGCAATTTTCCCTGTAAGGGAATTCTCTGATTAGGAATGATTATAGGAAATATATTCCTGACTCTAGCTAAAACATACTACATTGGCCCTGTATGGTACTACATTGACCCTGGAAGGTTTTCAGTTCATCTGCAACTCAATGACCAGTGTTGCTATGGATGATAAAATCGTCCTTGCTATGCAAGGTAGATTCTGTGAAATCCTGAATTCACTCTGACTTACCTGGATTGATTTTCAGGTCAAGTGAAAATGTCAATATAAAAAATTAAGGAGGAAGCCACCTGATTTGTTAAGGTAGAACCTCATGATTTGTGAAATGTGTTTAGTTGGTTTATTTGGAGTCTTGTTTGAGGTCCTAAATGGGATACGTTTGAGGTCAGTGCTGAAGATTGGCCTCATTTGATCTTCACTGTGTTATTGGTTGCAAATTTCATTAAAGACCTTATAGGACAAATGGAATAGCTTTGATTCCAGACTCAGTCAGTAAGATTAATTCCAAAGGTCAATGTAATTATGGGAAAATGTACTAGAAACCCAGACTGTAGAAACAAAGGGTGGATATGATTGGACATTCTCAAGAGGTCTCATATTTTCACATACTTGCAAATAGAAGCATTGACTCTGTTCAGCACTGGCTTTTCAAGAACGGCTGTGTAGGAAACTGCCTTGGAAAAAAAAGATAGTATCTCCCTACAGAGAAAATGAAAAGTTTGCTTACAGTCCAGTATAATAAAGATAATATCTCTCCATAAGGCAAGCATCAGGCCAACTTAGTGTCTAGTCAAAGAGACAGAGTTCGCTAAACAAAGTGCTTTCTTTTCCTCCAGTAACACAATCCAACACATGTGCAGATATCAGATGGTCTTTATTTCACCCTAGAGAAATTGACAGTCAAAAAACTGGCACAAATGTTGATACTCTGGCTACTGCTATTCCTGTAATAAAGTGTCCTTTGTCTTTCACGCAGGAGTATTGTGTCTCCTTCTAGCTCCCATGAAACAAGGGCAGAATAACTTGTTAGTTTGCAAGTAGGGTAAAATCTCAGTCTTAACTTTTCTTGACACCAAATACAATATCTAAAAGATAATATCTAAAAGATGAAACTCCTCTTTCGTTATATAATATAGCATAGTGATTCTCAACATGGAATTTAAATGTAGACTGACTTTGTGATATGGAGCACACCTCACCTTGCTTCTTTGTCTTAGGTTTTGTGGTAGGTAGGACTTTTAAGAGGCCCCCAAGATTTCTGCCCGTAGTATATAAGTCCTGTTCAATGTCTTCCAAGCTATGTGTGGAGGAGACTTGTGAATAGCATAGGATTTTATTTCCACGATTAAGTCAGTAATTGGTTGCCTTTATGTTAATCAAAAAGGAAATCATCCTGGGTGAATCTAAGCTAATCAGGTGAGTCATTTTAAAGACAGTCTACAAGTTAAAAAAAAAAAAGTCTTTCAGATTGATTTGAAGCATTAGCAGGTATTTTTCTTCGAGGTCATTAGATGGCAAGCAAACAAACACATTGCAAGCTGTCTATGGAGGGGGACAGCTGCTAGAAGCTGAGGACCTCAGCCTTATAAAGAGAATTCTTACAAAGAAGAGAATTGCCAAAACCTACAGAAGTTTGGAAACAAACCCTGGGCTCCGAATGAGAACCATCACATGGCTGGCAGCTTGATTTTAGCTGTGTAGTTTCCTGAGCAGTGAATCGTGATTTGTTTTTCTAAGACCAGCCGAGCGGCCACAAAAGAACCAGCGGGTAGGCAAGTGTAGGAGCAAAACTGCAAGTTTATTTTGGTAACCTAGCTTCAGGGAAAGAAGGTGGGTAGGGAGAAGTCTGTCGGCCTCCGGCAAAGGAGGCCGGCAGAGTCCCCCGGTGGGGCTCTCGGATGGAGTTCCCACAGTCCTGACATCCCGACAGGAGTGGGGCTGTGAGAAGGCCGCCTGGCTCACTGGCGGAAAGCGGCTTTTCTAGGAGTGGGAGGGCAATAGGCGGGGCACGGGCGTGTCGGTGGGGGCTTTCCGCAGGTGCGACCAGGTAAACCTTGGTCTCTTTGGATTGACGTCACCTGGCGCATGCCCGGTTGGTCTGCACCCTCCCTGGGTGGTGGCTGCATTTTCGCGCGCGCGGGAAAAGTTGGGGGAGGGATGAAGAACCCGGAAGTGCACCATCTTGCCTCCGTTCATCCAAACAAATCGAGCCATGTCATGCCCCGACTCCTGGCCTTCAGAAACTATGAGGTAATTTTTGTAATTTCAAATTGCTTAATGTTTAGTTGTTTCTTGCATAGCACAGAAAATAAACGTGATTTTTTTGTATCCTAAAAATGTGGTTAAAAGCAGCATTTGCCTCATAGCTTCCCCGGGAGGATTAAAGGAGTAAATATACATTAAAATGGTTTCAGAAGTGCCTGGCCCATAGTAAGAGCTATGTAAAGGCTCGGTCTTATGATTATATATGATTGCTTTAAGCTTGCTAACTTGTGCTTTTATCGCCTAATAATTCTAAGTGGGGGTGCCAGGATACACCAGTTTTCCACTTACATAAGAAAATAATCATAGCTTCACTAAGTCATTTATAATACACTGTGAAGACGTTTGGCTACATGGAAAATGTTAAGTGGAAAAACTATTTTTGCTTCTTGCAAGCTTCCTGGAAGCCTCCAAAGCAAGCACATGCTGAACATGGCTCATTGCAAACTGTGAAGGAGGCAAAGCTGCTCCTTTAGTTTCCAGACCTCCGCATTTGCCTCACCACCTTTTGAAGCTTTTTATATAGATATATTCCCACGCATATGCATAATTTTAAATACATGCATAAATGTAATAAAAATATAGGTATTTTGTTTCGATCTAATTTCCCTCTTTTAGTTGTGGGATTGGCTTTTCTCTTCTTATCACTTTGCCACCTCTCCTAAGTGACTTCACCCTTCTCAACATCATACGTTTACCCAAAACCACAAAACACCTAATATGCATCCTACTACACACACACACACACACACACACACACACACACACACACATATACACAGATAGGTTGTCCAGGCATGGTTTGAAAATATATTCACATTGTCCATATGATACATTTTATTAAATATGCAATTTTATTTATATGCATGTATAAATATATATTTATGCATATACATAAACATATGTGTTTATTTCATACTTTACTTTTCTCACTAAACAATTACCTCGTGAAAATACCTTCCTGCCAACTTTATGTCTTTACTCTCTTCCCCATTTTTAATGTTCATCTCCCTCCCACAAAAAACAGATCCCACCCTACTTGTCAATGGTCTCGTAGTTCACCAACAGAGTGGTGTGGGCTGCATCACGGTAGGTGGGAGGAAGTAGGGAGGTGAATGGGATGTTTGCATGGAGCTGTGTGGGCTATGCTGACATCATGCTGAGGGATGTCACTGTTAGACAAGTGGCCATCTTCAGAACCTCACCTGAGTATTTTCAATTCAGGAACAAATATGCTTTACAGGTCTTCTTTAGACAGCATTTGTGGAAGTGATGAAGTGCATGACCCACACTGGCCATATGACAGCCCTGAATCTCTTGACCTGAGCAGCCAGTGACTGATTTCTGGATTCCGTCAATTCTGGGACTTGAGACATGGTTTTCTTATTGAATCAGTTGTAATGAAAACCTAAGTCAGGCCTGGTGTGGTGGCCTACACATGTAATCCCAGCACTTTGGGAGGCCTATGTGGGCAGATCATGAGATCGGCAGTTCGAGACCAACCTGGCCAACATGGTGAAACCCAACCCCATCTCTACTAAAAATACAAAAGTTAGACAGGCGTGGTGGTGGGCACCTGTAATCCCAGCTACTTGGGAGGCTGAGGGAGGAGAATTTCTTGAGCATGAGAAGTGGAGGTTGCAATGAGCCAAAATCACGCCACTGAACTCCAGCCTGGGTGACAGAGCAAGAGTTCGTCTCAACAAAAAAAAAAAGGAAGAGAAAAAAAAAGAAAAGAAAACCTAAGTCAGAGCTTTGTTTGCAACCAGGTAAAGGAGCTACAATAAAGCAGATGTCAGTGAGCTGCTGATGAAAGAGATCAACTTTCTACTCCTATTTCAAATGTTTAGCAAAAAATCATATAAGTTTATAAGAAAATGACTAATAATTGTTTTCCACAAGGGCCTAAGAAAATAAGGTATTATTTAGGATTGAATATAGATTGTCATTTCAGAGTAAGAGTGGAAAACTGTTACGGATTGAATTGTGTCCCCCAGTGTATAGGCTAACGTCCTTATCCCAAGTACTTCAGACTGGGACCTTATTTGGATGCAGGGTTTTTATAAAGGTGATTATGTTAAGATAAGATCATTAGCCTAGGCCCTAATCCTGTATGACCTGTGTTCTTATAAAAAGGAGGACTTTGGATACAGAAATGCACACAGGGAGAACACTATGCAAAAAGACACAGAGAGAAGAAAGCACCTACCAGCAAGGAAGAGAGGCCTGTACCAAATTCCTCCCTGACAGCCCTCAGAAGAAATCAGCCCTGCTGGCACCTTGACATATGAAAATGAATGTTATAAATATATGTAGGTTTTGGTACTTTGTTACAGCAGCCATAACAAACAAATACAGCAACTTATGACCACAAACCAAATGTGGTCTACCACTTTTATTTTTAAATAAAGTTTTATTTGAACACAGTCACAGCCATTTGTGTACATATTGCCTACGGCTACTTTTGCACTAAATAAAATAACTGAATAGTTGCGAAGTGAGATCATGTGGCCCACAATGCCTAAAATATGTATAATCTGTCCCTTTACAAACAAAGTTTGTCAAGTCTGACACAGAAGTCTTATTGTACATCTTCTGTGTCCCAGATGTCCCAGCCTCCCAGGTCAGTCACCCCCAACTAGACTCATACTCTCACACTTGCTTGGGTAAGACTCAGTTTCTCCACAGGTTCTTCCAAGATACTTCCTGGATTCCAGTACTGACCATGTAGAACACTTTTCTAGAATGTCAGACTTCTTTGATGTAGAAATGGTGATTGTGTTTTTTGCTGTTGTTTTGTTTTGTTTTAAAGCCACTGAGGATTTGTAGTGAGCATTCCTTTATCTCTTGCACAGATGACTAGCTGTCCATATCCTCTATCACTTTCTCAAATGCTAATGAATGCATACGATGGGCCACACAATATTTTACACTTTACATTTATTAGAGAACTTATTTTTCACAACAAATTTATGAGATAGGTACTAGCATTAGCTCCATATTACATATAATAAATCTGAGGAACAGTGAATTTGCTTTTAGCTAACATAGACAATGCCACACTGTGTGAGGAAACTCAGCTACAATCGCAGGCATTATGCCCAATGATGCAATACTCTTACTTATTTTGCTATACTTCTGTCTTATTTTTCTTCCTGCATTACACAAAATGCAGGGTCTGGAAGTCCAATAGTTATACTACTTACTCATTGTTACCAGGAGACTCTCTTATCTCTCAAAAATGATACCTGCTATGATTTACATGCAATCAGATATACCACTGGTATTCCTTTTAGAGACAAGAAGGTTCTTGTCTGATGTCCTTGTCTCTACCCTGCATATATCTATACTCTATACTCATTTGTCCTTGTGTCCCTTTGCCACACTTCCCTGGTCAAAAATCTAAGCTGGTTAAGACCAACTCCAGGGCATTCTGTGCCTGCATTTGATTACTCCATCCTCACTTCTGGGTGGCCCAGAAAGAAAACGTTGAAAGAAAATACTCTTCAGTAATCAGAACATCAGGTGATACAAATAATTGTCCACTTGGTGTACGAAGAGAATAGCCTCATATGTGGATCTACACTGATCCATTGCTCATTGCTAACTAGTTGGTCAACTGGTCAGATATTTAAAAGACTATCACTAGAAAACAGAGGCCAAGAGGTCTAAAGGAGATATAAGAATTATCCTGTAGATATCCTGCTGTTCTTTTCTCAACCAATGTGGTGATTGCTCAAAGGGCTCATGCTCCCAACGCAGTTTTGTTATAGGAGTTATGGAGAAATTATTTTACGCAGACAGAAAGGAAAAGGGGTCATTGGGAAGTTTTTGTTTCTTTTAAAGCAGCTACAGAAACGTTTATTGTCTAACAGGATATGCTTTTAGAGCCTGGCCGGCAAGCTTTGATGTGGATAGGCCCTCCATTATGAACTGGGTCCACCCAAACATGGAGATTCCCGCTGTGTTCTTGCCCTTGCCCCAAAATGTGCCTGGCAATATGGCCGCCTCCACATATCCCCACTTATGTAGAACATCATGGCGCCCTGTATTTGCATATTAAAAGGCTAAGGTGGGAAGGCCAGTTTTTTCACTGGTTACGTGAGTGACATGCCTGGTCAAACCAATCCCCTGAGCCTATGCAAATCAGACACCACCTACTCCAGCTTCCTCATATAAGCAGCCACTTTTCCACTGCACACGGGTTTTATTCTTTGTTAGAATCTCCCCTCCCTCTGTCTCAGTGCAGGGGAGCTGTTTTCTTCTTCCTTCTTTCTCGCCTATTAGACTTTTCACTCCTTAAAGCCATTCCACGTGCGTACATGTCATTAATCCTATCAGCACAAGACCAAGAAAGGTAGTGTTCCTCCAGTCATCAGAGCTGTATCAGTTTGGTTTTCAGAGATAAGAGCTATAAATTCCCTTTTTTCTCATTTAAATGCATCTAACTATGTGCTGGGTAATCAACCTACCAACAGAAGAAATAATAGGGAAGCTTCAGATATGGATCTAGCATATAACTGCTAAGGCAGGAATCTACGACCTTTCTCTGCAAATAGCTAGATAGTAAATATCTTAGACTTTGTGGGCCATATGGTCTGTATTGCAGCTACTAAACTCTGACTGCCATTATAAACCAAAAGCAGCAATAGGGAGTAAATATATCAATGAGTGTAGTTGTAACTCAATTACATTTTGTTAAAAACAGAGACAAGACTTTACCAAAGAGCTTTAGCTTGCAAACCCTGTCCTGAGGTTATCATTCAGTTACCTGGTGACAATATAATTGATTACATTATGCTTTCCCACCATTAATGAAGCAGTTGTTTCTTTCAGAAGAGCAGACTACTGAATCTGGTATGGATTTTTCTCTCCTCCATGCAGTGCTTCTGCCACGCCTACCATTTGTGCATTTATGCTTCCGTTTGTGGCATCATCATGGTATTTCACTCAGTATTACCTTTAACAATTGCCAACTTAGAGGGAAGACAGTGGGACAACGGCATAATGCCCACAGCGTTTCCCAGTGATATCACATACCCCATCACCTGCCTTGATGGAATTGGAAAGGCAGTTTCAGCTCTATATCACCACAAATCTTCAGTGGCTTAAAGACAATCATTATGTCTACATCAGCATCTGGCTGGCTAGCTGTGGATCTGCAGATCGTTCCTGGGCTTGCTTGTGCTTAGCTGAGCTCTTAGTGTAGGATTGTTCCTCACATATCTCATGTATAGGTGGAGGCTGAAGTCATAGCGATTATTTTGTATCAGGAATGTAAGAGCCTGAAAGGGCACACACAATATCTCTTAAAGCCTTTGTTTGTCACAGAATTGGCATAGTCACTTCTGTTTATAATCTATCCATTAAAGCAAGTCAGCAGGTTAAGCCTAAAGTCAGACTGGTGGAAAAGCATATGAAGCTGGATAGGGAGAAAAGGATAGGAGAAAAGAAAATTGAACATTTGCTGAAATAATTTAATCTACCAGGGATGAGCTGAAAGCCTAGTTACAGCACTCTCTGAGACCTATTGACCAGTACATTGAGTCCTAGTGTATATGAAATATGTTCTAACCCAGTATCCAGTAGACAGTGCCATCTTGCTGTACAAGAATGAATGTATCGTGGAACTAAGTGGTAGAGTCAGGAGTGACTGCTTTCTTCATGTTACCAGAGAACACAGTTTAAGAATTTTTAGCCTCAGAATTAATCAACTGAAACCTAGTGCCAAAACAAGGACTATTTTCACCAGGAATCCAGTCAGGGTTCCAATTAATTGGCAGCAGAGACTATCCCCTGGCTATTTTGGTCTCTTTGTAACCCTAAAGCAACAGACAAAAAAAGGAGCATCACTCTATGACCTAGTGAGCTTGATCCCAGTTATCCAGGAGATACAGAGTTACTGATGTATGCTGAGGATAAAGAGAACGATCTAGAACAAGAGATTTACTGAGATGCTATTAGTACTCCAATTGCACAATAGTCCTGGTCAATTGAAATTGTAGCAACTCATTCCAGAGAAGACAATCAGATAGTAGGTAACTGCAGTAATGAAGGTTGGCACACTCCAGGCAGTCATGATACTGATCAAAGATAAGGGAATATGGAATGAATGGGTGGTAGAAGAGGCAGCTATGATTACCACCTCGTGCATTAGGAAATTGACTATAGTAGCTATGTTTAAGCTGCTATTACTATACCTGTGATGGCTAGCATTTTAGGTTTCTCTTACTGTTTGGGAAGATGATGGGCTGTACCTATGCCCAAGGTTTGGTAATGAAATTGTTATATTATCCTATCAGCTAAAATATCTTTATAAATGCATGTTTGCTTTTTGGATAAGTACATTTATTTCATGTTTTAAAAGTTAATACAGGTCAGTTCTCTGGGTAGCCCTGGAAAAATCCAGTTATCCCCACTCCAAGTTATTTGCTTGTAGTTCTCAGGAATAACTGTAGAATGTGTTGGGATACAGTATGCTAAGATAGCAAGGAACTGCCTCAAACGGCCTGGGTCTTGTTCCTGTTGCACCTAAAATATGTAACATCTTGGGATACAGAGGAAATGCCCGGGACAACCCTAGCTTTGTTCCTCTCTCACCTGGAAACAGGATGTCCTTTAAAGTTTTGCCCAGTCAGTCATGATGCCCCTGAGGTATATGACCTGCGGCTGCCTTTCAGTGTCCCTCAGCTGTGGTGCAAGTAAGGCACGTGCAGTCAATACTCCATCCATCCTGGTCAGTTTCTTGAGCCTTAAGGGACTGGCTCATGAGAGATGGTAGGCTTCTTTTGTCTCTTGTTGTCTATCTCTAAATAAGAAACTCATTTCATATAACTTGTAGTATGTGAGTATATTTCTGTATCACTGAACTCAAATACGTGGGTAAACAGTATATTAACCTGCCTGACAGTTCAAAATCTATCATTCAAAAAATAAAAATGCACATTTGAAAGATTTCTATTTGTGCTACTTATTTTCAGTATTAGTCTATTTTGTGTGTTAGCTGGTTATGAATGTTTGTACTCAAATATAGGGAAAAAGTGTAAATTTTTTTTCTTGATTTCAAGTAACTGAGATTTCAATAAAAGGCTTTTTTCGTGTCTTCTTTTTTCCGCATTTCGATTCTGTGACTCTATTCTTATGTAATAGAATAAGTGCTGAGCTAGCAGTTGGGGAATTTGGATTTTATTGTTGTCTCTATCCTTTATTAATTTTGTGATTTTATGCAGGACACTTAATTGCACTAAAAATGTATTTTATAATCTGTAAAAGGAAAGAGAACTTAAAAATTAACTCAACTGAAATCTTTAAATAATCTCTAATGTATGAGTCCCCTAAATGATATATGTATTTATTTTAGCTATAAAATAACATATTATTTGAATAAGGATAACTATTCATTTAATTTACATGTATATCAAAATATTCCTCAAATAAAGATGTTTGACCAATGAAACTTGATTTTAGATGCCAATTTCAGAATCTGAAATAAAATATCTTATTTATTATAAAATAATTTTTCATAAACTAAGTCTTTGAAATATATAAGAACATATATTAAAACAAATATTTTCTATTGATATTTTAATATGTGTAATATATATTAAATACATATTTATTTTAAAATAGTTTGTAAAATTTACTTAAAATACTTATTATTGTACCTGTGGGCTTTTTATTTTAAAATAACATGTTTTTCATAAAACAAATAAAAACTATCTAAAGTGTTTTTTTCTTTATGGTTTTCTATAGAGGAAACAAAAAAAACCTACTTTACAAGAAAGAGCAGCAAAGAGAGTATGACCTGGCTCTTCAAGAATGAATTCTAAGAAGATTAATATAAAAACAAATCCTAAAGACCAATTTCTAAAATCAAGGGCAATTAGGAGGACAGGATTATCTTTAAAGTAATTTGGGATAAAAAAAGGGCAAGGAGCTGTTATTCACTAAGGAACACATTTATACCTTTCTAGAGCAGTTCTTAAAAAATGAAAGATAACTGCATAGTAAGAACCACAAGCAAAATTTTTCCTATATAATTCCCTCTATTCCCAGATGCTTTTCCCCAACCCATCTTATCAAATAAACTTCAACCCTCTGACCCTTTCATCTGTTGCCCAGGATCCTCCCTTCTGTTGACTTAACAGCCCATGCTATTCTATCTTGGATTTTTTCATCCCTGTGCCTAATTTAGCCCTCACTGGTCCTGTTGGAGACTAGTTATTATACACATATGTCGTCAACAGGGTAAAGCAATGGACACCAGTCTATGTGTCAGCCGCATCTCCCAATTGTCCTTAATCAATTTTCTTTTGCTCATTTCAGAAAGTCTTTTAAATTACTTCATTAAAAGACAAGTCATATATACATATATATAAACATTGTATGAGTATATATATATCAGTATATTTATATAATACATATGAGTGTGTGTGTGTATGTATATGTAAGGAATGTAGGAGACTGAAAGGACACATATAATGTCTCTTAAAGCCTTTGTTCTTCACAGAATTGGCATAGTCACTTCTGTTCATATTCTATCCATTAAAACAAGTCAGCAGGTTAAGCCTAAAGTGAGACTGGTGGACTCATATATATGAGTATATATATATGAGTGTATATATACACTCATATGTATTATATATAGTGTATATATATACTTATTCATTAAAGATGTGTATATATATACACACACATGTATGTCACTTATCTTTTATATATAATTAAATGTATAAGTCAATGATTAGCTTTATGTGATTGGATTCCCTTTTAGCTATTTTAGCTAGTTTAATGTCCATTTAATAGCTATTTTAGCTATTTTAATGTCTGTTCTTTATAGATAAATAAATAATACATATTAATATATAAATGAATGTATATTATATATATAATATATAAATAAATGTTGAAGAACATAGACATTAAAATAATTAAAAGGGAAGCCAATCGCATAAGGCCAACCACTCAGAAATGAACATGCTCCATGTTAGGGTGAACATACTCCTTTAGCTTCTATGGATATGTGATAGGAGTTGGAGTGGGATCTTCCCAGTTGCCCTATGGCTTGTTGCCAAATGAAAATAAAAATAAGAACACAGGGTATGTCTGACAGACATTCTCAAGAGCATTGCTGACAATTCCTTTTACTTCCCAGATAAGACACAAGTTAAGCAGATGAAAAAGGTGTCCAAAGCTCTAGGTTCCTGGGGATAACCTGTGTACATCCCTCACCTGTTGGAACCCCCGAAAGAGTCCCGCTCTGGGCAGGGGTCGCCGCGAGGGACCACTCGACACCGAAATCACAGCAGAGAGACACTTATTTCTAGCGCGCTAGGGTCCCCCGTGCGCAAAGATGACCAAGGGACCCCGAGCGTTGGTTACAAGCTGCTTATAAAGGCAAAACATCACAAATTCAAACAAGGTGCGAAATTCAAACAAAGCTTTAGGGCGCGAGATGATTGGGGCTTGCCATGGCCTGAGCAAGGCGTCTCGCTCTGATTGGCTGGGGCTTGTACGCATGGGGGGGGTTTTCCTGGAATTGTTTTTCTGTTTGAATTCCGGGAACATTGGGTGTTTTTCTCAATTACCCATGGCCACCTGGTGTTGTTTTTCTTAATTCATGGCCTAGGTTGTTTTTCTTAACCCATGGCCCCTAGGTTGTTTTTCTTAACCCATGGCCTAGGTTGTTTTTCTTAACCCATGGCCCCTAGGTTGTTTTTCTTAACCCATGGCCTAGGTTGTTTTTCTTAACCCATGGCCCATTTCACACCCACAACACACACACACACACACACAGAGAGAGACACACACACACACGTCTGTGCCTAGAGAATATACACTCCATACCATGACCCATATAGGTAAATACACATTTAAAATAAAATCCCCCTGTCAAAAATAAGGAGACATTCTCTCCCTTTTCTTGGAGCATTTACTTTGGAAAACTTGTAATTATAAGTTCTTACTCTGATTCTTTGAAATGCATGTAATTTTTTTTAAGCCAAATAAACCTCTTGCCAGCTTTAGGACCCAGGAATATCTTTCTGAGAGACCTGGGACCGTATCTTTGCAATGTAATCATCAAGGAAGATAGTGCGTCTGTTAACGGCTGAGGGTGTGAGGTTTTTGACATCATGAACAAAGAATTGGACAAAACACACAGAGCAAGGAAGGAATGAAGGGATTTTTTGAAAATTAAAGTACACCCCACAGTGTGGGAGTGGGCCTAAACATAGGGACTCAAAGACCCTCTTACAGAGTTTTTGTGAGTTTAAATACTCTCCATTTGGGGCACGCCCTATGTAAATGAAGAGGATGAAGTAAAGTTACAAAGTCATTTATTGTGTATGCCCTATAGAGAGGATATTTCCTGTTATAGCTGAAGTGTGAATCAGCCTTATGTTCCCTGCCTGCAGACCATATTTTCCTGCCTCATCTCCCCCCTGAGAGATGTGATCCCATAAATCTTTATGGGAGGCAGAGAAACTGGTGGTCTTTTTTATGTAACTGCTTCATGCTGACTTGGCACATAGTCCCTACCTACTGAGGACCAAAGAACTCTTGCCCTGTTCTGTGTAGTCGTGGCATGGCCAGGAGTGGTGTCTCCACCAGGAACTAGCTGGAACCATTGTTGCATGATTAGCTGAAGCTTGATGATCTCTAGCTGAGAGGAAATGAATGTGGTCAAAAGATTTAGTGGAGACTTCAGAGGGTCGATACCTATGCTGTCAGAAATGTTTGTTATAGAGATTTTCAGGAGAAAAAACAAAACCTGATCTGTTCTAGAATCTGTGTGTTTCCTTAAAGTCTTAGAACAAGTGGCTCCATTTTGGTTTGGTTTGTTGGGGCCTAGTGCATGAGCTCAGTCCAAAACAATGGCCTCCCAGAACTTTGTTTAAAAAAATTCCCCCTGTTTGGTCAGGTTCTCACTTAATTGAGAGTGTGATCAAAACTTAGGGCTTTAGCGCCACTCTCAGTTACCATCATTTTGGGTTTCCAGTCTCAGCACATTATTTATAGGTCATGAAGCCCTCATGGCTGCACATTTCTTTCAGCTCCTGTTATTCCAGTTGAAGACAGATGATATGACATTCTAGAGATGGCTACATGCAAGCATTTAAAACCTTTGAGAGAATACAATGCACCAGGGAGACTATTATTATGACTATTGGGAGGACCATACCAAGAATTTGAAGTATGCCTCTTACCCAAGGTCCCCATAAACCAAACCTCCTACAATCAAATAGATCAAAGAATGAACTAGATAAAGAGTTTACTCACTTCACTAAGCAATTTTTTTGTGAATCCCCTACCATCAAATTTCTATAATCGTCATTTGATGTATTTCTCCATAGGTTACAAGTGCCAGCAGTTGCGCTGATACTTTTCTGTTTCGCTAATTCTATTATTTAGCATAACTTTCACAAAAGAATGTAAAGTTTGTTGAGTAACTGTAGCCTTTACAGTAGAATTTGCTATAGAATCTACCATGGGGATACATTTCTAATCATTGCTTTTTTTATTTTAAATTATAGAGAAAGGACCTAACAAACGATGCCTTTTAGAAGAGTGAAGACCTTCTGGGAATGTTCTCTTTAACCCATGATGTGGGTTAAGAGGAGTGAACCAATTTTTTTTTTTTTTTGACTGATTATGAGGTGACATATGTACCATTGAAGTTTCTTACCTATTTTGGGCCTTCATCTTTTATCTATCAGAGTATAAGGTAATCCATGTGCAAGGCTGCCTGCCAACTCCTTCAAAATTAAAGTACACCCCATTAGTGCACATAATAGACCCCCTTTCCACTTCTCTTTTTTTTTTTTTTGAGGCGGAGTCTCACTCTGTCGCCCGGACTGGAGTGCAGTGGCCAGATCTCAGCTCACTGCAAGCTCCGCCTCCTGGGCTTACGCCATTCTCCTGCCTCAGCC
>NW_012113919.1:7836502-7843902 GCF_000951035.1 Colobus angolensis palliatus | reverse complement strand
TAAAGTTATACTTAGGTCACGTGAGCTTGAAAATTGCTTAGACTTATTTACTTAATTTGTGAGCGCTCTTATTTATAAGCCAGTTTGGTACACACAACATATAATAATACGTGTGCATAAAATAAACACATCTAGACATCCATACACACATATAAATGAAGATCTAATAGCTTGGAACTTTAGCCATGAGATAGCAATACAAGCTTGCCAGTTTTACTTTGCCCCAATAGATAATCCAAGGAAGGTTGTGAACTAGAATTTTGGGTAAAATAGTCTCCATGACAGTTTAGTTTTTAAAGGCTAAACCTCCCCAGACTCTAAGGAGCACTGGGGCCAAACAGTACCAAAGGAAGATGTCATCCATTAACCAGTCCCCTGTTTTAGAACAGTGGAACAACAGCCTGGACACAGGCAACACCATTCCACTTTGTCATTAAACAGTAAACTTCATATTCTAAACAATTTTGGGGCTAAGCAGCATTGCAAGTGGGAAAGAAAATTCTAAGAAGGGCTTAATACTCGACCTCAGAACTTCTGCCAAGGTCATCCCTTTTGGACAGGTTGAGGTCTGCAAGGCCCACAGAGCGTCCTCCTCTGGGGTCCAATCTGAGAGTTCCAGACATCTCTGGCCTTAGGTGGGCACTGGTGCTACTTTGCATGTATTCCCTCCAGAGCCTGCTATGACCTTTCCTTGGTACCTGGGTGTAATCCCCGACTTTTAGCATCCTTATCATTTGGTAAGGCCACGCTTACCCAAGCTTCCCGTTCCATGAACTTTAACGACAGAAACTGGAGCTGAGTGCATTTCCTTTGCCCCTACCCAGTTGAATAGGGGAAGGAAAGAATTTAGCATAAGAAACGAAGGTTTAAGTTGCCTAAAACTTGTGTGAGTTTTGAGCTGTGCCACACACAGGAATCAGGGACCACATGAGGAAAAGATTCAAAAAGTCCTCTTACCTTCAGGACAGGGTAATTATTCCCATTCATTTCTAGGCCTTCAGGCAGTACCGGGAGTAATCCCAGTCCATTGCCCTCAATTTCCAAGGATCTACTAAGAAACAGCTGCTGAAAGACTGAAAAAGAAAAACAGAAAAAAATGAAAAAGACCCAAGTTCCTTAGGCCAGCCGAGTGGAGGTGGTCAGGCTTCTCCACATGGAAACCCTTTAGTTTCACTGACCATAGCCAGAAACCTACAGTTGCTTCCATGTTTAGGGACTACCCACCAAGGGTCCCAAGTTGGAAAGGAAAAGAGGGAGAAAGAGATTCCCCTGTATGGAGCATAAAGGGAAAAAAGAAAGGAGAATAAATCCCAAACTTTGGGCTTACCTCTTCCTCCAGGCTGACTCGCCAAAATATGGTAATGGTGGAGTGTGTCCAGGTTCTTGGCATCTTGAACAAATAATTGGACAAAACGCACAAAGCAAGGAAGGAATGAAGGAATTTCTTCTTTTTGGCCGGGCGTGTTGGCTCACGTCTGTAATCCCAGCACTTTGGGAGGCCTAGGTGGGCATATCACCTGAGGTTGGGAGATTGAGACCAGCCTGACCAACATGGAGAAACCCTGTCTCTACCAAAATTAGCCGGGCGTGGTGGCACATGCCTGTAATCCCAGCTACTCAGGAGGCTGAAGCAGGAGAATCACTTGAACCCAGGAGGTGGAGGTTGCAGTGAGCCGAGATCGCACCACTGCACTCCAACCTGGGCAACAGAGTGAGACTCCATTGCAAAAACAAAACGAAACAAAACAAAACAAAATTCAAAGGTAAGATTTTCATGACAATAGAAGTCTTCATCTGTGATCCTGAGAAAAGCTGCTCACATCAAGCATGTCATCCTCTTCTTGGGAGAAATTTCCCTGGATAGCTTTACCTCAAGGGTTCCAATGGGTGCACAGTTCCAAAAGTGTGGAGGGACCCTGCTCAGTTGTGAGGCCATGAACCCAAAGCCCAAAATCTTGCTGTAGTGTGGATGAAGTTTTACTGTAGTGTGGATAGCAATGACAGTCTTTCTCTAATGTTTCCAGAAGATTTAAACCATAAAAAACTTTCTTTACCTGGTGAAAATACACTGTAGCATAATAATTTACTGTTATAAAATCAGCCTTAATGCATTGAAAAGCTTTTATACAAGCAGAAAACATTCACTGAAAATAACAATTGAATTAAATCCCTTAATAAAATGTTTAAATGTCCCATCAGGTGATCAAATGCACCTGAAGCTTTAATTGTTTTCCCAAGAATATGGGATCAAGCATTGGTTATAACTATTTTAGTAATTTGTAAGTCACTAACCAATATTTTCAATTAGTATCATCATATCTTTTCCATGGTGAGTCATGGAATACATAACTGTTAATAATAAAAGCTTTAAGGACCCAGGAAGGACAAGGTGGCCATCCTGTCTCTCCATGAGTCCGTGTTTAACTAACATTAGACTTATATCCTCTTGGACACCAGTTGTTTTTGCAAATTGGGTGCATACCATTGAGAAGAAAATTTGGTTATTTCTGTGGTTTACAATAATTTAACATGATAAATATAATTGTGACTGGTAGTATGTACTTAGACAGAATTTTAGAAATCTCATACAATTTTAGAATATATATTAGTATTAGTCACAAAAATATAAACTAAAGATTGAACATCATTTTGGCAATCCCATATACCTAAACATGTCAAATAATCCTGCTTACCTCTTTTCTGGATGTTTCAGGGGCCCTCTGATCCATCTAGAAAGCCAGGCATTGGGAAAGGCAATTTTGAAACAGAAGTTTGATTTTGGAATTCTGGATTATCATAAATTATTTATTTTACCACAATTATGACTCAGAAATTTTAAAGAAGCAAAAACCTTTTGTAACATTTTACAAAGCAAAAAAAACACATTCCACTGTTTTTACACGCCTTGAATGTAAAATTGTTTATAATGGTCTTAATTGCATGTTACAATGGCAACTCTTAGCAGTTTTAATTCTAATATAAAACCTGGTGGGTTGTGTTCTGATAAGGTTTGCCTGTTTCCAGCATAGTAAAGGTGTGGCCAATTCCACATGTCCTCAGGCCTTACCTAGCTAGAAGTGTGGTAGGCATTATTAAGAAGTTATTTTAGGCAGATAGAGAGGAAAAGGGGTCCTTGGAAAGTTTTCATTTTTAAAGCAGCTCCAGAAAAGTTTGTCTAGCAGAAAAGCCTTGGCTCTCAGACCCTGGCAGGCAACCTTTGATATGCAAATGCAGGCCATTAGAAACTGGGTCCACCCAACATACCCGGGAGGTCAACTTTTAATATGCAAATACCAGCCAGTAGAAACTGAGTCCACCCGTCATGGTGATTCCCATCATTGTCCTCTTGCCTTGACCCTACATGTGTCTGAGAGCATAGCTGCCCTCACATATCGCCATGTTGTAGAACATCATGGCGCCCTGCACTTGCATATTAAAAGCTAGAGTAGGCGGGTCAGTTTTTTCCTCTGGCTACATGAATGACATGCCTGGTCAAACCAATCCCCTGAGTTCTATGCAAATCAGACACCGCCTTATCCAGCTGCCTACAACTGGCTGGTATACCTGAATGCGGGGTCTCCTCTCTAGCCTTTGGAGCCTCTCTCCTTTTGTCTCTGTACAGGGGAGCTTCTTCCTTCTTTCTTCTTCCTTCTATCTTGCCTATTAAATTCTCCATTCCTTAAAACCACTCCACGTGTTTTTGTGTCATTTTATCTAATTTGACTCCAGATGAAGAAACAGATGATACTCATTGGAGTAGTATCAGAAGCAAGTTAAACAATTTTCAAAAGCCAACGAAGCAGTTTATGACCTTAAAGCGTTTAGCAAACCTAATATTTGACCATAATTTAGACCATGTGTTTACATTTTGAAGACAATCCTAGTTTACCAATAATCTTGAAAACTACCTTTATTTCCCAAAGATTGCTAAAGTCTTATGAACTGAAAGGCATTACACTTTCTATGTTTCTGACAGGATATTTGAGTTAAGTTCTTCTTATTATTAAACCAATCAGTTTAAGACTTCACAGAGGAGATTAACCAGTTTGCACAGAGAGAAAGAGGCCAGAGACTGAATGGTAAGACATTTTTACCCTTTTGCTGGCATGTCAGGTTTCTGGGTTCTCTCTCCCTGTCCCGGTGACCCTGTTTGACTGTATGCAAACAAACACATTGCCATGAGTTAAGAATATTCATAGATAGCTTACAAATTTTGGAAAAATTAGGCAGAGAGAGAGAAATATGACCCAAATTCTACTTGTGAGAGTATACTCACCATACTTACAGCATCAGGAAGCCTAAAATCCAAAAAGTTAGCTGGGATAGAAAGCTGGTATGTTCCATTAATTCCTGCTGCCCCACAAACGTAGCTTAGGAATGCCAGATAAATGAAACAGATGATGACTCACTAGAATTGTATAGAAAAAAAATACCGAAACCAAATAAAAGCCTTCCACTAGAAACTAAAAATTGTCATGGTTTTATATATATGTATGGATACACAAGTAAAGCCAGAGGAGAATAAACAGCAAACAAATGAAAACTAGAAGCAAAAACAAATAAGCAGGAAACCAACCTTAAATTTTCCTACTCAATTTACCCTAGAGGCTAGTGCTACTCAGGGCCCCCAAAAAACCACATAATGAATATTTTATTCCTGATACACAATTCAATATCCTTAAGTTCACCGATATCATTGTACATTCAGTACAATTAAGAAATTCACTTTAGGCTTATGGCCAAAATAAGTACTCCAGCACTATCCATGCCAAACGGCAAATGTGGTGTGAAGCAATGCAAGCATGGATGTGAAATTTGGCTTTATGCTAAATTCAGCTTCATGCTTAACTATATGAAAAAAAGAATTGCCAAACTGCTGATTCATTTCTTTACAATACATCTTATTTTACTTTAATTAAGACTAAGAGCTTTAACTATGAAAATGTTTCTTAGCCAAATATATTCATTTCTCTTTGTGTATTTAAAGAATCGTTTATTATTTAAACTTTTCCACATCTTCCTTCCCTACTTAATGATTTCTTACTACGTTGTTTCATAAATAACCTTTTCAAATCTGTAACTTGAACTAACTTTTAGATAACGTCTGCATTAGACAAAATTATTCTTTTTCTTTTTTTTCACTAACAGCATAACCCTTTCTGGTGCATTTTGTATACAGAATTACATGTTAAAGAGAATTAGATATGAGTATTTATAGACAGAACAATTCCAGAATTTTCCCCTTATCACAACCCTTTCTTAATTGGAAATGATCCAGACAGTAAATGAGCATCAAAAATAACCTTAAGATTTTAATTTACATAAAAAGACTTGCCTAAAATATTTATCTCATTTACTGTACTTAATTTTTACTTTTAACAAGGGAGACATGAGACATCAATCAACATATGTTTGATTCGGAAAGGAGGAAAGGAGGGACCACTGGAGGTGAGGAGTGGGACTTGGCAGTTTTCAGATCACAGGTGGGAGACAAAGGTTGCCTTCCTCTGAGTTTCCAATTAGCCTTTCCAAAGGAAGCAATCAAATATGCATTTATCTCAGTGAGACTGTGAATAAAATGGGAGGCAGGCTCTCTCTTAGCATCTCCCAGCTTGAATGAACACACTGACATTTTAAAATATCCATCAAAGACAAACATAAAATTCAGACAAAACGTATGCTGACAATCACGAAGGCATTTCTATTTTTATTCCACCAGTAATTTTAAAGCCAGCTTATTTAGTAAAGTTATACTTAGGTCACGTGAGCTTGAAAATTGCTTAGACTTATTTACTTAATTTGTGAGCGCTCTTATTTATAAGCCAGTTTGGTACACACAACATATAATAATACGTGTGCATAAAATAAACACATCTAGACATCCATACACACATATAAATGAAGATCTAATAGCTTGGAACTTTAGCCATGAGATAGCAATACAAGCTTGCCAGTTTTACTTTGCCCCAATAGATAATCCAAGGAAGGTTGTGAACTAGAATTTTGGGTAAAATAGTCTCCATGACAGTTTAGTTTTTAAAGGCTAAACCTCCCCAGACTCTAAGGAGCACTGGGGCCAAACAGTACCAAAGGAAGATGTCATCCATTAACCAGTCCCCTGTTTTAGAACAGTGGAACAACAGCCTGGACACAGGCAACACCATTCCACTTTGTCATTAAACAGTAAACTTCATATTCTAAACAATTTTGGGGCTAAGCAGCATTGCAAGTGGGAAAGAAAATTCTAAGAAGGGCTTAATACTCGACCTCAGAACTTCTGCCAAGGTCATCCCTTTTGGACAGGTTGAGGTCTGCAAGGCCCACAGAGCGTCCTCCTCTGGGGTCCAATCTGAGAGTTCCAGACATCTCTGGCCTTAGGTGGGCACTGGTGCTACTTTGCATGTATTCCCTCCAGAGCCTGCTATGACCTTTCCTTGGTACCTGGGTGTAATCCCCGACTTTTAGCATCCTTATCATTTGGTAAGGCCACGCTTACCCAAGCTTCCCGTTCCATGAACTTTAACGACAGAAACTGGAGCTGAGTGCATTTCCTTTGCCCCTACCCAGTTGAATAGGGGAAGGAAAGAATTTAGCATAAGAAACGAAGGTTTAAGTTGCCTAAAACTTGTGTGAGTTTTGAGCTGTGCCACACACAGGAATCAGGGACCACATGAGGAAAAGATTCAAAAAGTCCTCTTACCTTCAGGACAGGGTAATTATTCCCATTCATTTCTAGGCCTTCAGGCAGTACCGGGAGTAATCCCAGTCCATTGCCCTCAATTTCCAAGGATCTACTAAGAAACAGCTGCTGAAAGACTGAAAAAGAAAAACAGAAAAAAATGAAAAAGACCCAAGTTCCTTAGGCCAGCCGAGTGGAGGTGGTCAGGCTTCTCCACATGGAAACCCTTTAGTTTCACTGACCATAGCCAGAAACCTACAGTTGCTTCCATGTTTAGGGACTACCCACCAAGGGTCCCAAGTTGGAAAGGAAAAGAGGGAGAAAGAGATTCCCCTGTATGGAGCATAAAGGGAAAAAAGAAAGGAGAATAAATCCCAAACTTTGGGCTTACCTCTTCCTCCAGGCTGACTCGCCAAAATATGGTAATGGTGGAGTGTGTCCAGGTTCTTGGCATCTTGAACAAATAATTGGACAAAACGCACAAAGCAAGGAAGGAATGAAGGAATTTCTTCTTTTTGGCCGGGCGTGTTGGCTCACGTCTGTAATCCCAGCACTTTGGGAGGCCTAGGTGGGCATATCACCTGAGGTTGGGAGATTGAGACCAGCCTGACCAACATGGAGAAACCCTGTCTCTACCAAAATTAGCCGGGCGTGGTGGCACATGCCTGTAATCCCAGCTACTCAGGAGGCTGAAGCAGGAGAATCACTTGAACCCAGGAGG
>NW_012113919.1:7759084-7835872 GCF_000951035.1 Colobus angolensis palliatus | reverse complement strand
TCCCAGGACCAACTTAGAGCTTGGGACCCTAGCGCGCTAGTAATAAATAACTCTCTGCTGTGAACCTCGTGTCGGTGATCCTTCGCGACGACCCCTGCCCAGGAGGGAATCGAGAGTTCGGTTCCAACAAGCGCCCTATGTAAATGAGGAGAATTAAGTAAAGTTACAAAGTCATTTACTCTGTATGCTCTATGGAGAGGATATTTCCTTTTATAGCTGAAGTGCGAATCAGCCTTATGTTCCCTGTCCCCAGACCCTATTTTCCTGCCCCACTTCAATCTCCAAGTTTCTGTAGGAGTGTAAGAGTCAAACTTCTGTGGAAACCTTGCTCCAAGTGGCAAATCTCCTTCCTGTCATAAAGATATGAGAAGTTCATTTTTTCTTTGGAAAACGCCAATTAGCTAACACAGAGGGTCAATTCAACCGCCAAGTGATTTTAGGATGAACTGCCTGTGACAAGTGGTGTTGTCAAGTCCTCATACTTAAGGACTACTTATTGTTGATCTTGTATGTAGTGGATTGTATCTGAATGACTACACAAAAAGGTGAGATTTCTTTCTATCTTTGCAATCTCTTAGAGAACGGCATGGGATTTGCATTCCATTCTGGTTTAATGCTTATTAAAGATTTAAACTGTTATTCTTTCTGTTCACCCTTATGGAAAGATTTTCTAGGTTGGAAGAATATTTTGTTTTAAATTATGTTTCTCTGACACTGGGTATGTCCCTTCTTGACCACGTTTCAAGAGACTAGAACTATGTAATTTTCTGCACAAATATCAAACCTGTATTACAACATAAACAGGTCTTTTCTCAGGATCTAGTTTCCCAAAGGCAGATCACAGCCACTGTGCACAATTCTAAGCATGTTTGGTGCCCAAGGATTATCTGCTTGGGAGTCCTTGTGAAGATGCACATAAGCCCACAAAAGTTTTCCAGGTACCAGAAGCAGCCTGGGTTGAAAAAACAAAAATGAAAAAAACCACCAAAGATAGCCATTGATTGGCATGAGGGTAGCTCTGTTTTCTCTGCCATGTGCCAACTCTTAGAAGCAGGATAATTTTAATTTCAAATTCAGCCTTTTAGTCCCAGAATGTTTTAAAAAACAAAGATGGAAGCAAGATGATTCCCATAAAGCACTTCGTGGTCAAATACTGCCTGGCTCTTAATTTGGAATACGGAAAAAATTATTATTTCTGCCCTCGGGCCCTTTTAGAGGTCCCTGAATGGTAAGGGTAGAAGAGGGATAATGGGTGAGAAAACAGGCAGACATCAGGAAGAAATGGGAATAGCTCTCCATAGAGTGAGAGAGAATAGAATGGAAGTTTGTTTCACAAATTTCCCAAGTGGTTAGAAAGGGAGACTGAGTATGTGATAGAGTCTATCACTTTACACATGATGATTTATTTTGACTTTATGTAGGAATATTTATCACAGTAGTAAGAAAGATCATAATATATTTTATGGCTATTTTTTCTTAATTAAAATATTTTTAATACCTATATATGATATAAGGGATTTCATATGTACTATGGCATATTAAACAATAAGAGCAGAGTCATTCAAAAGAATCAATGGCAGACATGAGCAGCCATCCCTCAGTGAAACAGCATTTGGCATGTTGCTCCTATGTCCAAGTTTAGGAGGGCTGCAGAACCCATAGGCCCTCTTCAGGGAGGCCCACTGAGAGGGGAAATGGTAGTGAGAGAGTTCTAGAGGGAGATTGACATGTGTTTCCTGGAGGTGTGGGTATATACGAAAGATAATGGTGCCGAATTACTAGTCTAGAGGTTTAGTAAGGAGAGACTTACGTTACCACAGTGTAGAAGAACCCGGGAAGAAAAGAAATGCAATTAAACCCATGTACATAAACTTCCATGCCATTCTTTGTGATCGTTTAAAGACATGAAAGAGGCTCTGATTTTCCAGTGTTTACAGTGAAGAAGCCAGGAAGCTAAAGGAGGAGGCAGAATTCTGGCAAAAATACACAAAGCTTCATAAGCAAAGGTGAGCTATGGTTTAAATGTGGCTCCCAAAATTCACCTGTTGGAAACTTAATCCCCAATACAATTATATTGGGAGATATAACCTAATGAGAAGTGTGTGGGTCATGAGAAATCTGTCCTCATGGTTAGATTTATGCTGTTATTAAAAGGACTTTGAGGAATGGGCTCTCTCTCGTGTTCTCCTGTCTTCTGCTATAAGGTGACACAGCAAGAAGGCACTTGCAAGATGCCAGTTCCTTGAACTTAGGGCTTCACAGCCTCCAGAACTGTGAGAAAATAAATGTCTGCTTATTGTAAATTGCCCAGTCAGATATTCTGTTGTAGCAGCACCACCAGAATAAGTCACTGTGTTTAGGGGGACATGGGTGTACTGTATTGAGTGTTGTGAGTGACAGAAGGGCTGGAGCAAGCTGAACATGGTCTAGAGAACACCACAGACCTCCACACTCTCTGGAGAATACAGCCTGAGCCACTGGCACCAGACAGAATAAATCCCTATTAGGCCAAGGATTCACCTCCTTGCCTGTGAAGACTTACATAAGAAAAACTCTGCCTCCATTACCCCACCCTTCCTGTCCCCTAAAAGAAGTTTTTGATCCAATGAATAGAGCAGAGCAGGGAGAAAGAGAAGGGAAAGATACACTCTCATTTGAGAACCAAGGTCCTAGAGTGTGAGAAGTTGGAAAGCAGACCACAATCTTCTCTCCCTTTTGGAAATGTCTTCTCGACAAATCCAGTCTGTGTGTGATTGCTTTTCATAAATGGAAGTGACTAGAATGCTATGCAACCTGCCAGGGTAGTAAGTGACCACAAACATACACACACAGACACACTCACACAAAGGACAGAGGAATTCTACAAAGCAGAGTTAAAATCAGTGACGGCCCAAAATAAAACCAATATAACTTCATGTAAGTTAAGATGTCTCAGTGAAACAGAAATGGATGTACATATATGTGTAAATAGTATCAAACAAAAGCATTGTGTTGCTGTGTTGTTTCATGTCAATAAATGTTATTTTTCTGTTTCCAACTCTAAAAATATATTTATATTCTAAAATTTACCTAGAAAACGGTTTATTTCAAAGTGATTTCCATATTACTGCACTAGAATTATACACATACCTTATATTTTAGTGTCCTTACACATCTGTTTCTCTCTTTCTCTCCTACAATAAAAGAGAAATATATTTCTACCCACCTTTATGACATCTTCTTTTAAAGATCCTGCTGTAACTGCTAACTCAACACAATCAAAATTCAAATTCTAACCTTCTCATTGCTCCCACCTCCTGACTTCCTGGAATCACTTTTAAACCTAATATCTCATTTCTATGAGTAGTTCTAAAGCCATAAAGTCACTTTGACACTTCGATTTCTTTCAATCTCAATAAATAATGTATCTCTGATAGCTTTTTATTTCAGTCTCAGATTTCTACTACAGTTATATGCCTTCAAACTAATCATAGCCATAGCCACAAAACATTACAATAAAAGATTTTCTTTTCTATTTATAGAATTTTTTTCTGTTGGTTGGACCAGCTTATAATAGCAATACGATTTCCCTTAAAGGTTTTTTATTGGTTTTCAAGGCCTTTCATATTTTTGTTATATATGCCACTTTGTTTATTCTTTCTATTTTAAGGCCATTTACATCCCATAGTAGAAGTTATCAACACACTTTCCAGTTGTTGTGCCTGTCTGATTTAGTTTCCAGCACAAATCTTCTGTCCTAATTATTCTAGTCTTCACTTTTCTTCTCTGCTACAAGTGCCCTATTCAGTGTTACTTCTGTTTCTTGGCACATGTTATCCCTTCTCTTCTCTGATACCCACATTGTAATCATCTTTCAAAGACACAGACATTTTAAGGTCTTTATTAAATCTCATTTGACTGCTTAAATCCCTACTAACTTCCTTGAAAAGAGACAACATAAATTACTTAGAGAGGATTTTTTAAAATTTTAAAATTTTAAATTTTTGTGGGTTTATAGTAGGTGTATATATTTATGAGGTACATGAAATGTTTTGTCACAGTTATGCAATTTGAAATAATCATGCCAAGGAGAATGGGGTATCCATCCCCTGAAGCATTTATCCTTTGAGTTACAAACAATTCAATTATATGTTTCTAGCTATTTTAAAATGTACAATTAAGTTTTTATTGACTATAGTCGCCTTGTTGTGCTATCAAATAGTAGTAAGTAAAGAGGACTTTTCTATAAAGAATGGTTTAACCATGTACATAAGGAATGAAAAGATTAAAACAAGGACAGGGGAACCCAGAGTTACCACAGAAAGCAGCTGAGATTCCTATGGCTGCAGGGAATAAAGAGAAGAGGCTGGCATGACTAAAAGATCAGGAGAGCTCAGACAGACTTCTTATGACCTCCCCCACTAGTACCCAGGTCAACTGGTTCTAGTGTGTGTGAAAACAGGATAATGAAATGTGGAAATGCCATGGCAGATTTGAAACAAAAATAGGAAATTGGACCTAACTATAGGTGGAACAGTTGCCATTCTCAGGGTAAACATCAATAATTTGGGTAACACAGAAAGAAACAGGAAACCAAGTGCCCTCTCATTTCCTAGGATCAGTTACTATAGGAAGAACCTTTCATTGAGTCAGCTGGCATAGAAAAAATGTGATATGAAGATTCAAAGACTTAGCATCACAACACAATATGGAAAGGTGATTTTGTAGCTAAGAAAAAGTAGCTATACACCCAGCACATTTGTCAAGCTTTAAATACACTAGGAAAATTCACACTGAATTATATTGCCTAAATATTTGAAAATTTATTCTTGCTTAGAAGCTCAGCAGACAATGCCTTATATAGTATTTTGATTAAACCTCTGCATTTATAAAAGCTTATAAAACTAAAAAAAGTATAAAAATAAATAAATGTTCTATGTTAATTTGTTGATTGACAAATTGACTCAGTTGTGTTAGGTTGTGTATCTTCCATGTTATTTTGTGAATGTTCAAGCTTAATCACTACTTAAATTAACTCTCGGTGTTATCTACATTTAAGTATACCTTAGTTATCTTGATTCCAGAAGTTTGAATGGTCATGAAGCTTTATTACGTTTACAATTGTTATCAAGTTTCTGAAGACAATAATGATATATATAGCACCAATTAATCCTCTGCCACTATTGGAGAAATCTGAATTTACCACCTAAGCTACTCTCAGTAAATTTTACATTTTATATTACTACATATTCAGCATTTTTAAGCCTATCAGTAGTATATTCCCATAATAAATGTATTTTAAGATTCAGTATTAGATGATTTCAGGTAATAAAATTATATTAATATTTTAATGAGTGCATTAAATGGCTCCATTTGGTATTTCTACTGTCACAAGGACATTTAATCATTCTCCAGCAAACTAGAAGTAATGCCATCACTTTATTCTGTCTCTTATGAATAATCCAAAATAAACACTTCCAAATTTAGGGTTTCTCCCAAAGTCAAAATGGATAAATCAAGATAAGAATAATGCATAATTTTGTATATAAATATACATAAAATAAATAGAGTTGAAAAAGTACTGAAAACAAATGCTAGTGGATTCTATAGAGATAATGCTCTTGGGCAGAGTCTAATGAGCTGAAAACATGAGATTGTTTGAAGGTTTTAAAGGAAGGATTTAGAAGTATATATGCTCTTTCCTACCTCCACAGCAATGCCACCCAACAACAACAACAAAAAAAAAAACAAAAAAAAACCCTAAAAGTTATGAATTCTATTAGCTATAGACACAATCAAAATTCACATCCTATTGAGTTGTTAATTCTGGACTCACCTAAAACAGACACACTAAATATGGAGGTGTAGTGCCATCTTGAAAACTGGGTCTAGCCATTGAAGATGAAAGTTCTGCAACTTCTTTCAGCCTGGTTTCCACAATGTATGAGGCTAGACTGTTGCCCCAATTGCAATTTTCTTTTTTTTTTTTTTCAAGATGGGGTCTCTCTGTCGCCCAGGCTGGAGTGCAGTGGCGTGATCTCCACTCACTGCAAGCTCCGCCTCCCGGGTTCACGCCGTTCTCCTGCCTCAGCCTCCCGTGGAGCTGGGACTACAGGCGCCCGCCACCAGGCCCGGCTAATTTTTTGTATTTTTGCTAGCGACGGGGTTTCACCGTGTTAGCCAGGATGGTCTCGATCTCCTGACCCCATGATCCGCCCGTCTCAGCCTCCCAAAGCGCTGGGATTACAGGCGTGAGCCACAGCGCCCGGCCTTTTTTTTTCTTGAAATGGAGTTTCACTCTTGTTGCCCAGGCTGGAGTGCAATGGCACGCCATCTTGGCTCACTGCAAGCTCCGCTTCCTGGGTTGAAGCAATTCTCCTGCCTCTGCCTCCCGAGTAGCTGAGATTACAGGCATGTGTCACCACACCCAGCTAATTTTGTATTTTTGTAGTAGAGACGGGGTTTCTCTCTGTTGTCAGGCCGGTCTTCAACTCATGACCTCAGGTGAGCAGCCTGCCCTGGGCTCCCAAAGTGCAGGGATTACAGGCGTGAGCCAAAATAAGAGATAAGTCGTGCAAAATATTGTAAGATAAAAGTTGAGAAAATTCCTCATAGATTAAAAAAATTTTTATAGATTTTTTTAAAAAACACTAAAGATACAAATGTTAGCATTCTGCAACATCCTCATAATGTGAATTGCAGAATACAATAAATAAAGAAAATATAAGGAAATGAAAATAAGTGAAATAAGAAAATATATTAAAGACAAAAAATATTATTTTGAAATGAAATGAATATTCCAAAAGAAAAAGACCAATCAAAGGAAAAAAATAAATTTATAACTTCATACCAAAACCTATCATTGTAAAATTTGAGAGGAAGGGGAAATTGTTTACTCTAAAATGTTTAGACATCTAAGTGGCTTTTACAACTGGAATATAGAATATCAATGTTAACATTGAAAAAAAAACTAGATGAAGAAAAAAGATTTATTGAACAAAAGTGAGAAAAATATGAAATGTTTACATATATAAGAGCCATAATTTGAACTATTATTTCAAAGGCAAAAAACATGAAAATATAGCCACCAATTTTCTATTTTAATTTTAATTTGCAAGTAAAAATTATATGTATGCAGAAAATGATTTTTTACAAATCATGCAAAAATTATTTTTAAAAATATGTACTACTTTGTGGAATGGCTGAATTAACCTACTTAGCATATGCATTACCTTGCATGCTTACCATTTTATATGTGTGTGGTGAGAACACTTACAATCTATTATTAGCAATTTTCAAATAAAAAACATATTGTTATTAGCTGTAGTCACCATGATATAAAGTTGGTATCTTGAACTTATTCCTTCTGCCTTATTGTAATTGTATATCCTTTGATGAACATGTCCCCACTTCCCTCAACTGCAGCCTTTGGTAAACACCATTTTACTCTCCATATCTGTAAGTTTCACTTTTTTCCCACTAAATACATAAACGAGATCATATGGTATTTATCTCTCTGTACCTGGCTTATTTCAACTTAACAAAATAAAATTCAGGTTTATACATGATATTACAAATGACAGAAATTTGTTCTTTCTTAAGGCTGAATAGTATTCCATTGTGTATATATATCACACTTCCTTTATCCATTTATCCCTTGATAGACAATTATTTGATTTCATATTATGGCTACTGGAGATAATGCTGAAATGAACATGGAAGAGCAGATATCTCTGCGGCATAGTGATTTTAGATCCTTTAAATATATACCCAGCAATGGGATTGCTGGATCATACGGTAGTTCTATTTTCATTTTTTTGAGAAGACTTTATACTGTATTTGATAATGGCTTTATTAATTTACATTCACACCAACAGTGTGTGAGGGTTCCCTTTTCTCCGCAAATCACTAACACTTGTTATCTTTTGTCTTTTTGATAACAGTTATTCTAACAGGTGTGAAGTAGTATCTCATTTTGGTTTTAATTTGCATTTTCCTGATGATTAGTGATGTTGAACATTTTTTTCATATACCTCTTAGCCATTTGTTTGAGAAATGTCTATTCAGGTCTTTTCCCAATTTTTAAAGTTTTCTTAGAAAATTGAGTTATCTGAATTTCTTGTTTATTTTGGATATTAGTCCTTATCAGATATATGTATTGAAAATATATTTTCTCATTCTGTAGGTTGTCTCTTCACATTTTTTTTTGTGCTTTGCTCTACAGAGCTCTTTGATGTAATCCCATTTGCCTATTTTTGCTTTTGTTTCCTGTGCTTTGATGTCATATCAAAAATGAATTGCCCAGATCAATATCCTGGAGATTTTCTCTAAGTTTTCTTCTAGTAGTTTTATAGTTTCAGGCATTACATTTAAGTCTTTAATTCATTTTTAGTTGATTGTTGTATATTCAGTTATTTAATGGTCCAATATAATTCTTTTGTATGTAGATATTCCGTTTTCCCAGCACCATTAATTGACAAGTTTGTTCTTTCTGCGTGGTGCATTCTTGGCATCTTTGTCGAAAATGAATTTACTGTAAAGGTGGGGATTGATTTCTGGGTTCTCCTTTCTGTTCCATTGGCCTATTTTTTTTTTTCTAGTGCCAACTGTTAGTGGTATTTACCAGGGTTTGGGATTGAAGCTAACATTTGTTATTGTATGTAGTACCTAATGTTATATATTCATTTTTAAAGGGTGATTTACCTCTCAAGAGTAATTAAAAAGTGTTCTAAGAACCAAAAAGGAAACCACAAGCAAATAAAAAATAACACATCAAGTCACAGAGATGCTTATAACTGTAAAAAATCCCCCTCAAAATTTAGACAGAAAGAATAGACTTAAAAGGAGCAATAAACAATCCAGTAGTTATAGATGATCTCCAACTAAAGATGCAGAAGTAACCTTAGACCCTTTCCCTGAATTTTCTGAAGTCTGGTGATAATTCTAGAGGTTGGATACAACAATAAGGAAAATATATTTAACCAAGAATAGATAGAATTATGTTTCTGTCCAAAAGAAATTAAATTGTCATTTAAAAATTAAACCAAAACAAATTATTTTCTTACTCACCTCTTTTCCTAACCTAGGGTTATTCAGAGTAAGTATTATTTGATTTGATCTATTGTTATTAATTCAAATGTATTAATAATGAATGTATTGAATGTATTCAATAATGAAAACATTCGGATTTTACATAAACAAAGCTATAAATGGTTGCAATAAAATATTCTGGATATAAACTCAGGCAGGGTCTGTGTCGTGTTAAAATTTCCCTGAATTTGTATACTTATAAAACAAATATAATTTATCATTTATGTGCTAGCAATTAAATTATACAATGTATATCAGTATTGTATATGAAAGACTGTTCTATGAACTACCCCAGGATCACCTGGTTTCATCATTACATATGCTAAATGTGATGCTACAATTAGCACACTTTTCAGGTAATATTAAAGAATAATATTATTATTCTTTGAACACAAAGATCCTTTACTGTTCCTGAAGACAGTCAGGCAGGAGAAGTTCCCTCTTACTCAGCCTTTTGTTCTATTCAACGTTCAACTGATGGAATAAGGCACACCCACATTAGGGAGGACAAAAGCCTTCACTGTGATTCAAATATTAGTCTTATCCAGAAACACACTAACAGACACACTCAGAATAATGTTTGGACGAATGTCCTAGTACCCCATGGCCCAGTCAGGTTGACACACCATATCAATCATTATAATACCACATCTTAACTTTTCTTTACACTTAGTCTGGCTTCTTGTCCTAGGCCGGTAGGTGCTGATGCAGAGCACTGCTCAGATGCTCCCTGTATGCTCATACTTGTCTCAGAGTCTGCTCTCAGGGAAGCCAATTTGCAACAGCCGACAAAGCCCACTGGGACAAATACTGCAAAATGGAAGAGAATCTATTAGTCTGTCTTATTATCTGAATATACATTTGTCTTAGAAATATATAACATATATACATTGATACAGTGTATATATAAGTTAGAAATAATATGTGTATACAGTATATGATAGAAGCAGAAAACTGCTAAAATGGTAGACTGTGATGATAGCAGGCAAGCCTAGGCTCCTGCTGTTTATCTTTGTCTCTGTCTATCTATCTATTTTAATTTTTTGTCTCCTCTTCTCTTTTTCAAAAAGGGAGGTGGTTTGCACAATGGGAGCCGTGCAACCTCCGTGGGAAGAGTTATTTTAACGCTGACATTGATTAGAATTACCATTGCATAGGTAGAAACATAAAGAAATAGCATTGTATACTGTTGGTTATCCTTGTTGTTTTGTTTTGTGTACTTACTGCAAATAATCATTTTTGTCGTCCATGGGCCAGTTGTTCTTAAAGTGTGGGTAGCATAAGCATCATGTAGTAACTTGTTGGAAATGTAAACTCCTGGGTACCACTCTAGACATAGTGAATCAGAAACTCTAAGCGTGAGGACAAACAAGCCCTCCGGGTGATTCTGATGAATGCTAAACTTTGAGACCACTGATATGAATAATACACTCATTTCCTCATTATTCATTGTTATTATTTTATCACTGCACTAACCTGTTTTTCCTTACCAAGATAGAATCGCATTAGCACAATTATTAAATTACCATTTTTACTCATCTATGAAAATTTGCAAGTCCGGGCAGAATACTATTATATATTAATTTATGTCCAACATGAAATTTTATATTTCCGAACAAAAATAATAGAGATTATTATATTTTAATGTAATGGGTGACATTAGTTGAGTTTCCTCCAACACATTGCAAATAATTGTATAATACCTGTTTTTTCTATTATTTTCCAATTAGTGAAGTCTAGCAATAAGGTTTTTTAAAATGGTTCATTATAATACATGTGATTATATTCGGGTAAAGAAACACTACTTTCAGTAACTATTAATATCACTTTGACTTACAAAAAAGCAGCAATGCTAATTAAAGGAGAGCAATTTAAATTTTTAGTTTAGTAGTTTAATTATCTTTGGCACAAAATGGAAGCAAGTATAGCTTACAGAGAATTTGGGACTGAAAATAATAAAAGTATGCTTTAGTTCCACAGTTCTGATCATGGGTTAATACTGTATATAACCACTAACAACAAGGCAGAAAAAAAATCAACTTTATTATCCGCTGGGAAAAAAATTCATGCTGTGTTACATCATGACAAGCCACTACTATTGCTTAGTAATTGGCAGCCAATGGTGGGATCCCACTGTGACTAATCCTTGTTATTTCAGAGGTATTTTTCTGAGCCCCCGAATTAATAAAAAGTTTTAAAAAGTCTTAACACATCGTGTTAAATGTTCTTATTGAATCATTACACTGTTTGGGTTCTACTTATTTTTAGAAATGTCACAGAGTAAATCTTAATTCCTTTGATTTTCCCTTTCACACCATGAACTGATGCTTGTATTTCCTCAGGACTCACTCAGTAACTTTTAATTCTAATCCAACATACGTACATTTTCTCAAACCTTAGCAGGAGGGTTATTTTTCCATCCATGTTTTTACCTTTACCATTTATTGTTTCATATGTTAAAATATCTTCTCAGGTTTATTCATCTTTTAACACAATTAAAAGATGAACTACTTTTAATGTAGAGCCTGTGTCTTTGATTTTATTTTTCATTCCTTGTGTTCTTGGTTATTGCTAAATATCCTTGTTTACATAAAAAAAAAAATGTGTTTTCATTCTCTCCAAAAGCATTTAAGTATTGCGATATAGACATTCTCATTTGTGGGAAGGTGACAGGATTCAGCATTCTTAAAACTGGACTCCGGAAACCAATTGATCTAACCTAAGAGAAGCAAGAATAGTGAGAAGGGCCATCATCATCACAGTTATAGAGGGGTTCCATAAAGGCTGTAGTGCAATTAAATAGTGTTTTCTGATGCACAGGAGCAGAAAGGATGTCAGATGCTGTGTTTCACTTCTGATGAATCCGCATGGAGCCCTAGGATCTCTTTGCTGTGCTAAATAAGACTTCCAAGGTTTGCACACAGATTTATGACAAAGATTGAAAAGTCATAAATAGTGCTGACATAATTATATTTTATATATATAAATATGTAATATAATATATATGTAAATATTGGTAAACCCCAGGGAAAATGATACATAATTCATATACCCCTTTTTGGACCTCAACAAATATTTTAAAAATTAAAAATTTTTTAGCTGTTCCTTATACTGACTTTCTTTCATAATAACAACCACCACTCATGTTAGGACCACTGAATAAAATTCCATATATAAAAAAGTAGACACATTATAAAGGAAATAAACATCTTAATAAGAAAACATTATATTGCAAGTTTCAATGATTGGATCAGATCTGTAAAATAGCTTTTACCATTGATGAACAGTTTTCCAAAAACACAAAATATTCTGGGGGGATTGGGTTTTATCCCGATTTAAAGCTGAAACCACTTTAAGGCATGTTGTGGCAATATAGTGATGGCAGGGTGGTAATGGAAACTGTTAAATCTACAGTGTTCAGGTAATAAAAAGCATATTTTACTTTTTAAAAACAAGCAGGCAAGAAATGGCAAAGATGACTACTTAAATATGGTACTAATGCTGTTGCTACTTTCTTGAAGGTATTCTTGATGAGTGTAAAGACAATCTGACTTGGTATATTTTTTGGATCTTATTTATGATTTGTAAGAAAACAAACACTTACCCATAAATTTACAATCAGAAAGGACTTTGCTGGTTGCCATTTTTAAAGGTAGGCCAGTAGTTGCAGATTGCAGGTATATTTTCTGGTTTCTTTGCCACATTCTTCTGTCATCTCAGCCTTTGGAAAACTACCATCTGGATCTTCAAGCTGTGTACTTACCAGTGGTAACCACTGTGGATAGCAGAGGCCTTTGAGGCCTTTTTCTGAGGTTTACAGCTTTGTTGACGGGGCTCATTTCTTCTAAACACTTGTTCCTTTCCTGAACTAACATATATATTCTGACCATCTAGTGTTGTGATCAACTGGGATTTGAAGGGTTATCTTGTTGTCAAAGATCTAGTGACTGTATCCGCTGTCCTGAAAGGACCTGGAGTTTATTGTCATCAGTTTCACCAAAATCCACTATTTCCTTGGATAGTTTTTGCATAGACTATGGATTCCTTACCATAGTAATCTTATGCTAGTCTCCTGCACAATTTAACTTCTGTAGCAAATTCATGTGCTTATCATTCTAAATCTGCATCATTTTAAATGAAGTAAGTATAATTATTTTCACAGTCAGTAAATCACATATATTCTGTCACCTGGAGTTGCAGTAAGATGGGCTACCTGAAAGTTCCTAAAAGCTTGGAGTCCCAAAAAGGCAAAATTTCATTATAATGATTGTAGTCCTGAAAAATTCTGATGTACTTACAAAATGTTTAATCCTGAAAGCAACATTGATATTCTGTGCAGTTCTATATGCTTGCTTTCTGTAGCACAGCAGGAACAATAATAAACTATTACCTGGAAATTGTTGTGGAGAGGATAAAATACATATATACTGCCAAAGTAAGCATATTATGGTGTCCAAAATTTTTTGAAAGGATTTTCTTTTGGTAAACTGGCAATCTTTCTTTTCACACTGAATTGCTTTTTCCTATGCACACACATTTCACCTAACTTTTAAGCAACATTCTATTTTCTAATGTATTAGTTATGGAAATGGGATCAGATATATTGTAATTACACATTATTTTATTATTTTAATATAAAATGACTTTTTTGATACCAGTAATTCCTGAAAAGAGTTTGTATTTTTCTCTTCTTGTAAATAATTTTTCAATATTTAGTAGTAGTATATTCCAGGCATGGTGACTCAAGCCTATAATCCTAACACTGAGGGAGGCAGAGGCAGGAGGATAGCTTGAGCCTAGGGGTTTGAGATCAGCCAGGGCAACATAGTGAGATCCCATTCTCTACAAAATGGAAAAAAAGTTTGAACCAAATAGCAGTATATAATGCAAATATATAACATAGCTACTTTCATTAGGTAATTGAGAGTTTTGAATGTAAACATTGTTTTATTTTTTTTTTTTTAGCTTACTTTTATGTTTTCATGTCTGGAAAAGCAAGAGAATTTGGAAATTTGTTTTAGGGAAAAGGTAAAGCAATGTATCACTTAATGCATTCAATATAGATATCAACCAAATTCATAGTTTAAGTTTAACCGCCTTATCTTGAACATTGGACTTATTCAATAGATAAAGGGGAGAAATGGTGACAATATGTATTTTTAAAAATTTAATGAGTTTCAAGAATAAAATAAAAATATTTTTCACAAAGTGTCTGATGCTATTTGTAGATTAAAGAACCCATAAGATATACTTTATTGTATGGAATGCTAATAAAGTGAAAATATCTTTAGTATGAGGAACATTTGGACTCTGAAGCAGTTTTTTAGAAATTCCAGATCAGTCACCATTGCAACACAAGGACGAATAATGCATTAAAGGTCTTTCCTTCCAGAAAGAATTTTGAGTGAAGTGTAGTCCAAATGCTAGTAAACAAGATTGGCTGCAATGTTCTCACCAAGAAAAACGACATTAATACATGAACCCGTGAAGATACATAAATGGCATCCTTTTTCTATAATAATGTATAATTTCATTATACAATGTGTTGTTGAATAAACACTAGGTCAGAGAAAAAATATTTAGCAATGACTTTGTGTTATTTACTACAGTGAATAACTGTATCCAATGTAAGTTGATTTTAAGACTGTAGTCATTTTAATACAGTATTGGTTTAAATCGAAATCTCAGTTTTAGTAGGCTTACTATTAATTATCAAATATACCTTGATATGTAGGAACTAAAGCCATTCATTAAAAAAAATTATACATACTTAGAGACTTAGAGGCAAATAATTTTAAACCAAGTCTAACACTCGAATTATTTATTATAGTTGTATAGGCAATTCCTTGGGTTATTGCATTTTTTAATACAGTCATACCTGATGGAAGCTTTTCTATATCTTATAAAAAACATTGTTATACTAGAATTACAGAGGTAAAATTATTGTCTGCATTAAGCCTTTATTATGATGGATGACAATGAAACTAGGTCAAAGGCAAATTAGTTTGCCAAATAACATGCTATTTGTAATCATGTTGAAAGATGGTCCCAGGACTCCTGAATCACAGCGAGTACCATTTGTGCTCACAATTGTAAATGCTATTACTTGAAACGTCTGAAAAAGAAGACTAGGAACAGAATGATAGAATTCCTGTGTAGGGGCTAATATTTACATTAGCATAGAAATGTTGACAGGTTTCTCAGCAATCTCTTACCTAAGCACAAAACATTTATAACAAAGTGTTGATAGACCCAGAAATGGAAATCCCTTTGGAAAGCTCAGTGAGTGTCAAATTCCAGAGAGACCTAATAGATTACAATGAGATCTGAGTCCACCATTTAAACCTCCAGTTTTGAAAACTCCATATTCATCATTTTTAGAGTTTAACAGTTCCATCACTGTCAAATATGTCATACTAAAAAATAGAAAATCAGAATCTTCAAAACATATAGAATTCATTCAATTCAAAAATGAAGCAGCGTTTATTTCAATGCAACCTGGTGGAGCAAACCTTGCTGAACTTCAAGAAAGAGGTAGGTAAAGCACCTGCCAAATGGCAGTTCTATTACTTAGAAAATAAAAAATCAAAGGGCATTCTCAGAAATGCAGACCCCTGGGATCTAACCACAAAGATTCGGTTTAGAAGTGGGGATTAGGAAACTGCGTGTTTAATAATACATTTCAGTCAGTTCTGATGCAGGTGGACAGGGATCTCTCCTTGAGGAATGCTTTGTGATCTCGGTCTATTGAAGTCAAAACAATGAACCCCTAGATGCTACCTATTCCTCCATTTATCAGTTTTCTTTGCCCATTGTTACCTATCTTACTCAGGATTTCTGAAACTGTACATATTTTTAGGATTTCTGAAAGTGTACATATTTTGTAAAGCTGCCTGATAATTGATATGGGCAGTAATTGATAAAAGTGTATGATAGAAAGGGAAATTTTTATCTCACATGGAACATAGCAGAGAGAGGTCTAGAAAGAGAGATAAGGGCAAAATACAGCCTGAACACATAATAAAGAGGGAAATAAATTCATAAAGTATTACAGACATTGAGCAAAGATCTCCTCATATCTACTTTGAAACAGGGAAACAAAAACCAGAGATCCTCTCAACTTATCTACTGCAATGGGTCTAACAGTATGTGTTAGGAAAAGTAAATTAGAAGGAGGAGGGAAAAAGATCATAAATTTGTTTTCTACCTCCTCTGTTTGATCTCATTAACTTAAATATATGTACATATATTCATTATTTTAAAAACTAGTGATGGAAAATATATAACATATATAATAAATATACTCCATATAGCTAGGTCTGAGAATGTTTTAAACCTTCATATATTATGTGTAGTTCATTGCCTTTCTAATAATTAGTAACACTCAATTTCAAGTGAGTTAAAATGCCTTAATATTATATATCACTTTTAACTTACAAAGTCTTAATATGTGTGTAAAGCGCAGTGATGCACACATAAACACTATATATAACATGTATATGTCAACTCATGCTTTAAGGCATTTCTAATGAAGCTAACGAACTATTGAAAGACTGTTAAACAATAACAATGCAATGAAATAAACAAGATATATATTTAAAATCTTTAATAACCAGTGGATATTGGCCACTCAGAATAAATGTCATCAACACTTCAAATTCTAGTATTAATTGGATATATATTACTTCACAGTTATAAAGATAATATTTTTTAAGTAAGAGAAAACAATTGTATGATTTGGAGAAAAATTAAGAAAATTTTAAGAAAAAGAAAAGGACAGTATCAAATTGAAGCAATGGCAAAATAGTATGAACAAAAACATAAAATCATCGAAGGGCAACGTATGTTTTAGAAACACATTTTGTGTGGATTTCTGTCATATTGTGTGTGAGTGGCTACAAATGGCCATAAAACCATACTAAATTTTTGTTGAATGTTCATATCGGCCTCAGGGATAGAGAGGGCAAATCCTGCATGAGGAAGACTGTTTATGGCTCATATTTTATATATCCATGGAAGCAAAGTAAAAGATAAATAAAATGAATTATGAGAGTTACACTTCCTGCTTCTGCACACCCTTTCATTGACCTCCCTAAAAGAGAAAGGATAACTGACTTGATGTGGAAGACTGGTTGAGAGAAAGACTCTCTCTATAGGTTCTTTTCAGTTTCTCTCTTTCATTCCTGCCAACCTGCTGACAGGCTATGCTCTACTCTTTTATCCATGACATAAACTTATTGAATCAGGCTTTGTTCAAGGAAGACTTGCAGGTAATAATTGAGTTGACTTTAAATAATGAGAAATTGCTTACATATCCAATTGGAGGAGTTTCTAAAGTTATTTTAACCAATTAACATTGTCATTATTATAAGTTACATTTTAATAAACATTTATCTCCTTTCACATTCTTTATTGAATCAGAACTAGAGAAGAATGAAGTAATGTTACATATTGGTCCCTGAAAACTGAAACAAAAGTGAAGGAATAAACTACCCAAGGGCATACATCCTGTAATTCAGAAGGACTGAAGTTAAGCCTGAGTCTCCTGCTTTTGCTTGGTAGACAAAGAGATGAAAGGTTTGTAAAGCAATGAATCTATATAAATTACTCAGCAAAGATGAACTTTGTATCATGCAAAGTCTTCATTCGGGAAAAAAAAATCAGATTTGCAAATATCATCCCAAATAAAAAAAAGTAGTTTTAAATGCAAGGCCGGACGCGGTGGCTCAAACCTGTAATCCCAGCACTTTGGGAGGCCGAGACGGGTGGATCACGAGGTCAGGAGATCGAGACCATCCAGGCTAACACGGTGAAACCCCGTCTCTACTAAAAAATACAAAAAACTAGCCGGGCGAGGTGGCGGGCGCCTGTGGTCCCAGCTGCTCAGGAGGCTGAGGCAGGAGAATGGCGTAAACCCGGGAGGCGGAGCTTGCAGTGAGCTGAGATCCGGCCACTGCACTCCAGCCTGGGAGACAGAGCGAGACTCCGTCTCAAAAAAAAAAAAAAGTAGTTTTAATATATGTTCAAAGTCAGAAGTAATATCGGTCTCTCAATATATAGTATTTTGATTTAATTAACAAATGTAATGGCAAATAGTCACAACAATGTCTTTAATAGTTAAACAAGACCTTAAAACTTTAGAAAATATTTAAAGAGAATCAGATTTTAGAGACTAATACTAACACATTTCACAGAATATTCCTAAGGGAAAATGAAAACTTCTGTTTCTAGCCTTTTTTTCATGATTTCACTGTAACTGTCTGTGTTTGTGACCAAAATACATGTATATACACATATATACACACACATATACATATATACTTATATACATATACACACACATATATAAATGTATATGTATCTGTTTACTATTGATAGAAGAAAAACTTCAGCTGAACTAAATTTAAAGTTTAATTGAGCAATGAATGGTTCATGAATTGGGCAGCCTTCCAAGCCCGAGTAAGCTCAGAGACTCCAGCGCAGCCATGTGGTGGAAGATTTATGGACAGGAAATGGAAGTGAGGTACAGAAACAACTGGATGGGTTACAACTCGGTGTTTGCCTTATTTGAACATGGTTTGAACGGTTGGCTACATTTGATTGGCCAGAACTCTGTGATTGGCACAAGTGTAGGCTATGGTATGTTTTCACCTTCACTTGTTACAGTTCACGATATACAGAAAAGCCTTTAGGCCAAGCCTAAAATATGTAAGGAGACAGCTTTAGGTTACACTTGATTCAACACTGTATTGTAAATTAAGAATATTAACACAATGAATACATTGAATAATGCTAAAATATATAATAACTCATTATTTTATAACTTAAATTGTTATAAAAATAAGTCATGGGTATTTGAAAACATGTGGAAAACATAATTAAAGAGAAAAAAATGCATCTGTAGTCCTCACTGGCTTGAGATCCCACAATACTAGTATCATTTGTTTATATTGCCGTCTAGCAATTTATATATAAAATCTGGATAATATTATACTACTCATCCTCTAGTATGCAGAAAGACAATGTATATTTATGTTCTGTGTCTAGTTTTGGTGTAACATTCTACAGTTAATATTCTTACATGTTGTTAAACATTACTCAAAATATTTAAAGACTATATTCTATTCTATTCTATTCTGCATTAGATTGAATAATAGCTCCCCCAAAATATACATCCTTCGAATGTGAACTTCTTAACCATGGATTAATCCATAATGATATGTGTCCTATAGGAAAGAAAAGAAGACAAAACAATACCCTATGTCTGCGTCCTTGTGAGGACAGGCTGAGATTGGAGTGATGCATCTACTAGCCAAGGAACATCATGGATTGCAGCTTCTACCAGAAGCTCAGAGAGAGACATGGAACAGGTTCTCCCTCAGAGCCTCTGGAAGAAACTAACACTGCCAATGCCTTGATTTTGGAATTCTGGCTATCAGAAATGTGATAGAAAGAAATTCTGTGATCAAAGCTATATGGTATTTGGTAATGTATTACAGTAACACTAAAAAACCAACACTGTTATCTCCTCTTATCTGTAAGGACAACGTTCCAAGACTCCCAGTAGACGCTCAAAGCCTGAAATGGTACTGAGCCCTATACAGTAATGCGTTAGCAACTGGTTGCATATACAATGGTGGTTCCATAAGATTATAATGGAGCTGCCCTATCCACGTGTATTTTTTTATGTATTATACCATATTTTTACTGTACCTTTTATATGTTCAGATATGTTTAGGTACATAAATATCATCATGTTACAGTTGCTTACAGTATTTAGTAGAGTGACATGCCGTAATGGTTTGCAGCCTAGGAACAACGGGCTGCACCATATAATAGAGGTAGTAGCAGGCTATACCCTCTAGGTTTAAGTTCATTCTATGATGTTCACACAATGACAAAGATCACCTAACAACACACTTCTCTGAAGGTATCTCCATCTTTAAATGATGCATGACTATATATACTACACACACATTTCTTTTTGCTTCTTCACAGTTTTATGGATACAAGATTTTTTCATACCATAGATGTTAGCACTGTCAGCATATGATTTTTTTCATAACTAGATAAAATCTACATTTTTAACTTAGATGAGGCACTTTATAGCTTTTGTTGAACATATTTGAATTACCAACATCACTACTCTTGTGCTCTGAGATCATTATTAAGTAATATGAGTTACTTTAATACCAGCATTTGGACACTACGGCAGTCAGTCTGATCACCAACAAGACTACTAAGTGTCTGAGGAGCTGGTTACATATACAGCTGGGACACACTGTGTAAAAAGATGATTCATGTCCAGGGCAAGACAAAGTGGAATGGTACAACATTTCATCAGTCTACTTGGAATGGCGTGCAATTTAATACGTACAAATTTTTAAATTCTGGAAAGTTTCATTTAATATTTTTAGACTGTAGTTAACCCTTGTTTGCAAACCTGCAAGTGAATAAAGATTACTATACAAATCCTATAGTTATACCAATATTTATTGTATTTCATCACATTAAGGTGCTAGTTATTATCACTATGCAAAAATCTTTATAAGCATTTTTGATTAAAACTATATTTGAATTATCTAAACATTGAATTTTAATACTTTTAAACAAAATAGAGATTTCCAAATTTCTCCTCATAAAAGTTATAAAACTGATATTCCCAGCTGGGCATGGTGGCTCAAGCCTGTAATCCCAGCACTTTGAGAGACTGAGGCGGGTGGATCACAAAGTCAGGAGTTCAAGACCATCCTGACCAACATAGTGAAACCCTGCCTCTACTAAAAATACAAAAATTAGCCGGGCGTGGTGGCACACGCCTGTAATCCCAGCTACTCAGGAGGCTGAGACAGGAGAATTGCTTGAACCCAGCAGGCAGCAGAAGTTGCAGTGAGCCGAGATCACACCACTGCACTCCAGCCTGGGCAACAGAGCAAGACTCTGTCTCAACAACAACAACAACAACAAAAAAAACCTGATATTCCCACTAGTAGTTAATTGTGATAGAACTTTGAAAAAGAGCAACATTGTATTGTATATTTACAATCTGTACAAACTAAAAGTATTTTTCATACTTATAGTTTGTACAGATTGTAAATATAAAAGGGGTGCTTTTGGAAACAAAAATAAACATTTTATAATTTAATATTCCTACTTCTATTATGATCCTGATGTTGTTTGTTTCAGTTCCTAAAGCTTAGAATGTCAACTGAGAATCAGGGAAAGTTTTCCCCTCAATAAGTTTTATTCCCACTAATGTTTTCCTTCATTAGGGTAGATAGTCAGAAATTGA
Organism: Colobus angolensis palliatus; assembly: GCF_000951035.1. NCBI lineage: Eukaryota > Metazoa > Chordata > Mammalia > Primates > Cercopithecidae > Colobus > Colobus angolensis. The sequence continues at coordinate 7,814,511 of NW_012113919.1, read as the reverse complement.
CTGCAAAAATGTATCTATCTTAGATTAGTCTCATACGTCTGTAGAGATAATAAAATTTAAATGTGTTTTTCATAACCTATGGGATTTCAGTAGGAAAAAGATTCCATAGCTAGACACAACGTAATTATATTTTCATCAAACCTATTGGACTAATTTGCAATAATTATCAATTTTTTAAATTCAAATATTTAGTTCAAATATTAGTTGGTAAGAGTAAAAAGGCAATTTATGAAAAGTTATTTCTAATCAAATATTATCTGTATTTAATTATTTCATATTAGTTTTTAAAAGCAAGACAAAATAATGAGTCTAGGCAGTTAAAAGATAAAATTTGTTAATTTTATCAACTAAGAATGATACATACGGTTGGGTTTACCCAATAGGGAATAGGGTATAAGCGTTTTGTTTATTTTTTGACTTTTTAATTCATTTTAATAACACATAATGAGTTTATATAAAACATCCAGTTTCCAAATTATTTTAAGAGTATAGTGTATATCTGAGAATTTGTTTCTTAAGGGCAAATCAGTCATTAAAGACAATAGCTAGGGTTGCAATTTCATAACAGATTGGAATGTTGTCTAAAGCAACAGAAAGCAATGCAATAACAGTCTCAGAATCTTCCTATTTCTATCACTTTTGTTAAGAAATATGAGGAAAATATAGTCAATTACAGAAGCCTATTTGGGGTGGGCTATTATTTATGAAGCCCACGTCACCATTTTCTCAATGTTTTAAGCTGTGTCAAAAATAAGGTCAAGTTCAGCAAGCTTATTTTTGTGTAAAAGAATAAAAAAAGATTGCTAGTATATTAACAGTTTCTGATACTTTTGTTTTTGTTTTTGTTTTGAGATGGAGTTTCGCTCTGTCACCCATGCTGAAGTGCAATGGTGAGATCTTGGTTCACTGCAAGTTCCACCTCCTGAGTTCAAGTGATTCTCCTGCCTCAGCCTCCCGAGTAGCTGGAACTACAGGCGCAGGCCACCATGCCTGGTTAATTTTTATATTTTTAGTAGAGATAGGGTTTTACCATGTTGGCCAAGCTGGTCTCGAACCCCTGACCTCAAATGATCTACTTGCCTTGCCCTCCCAAAGTGCTGGGATTGCAGACATGAGCCACTGTGCCCGGCCAATTTGTGGTACTTTCTAAGAAATTTGATCTCGATTGAAATTTTTTTTTAATAAAATAATGGAAAGGAGTCACTAAAAAGGAAAGTGCCATAAAAGTTTAGATATTAGTATCAAAACAGCAGGATGTGTAACATCAGATATCCTTATGGAATGTGTTGTTTACATTTACATTTGTTACAATAGTGCAATGGGTGTTAATATTAGGCAGGGCACTTTTCAGAAAAAGATTATATAGTTTATTTGATAAATATTATACAGATTTATCACTTCTATAGTTCCATAGTTTAAAAAAGTTTATATTTAGCTAATATGCAACTCATAGTTATCTTTTTAATAATACCTTAAATGGTCTAGTTAAAAAAATTGTTTAGTGTGGAGTGTGAATTACCTGGTCTCAAAAAACAGAGAATAGATGAAGGTGTTTCTATTAATCAAATAAATAATAAACTTATAAACAGGTTATATTTGAGACAAAATTTAATTTGTAGGAGGCAACCTACATATACAATTACTAACTGCTTGCAATTATTGTGTTCTTTCTATGTGTCAGGCATTGTTCAAACCACTGTTCCTGTGTTATGTTACTTAATTCTTGTTCAAGCCCCATCAAGTTTTATTATTCTCATTTTACAAATGAAGAACCTGATGCAATGGGAGGTTTATTCATTTGCTCCAGGTAATAGAGCTGGAAAAATTTAAAGCTAGGATTTGAACCCAAGGAGTATGACTAAAGAGCTTACATCTTTATTACTACACTATACTTGCTCATACTTCTAGAGAGAATTACTCAGTTAAACAGGTATTTATAAAGTATTATAAGTTAACGTGAGCATGTAGTCGGGGTAAGTAATCAGACAGTTTCTGAGGAAAGATAGACTGTACATCTGCTTTTAGTAAGTTTATTCATTTACATTAATTGAAAACATGTATTTACTTAAAATTATGTGTATGCACGCACATATATACATACGCACAATCATACACACACACACATATACATTGTTTTTCTTTCTACCGTAAAATACTAGGTCTTAATAGACCACTCATACATTCAAGAACGTCTAGAAAATCTGCATAAAAAATATAAAATATGTCGCTAAACTCATCAAAGAACTTGTAAGGTCGAAAGCTTCAGGGAGTAAGATTTGCAAAAGAAGAAAAAGAAAAATGACAGGTAAATTCAATTTCTTTCTTTCTTTTTTTTTGAGACAGAGTCTTGCTCTGTTGCCCAGGCTGGAGTGCACTGGCGCGATCTCGGCTCACTGCAAGCTCCGCTTCCCGGGTTCACGCCATTCTCCTGCTTCAGCCTCCCAAGTAGCTGGGACTACAGGCGCCCGTCAACACGCCGGGCTAATTTTTCGTATTTTTGGTATTGATGGGGTTTCACTGTGTTAGCCAGGATGGTCTCAATCTCTTGACTTTGTGATCTGCCCGCCTCGGCCTCCCAAAGTGCTGGGATTATAGGCATGAGCCACCGCGCCTGGCTGGTAAATTCAATTTCTAATTTTACCATTCTAAGAAGTGCACAGGATGAATGGATGAGAAGAGAAACGGAGTTTCAGGAGCACATAGGTCAAGGAAACAAAAACTTGAAGTTTGTAATTCACCAGGAAAAATGTGCAATTTGAAGATATGCAAACTAGTCAAATTAGAAATAAGCAAACTCACATAAAGAATAAAACCCAGATCCAAATTATATCAGTTGTTGATGTGATATACTCGGTCTGCTTTTAGCCTGAGTTTCTGGTTTTTGTCCTGAAGTTCCTGGCGGAATCAAGGACAAACACAAAAATTCTGTGGAGGAATACATCATCACCAGAGGCTCAAAACTACTTTACCTGTTTTTTTTTTTTATTATTATTTTTTTCAAACACAACCCCACAATTTGATTAAATATCAATAGAATCTCATCATTCACGTTGCTCCCATTTTCTCAAATGCTAGACATGTTGCATGGATCAGTGCATTTCCATCTGTTGTGAATCACAACCCAATTTACTGTGTGCAAGTCTTAACACGTGAGCGTTTTAGTATTGTAATGCTATATTTGCCACCTCACTGACTGTCAGCAACACCATCCTTTGTTGCCATGTGGCTGGCAAGATATTCAATTTCAAATTTCCGTCATGACATTTTGTTTTCTAGAATCCTTTTCTGCACCAATAGCCATAATTCAGATTCTTCCCAGAAGCAGACACTTTGACAAAAAGATTGAAGTAGTTTACTGCAAAGATGTTTCTAGGAGTCCCTAACAGTTGAATGGGAAGTAAGATATGTAAGGGAAAGAGGGAAAGATAGGTACAAGCAACACTACAGAGAAAGTTACCACTGGAGCTTAATTCCACTGGGGAAACCTAAGAGATGGTTTGCAACTTACTCCACAGAGTTAGTCCTCCCAAGAAGGAAGAAAGATGGAATATTTGTGCAAAAACCACCATTGCATGTGGGTCACTCTCAGAGACTGTTAATTCCTGCATCTCTGGCCTGACTTACATAGGGACTGAATGGGTTCCAGGCCAGTGAAGGTCCTCAGACAAGGTGGAAGTAACTGAAAGATGGGCTAGAATGCATTTAGGTAACAATGGCTAGGGGCATATGGGTAGAACACTGATAGACTCTGTACCATAGTCCCAAGTAGATTCAGCCAGCAACACAGTCAGTCATCTTTTTCTTTCTCTGTTTTGGGATTCTCTGGGAATACCACAACCTTAGTTTTTTTCCATGAGCCATTTTGCTAATTGATAGTATTTACCACAAATGATTGTTCCACATAGAAATTTGACCAATGGGCAAGATGTCTAAGATTTTTGGATCCTGTCATAAGGACTAGTGATAAGGTCAAAAGGCATTTATAGGTTTTTATTTTTATTTTATTTTTTAATGAATTGGAATAAGAATTGGTCTTCATTTTCAGTCTTGCATATCTAGGCTCTCCATACTTTCTTCCTATCGTGTCTGTTTCCAAACTGATTATTTTTTTCTTAGATTTCTCCATGTCTTGTTGTATTTTACTGTATAAACTGATTGAAGTTACCAATGGTACTGAAATTATTTCTTCCACACTTTACCTCCAAAGTTACAAATGATTTTACTTAAAACCTTTAAAAATTTATTATTTGCCTGCCTTCCTATTTAAACCAGGCAAAAATATAACCAAATGTTTCATTATGATTTACAATTGATTGTCATTATTCTGTCCTCAAATATTATTATTCTTGTCTGACATTTGTTCATAGAACCAATTAAACATGATTTTTTCACACCATGTCACTGTATACAAAAAAAGTGAAACAGATACAACAATAATTATACACTGAAATAGTACACATCGAATACAGTGAAGCTTTGGACTAAAGGAAGGAACAGGAGAAATAATAAGGCAGTTATGTGGAAAATTTCCCACAACATTTGTTGATTAATTGAATTGTATAGAAAAGGAAAGATATTAAGAGTGACTTCTAAGTTTCTCATGGGAATCTCACAAGAGGATAGTACTATAATGGGGAAGACTAGAAGAACAGTGAAAGTTGAAGGTGTATGATATAGTTTGAATATTTGTTTCTGCCCAAATCTCATGTATAAATTTAACCCCTAATATTTGGGGTGGGGCCTGGGGGAAGTGATTGGATCATGGGGGGGCAGAGTTTTCATGAATAAAGTGAGTTCTCCTGAGATCTGGTCATTTAAAAGTGTGGCACCTCCCCTGTCATTTCTCTCGTTCCCTTTCTCACCATGTGACATGCCTGCTCCCTTTTGCCTTCTGTCATGATAATAAGCTTCCTGAAGCCTCCCCAGAAGTCAAGTAGATATTAACACCATGCTTGCTGTAGAAACGTGAGCCAATAAAACTCTTTTCTTTATAAATACCCAGTTTCAGATATTTCTTTACAGAAATGCAAGAACAGCTAACACAGAAAAATTGGTATTAAGGAGTGGGACATTGCTATCAAGTCTGAAAATGTGAAAGCACCGTCAGAGCCGGTTAATGGGCAGAGATTGGAAGGCTTTGGAGGGCTCAGTAAAAGACAAAAAGATGCAGGAAAGTTTGGAATTTCTTAAGACTGGTTAAATGGTTGTGACCAAAATGTTTAAAGTAATACAAACAGTGAAGGCCAGGCTGCTGAGGGCTCAGATAGAAGTAAGTAACTTATTGGGAACTGGAGGAAGGTCATATATGTTATGTCTTAGCAAAAAACTTGGCTGTATTCTATTTGTGCTCTAGGGGTCTGTGGAAGTTACAACTAAAGAATCATGATTTGGGGTATCTGGCAAAAGAAATTTCTAAGCATCAAAGAATTCAAAATGTAATCTGGCTGCTTCTGACAGTCTATACTGAGACACATGAGCAAATAAATGACTTACAGTTGAATTTATATTTAAATAGGAAGCAGAGCATACAAGTTTGGAAAGTTTGCAGCCTGGCCGTGTGGGAGAAAACAAAAGCTTAATTTCAGGTGAGGAATTTAACCAGGCTGTGGAGCAACCACTCACTAAAGATATTTGCATAATTAAAAAAGAATCAAATGCTAATATGCAAGCCAATGGGAAAAAGACCTTAAAGGCATTTTAGAGAACTTCATGGAAGCCTAGGAGGACTGACTCCTTTTGTGTGCAAGGTCCAGAGCCCCATGGCCCTGCACAGCCTTAGGATTCTGCTTGCCACATCTTTGCTACTCTGGCTGCAGTCACGGCTCAAAGAGGCCCAAGTACAGCACAGGCTGCCACTTCAGAGAATGCAAGCCATAAGCCTTGGTGGCTTTTATGTGGTGTTAAGCTTATAGGTACACAGAGTGCAAGACTGGTAGATGCTTGGCAGCTTCCACCAATTTTGGAGAATACATGGAAAATCGTAGATGTCTAGACAAAAGCCTGCTCCCAGGGTGAAACCCTCACCGAGAACTTCTATTAGGGCAGTGTGGAGGGAAAATGTGGTGTTGGAGGCTCTACACAGAGTTCCAACCAGGACACTTCCTAGTGGAGCTGTGAGAAGAGGGCCAACATCCTCCAGACCCAAGAATGTTAAATCTACCAGCAGCTTGCACCCTACAACTGAAAATGCCACAGTCACTCAACTCCAGGCCATGAGAACAGCCTTGGAGGCTGCACCCTGCAAATCCTCAGAAGCAGAACTGCCCAAGGACTTGGGAACCTACCTCTTGTACCAATGTGCCCTGGATGTGGGACATGAAGTCAAAGTAGAATATTCTGGGACTTTAAGATTTAATGACTACTCTACTGGTATTCAAACTTGCATGGGGCCTGTAGCTCCTTTCTTTTGGTAGATTACTCACTTTTAGGATGAGAAAATCTATCCAATACCTATATACCCATTGTATCTTGGAAGTAAATAGCTTGTTTTTTTTTTATTTTACAGGCTCATAGGAGGAAGAGACTCATCACATCTCAGATGAGAATTGGGACTTTGGATTTTTGAATTAATGCTGGAATAAGTTAAGACTTAGGGGAGTATTGGGAAGGCATGATTGTATTTTGAATGTGAGAAGGACATGAGATTTGGGCAGGGGGGCAGGAGTGGAATGATACACTTTGGATATTTGTTCCATCAAAATCTCATGTTGAAATTGGACCTGGTGGGAAGTGATTGGATCATGGAGGTGGATTTATCATAAATGGAGTAAGTTCTCACAAGATTTGGTCTTTTAAAAGTGTGTGGCACCTCCCTGCCACTACTCTCTTGTTCCCATTCTTGCCATGTGATGTGACTGCTCCACCTTCATCTTCCGCCATGATGATGAGTTTCCTGTTCCCTCCCAAGAAGCCAAGCAGATGACAGCACCACGCTCCCTATAAAGCCTGCAGAACCATGAGTCAAATATACTTATTTTTATTTTTTTTCAAGACAGACTCTCACTCTGTCACACAGGCTGGAGTGCAATGATGCAATCTTAGCTCTCTGCAACCTCTGCTTTGTGGATTCAAGTGATCTTCCTACCTCAGCCTCCTGAGTAGCTGGGGCTACAGGCACACAACACAGCACCAGCTAATTTTTGTATTATTTGTAGAGATGGGGTTTTGACATGTTGCCAAGGTTGGTCTCAAACCTCTGAGCTCAAGTGATATCACCACCTTGGCCTCCCAAAGTGCTGGGATTATAGGTGTAACACCATCCCCAGTCCAGTATTTCTTTATAGCAATCCAAGAACATTCTAATAAAGTATAGAAAATGTAGAGGTATTTCTGGGGTGCTCAATTTTGGCTTCTAAGTAGATATTTCACATAGGTAGAAAGTGAAGTTTATAGCCCAAGAGAGAAAAGTCAAGAGTAGACATATATATTTTGGAGATGTGATCTACAGAGATCTCTTTAAAGCTATTTACCTTTATGTTACCTCTTAGAATGAAAGTATAGATGATAAAGGATAATTAAAACCAAGCCAAACATACAGTCCTTCAATATAAGTTTTACCTGGTAAGGAAAAAATAGACTTCACTACTATGCAACACATCCATGTAACAAAACTACACTTGTACACCTTAAATTTATAAAGATAATAAAAAAGAGCAGAGTGATAATAAATAGTAATTGGCATAGAAGAAAAATATGATGTGACAAAATATTTTGGTTTCTCAGAGTGACTATACTAAAATGTACTAAGAAGAAAAAAATGCCATTTACATTCAGAAAAAAATGTGATATTTTCTAGTAAATGTAAAATTTTAAAGTTTGTCATAATACTCCTTAAGTAAAAGTTTAACCCTCTAAGAGATTAATTGCTATCCATTCTTCTTTGTACCTTCACATGCTTATTTCATCATTCATTTCTCAGTAATGTTCTATTTAAAGAAGAATGGATAGTAACCAAACAATAGTTTTCATTAAAATAAATTTTATAAAGGCAAATGTATGTAATTGTTTTCCAATGTAGTAGGAATACTATTATTTAATTTTTTAGATTGCAATATAATGTAAAATTTTCAAACAGTTGAAAATTGTACTTAATTTATAAGTACTCAGAAACTGCAATGTGTTAGATAAGTATCAGTATCATATATATTTGTAATATATTGATAGAATTAAATTTTATTACACTTTATACACCATGAAATATAATAAAATAAATGTTTATAAATGTATATGTGTATCCATGTTTATACAATATGAAATGCTATAATAAAATAAACATGTGTATACACTTGCAAATGCTAGCAGAGTGTCTTCACATGGGCTTCCTGGCCACAATCCAAACATTCAGATAAAAATATGTTGCTTCTTTGTTCACTGACTTTCCTGTCTTTTCTTGTTGCTGATGATCTGCATTTTTCTACTTTCCTATTCCCTTCAGGATCTATCTAATGTATGAATAGGGACAGAGGTGGTAAATTCCACCAGTTATTCTCTTTTGATTCATTAGCCAGATAATGTGTTACCTCTCCAAGGGAATGTAATGCCTAACTCTCCGTATACATCTCCTATAAAGTGTCTGCAGGGAAAAAGGCTAATGCTGGGAATTTTAAAAGATTCAACTGGGAGTTAATTTATTTAAAGGGGATTTTCTTAGAATCCTTCAAATCACATTAATAGAGCAACTGCCCGCCCTAATTGTGCATAAATCAATGCCACTTCCTACAAGTTACTCAAGGAATGGGCACATTTTCCGTATGTTGACTTCTAAAAAGGACAGCGAACAAAACACTTTTTGTCATTATTAGTGGTGATATTTATTATCACCAAAGTTTTAATAAAACTGGATTTAAATTTAATTGTTGTAGAAGATTTGTAAATATAATCTCTTTTTATAATCCTGCATAATGATCTATGCATAATATTTTATGTGGCAAATATGAAATGTAAAATGAAATAATCCCTAATTGATTTTTGATAAATAGGTAATCTATTACCAACCTCAGGCTCATAAGACTTGTCTGTAGTAATTACTACTTGTGAAGAATGAATGAACACAAGGAGGATGATTAAGTTAATATTCTTGCTTTACTGTATGTATTGTCTAATTTCAGAGTTTCTTCCAGTCTCAAAACTTTAATAATCATCTATCTCTATGCAAATTATCTTTCATCTGAGCTTGGGACATTATTTTTTCAAATTGTGACTGGGCAATCTGTTAATACTGCTAATAAGAAATTTGTACACAATGTGGATACAACTTATAACATTATGTTCATTAACTTAAAAAGACTTTTTTTTCTCTTTGTTCATCTTAAAGTTTATTGCTGCATTTATTGTTCATGTCCTATATGCAACGAGTTCATAAATCAATTTGGCATTTTGGTTTCTGTACATACCATCAAATTTTCATCTCTATCCCATTCCAATCACCATTATGCTGTGTATTTGTTGGGTTATCTTCCCTGCTAGTGTGACTTCTCAATCATAGCCACCCTCCAGACTCTACATTGGGACAAAGTTAAATGTGAGTTCTTAAATCAATATTTCTCAAATCTAAAAATAGGAGTATATATGGAAGTCTTGATTAAAGGTAAATGTAGTAGTTCAGTACTATGAGGAAAAGAGAGTGTTTTCTATAAACGGTGCTGAGACAATTGCATATCTATGTGGAAAAAATATTTACCTTGGCCACTACTTCACACTAGGTACAGAAAAGAAATTCTAGAGTTGCAGATCTAGATGTAAAAAATAGGAAAATAGAATATTTTTGTGATGTAAGCAAAGTGCTCTTAAACTGAAAACAGAAGTGCTAATTTTAAGAGAAAAATAATTTATAAATTAGATTGAATTAAGGCTAAACTCTTATTTATCAAAAGACATAACTAAAAGGTAAAAGGCAAGGAACATCATAAGACAACTACACAGTACTTAACTACAACCATGTATATCCAGAATATATAAACAATTTCAATAGATGAATGGAAAAGAAGACAGAAAATCAAATATGGATATGGGCAAAAGTGGAAAGAATTAATGGAGTTATAAGGAGAAGGCAAATTCAAAATACAATGATATTTGTACTTTGCAAAAGAAATGCAAAAGAAAGAAAATGCCAAGTTTGATGAGGACGTAGAATTCTCACAGTGGTGATAACAAATATTGATATAATTACATTGGGAAGCTCTTTGGCTTTATCTACCAAAACGGAGTATATGAATCAGAAATTCTGCACCAAAGTATATATCCAACAGAAAAACATAAGTTTACCATAGGACCTATACTAGAATCTTCATAGCAGTATTATTCATAATAGCTAAAAAATTGCGAAATGTCCAAATGCCTAACGGTAAAGTAGACATATAGATTTTTCACAATGGAATACTATATGCTAATCAAAATAAATAATTTATTACTGCATGTACAATATGAATAAATATCCATATATCAAATTAACCACAGTAAACCAGACACAAAAGAGAAAATCAGCATGATTTCACCTATGTAAAAAATAAAATCTATAATACATAAAATGAAATATTATTCAGCCATAAAAGCAAATAAATTTCTGATGCACGTTACAACATGAAAAATCTTGAAAGCATCATGCAAAGGGAAATAATCCAGACACCAAAAAATAAATACTGTGCAAGTCTAACTATAGGCAATATCTATATTATGCAAATTTGTAGAGTCAGACAGTAGATTAAAGGTTATCACAATTTAGGAGAAGGCAGAGTTATAGCTTAATAGGTACAGAATTTCTATTTGGGATAATGAAATTTTGAAAATAGATATGCACAACACTATGAATGTAATTAATGCTATTAAATTATATGCATAAAATAATTAAAATGGAAAATGTCATCTTACAGATATTTTACCATAATAAAAAATTAAAAATAAATCAAACAAGTGTACCAAGATTTAACTACCAAAATGTTCATAACAAATAGCAGAGAAAAAATTTGTAACAGTCTAAACTGTCAACAATCGGAGGTAGGTTAAATGTGTTTTAGCACAAACACTCAGTGAAAGTTTACAATTCAAATTCATATAGGAAAGAATATTTAATGGCAAGAAATGTATTTACATATACTATAAAACTATATGTTGTGCAATCACTGTTTTGTTTTAAAAATCATATGTGTATGATTAGAAAAGAAGGAGCTATACCAAAATATGTCTCTGGGCAGTGACATTTTTTCTTCTTCTTTTTTAACCTATATTCTTTCAATTTTCTATATCACAAATACGTATTACAAATAGACAAATAATACAAGTTTTGGTTTCATACGAGCAGAGAAACAAAACATAAATTCAGAACTTGGTAGTGATTGGATGAAAGCAACAGAAGTCTTCTGGAATATCACAGAAGTACTCTGTGGTGTTTCACTTCTTGATGTGGGTACTGGTCACAAAGGAGTGTTTAGATTTTGAATTATACCCTTTATAATATTTATACTGTCCAATATGCATATTAGGCTTTAATAATTTTTAAATACATTTTGAGAGCACTCTTTGCTACTTTAATTGGGGATAATCATATACCTTATATGGTTTCAATTGCATTTTAGGTTTATTCATTAGATTTTTTATAGTCAGTCTCAACATCTTTCAAATGCAATGTTCTCTTAAGAAAGCTTTGTTCATCTTCCAAATGGAAAGTTCTTTACAATACTGTGGGAAACTCATTCCGCTTCATTTTCCTAATTTACATATTTAATGTAAATAGCACTGACATATCATGGACAGCAAGTATGACAAGCATGGGACGCAAAAGTTGAACAATTTGCTTCAACATAGTCTTTAATGGAACCTCTCAGGAAAAAAAAAAAAAAGTGGAGCTTATAGTTCAAAAGCCAAAAGAGATGAAAATTTAGATTAGTGTAAAGAAAGCAAATCATGGTATGTTGATAGAGACTACTGAGGTAAAGGGTGTTGGTGCATTAGCAAGGAAGATTTTTTTTAAATCAAGCTATGTTTTGAATATTCATAATTTTTTGTCATGAAAAGAATGTCATGAGAGTGGGGACATGAAGGTAAAGATATTTCATATGGTCAATCGTGACAAAAATGGAAATGAACTGGAGATGGTTATGGCAGGCGGTTCAAGGCAGAGGCAGAAAAACATTTGTAGATCTCATTAAGGAGTTTGAATTGTATGGGAAGACCGTGAGGTTTTAAAAAAACTAACTATATATGTGGTAAAATACTTAAAATATGTCTCAGAATGCTCCATGGAGAATAGATTTAATTGCAGAATCATAGAGAATAATTCAGAAAATATGACAGTTGTGTAGCCAACAGCAATTGCTGTTATTGACTTTGGCAGTCTGGATTGAGAGAAATTTTATATTCTCAACATGTTCTCCAATATATGTTTATTGAGATATGTTTGAGGAGACAGAATGAATGGAAAAGAGTGACAAAATCAGGGTTGAATGAATTCATGGCCTGAAAAAATATGGCTGATAAGGGAAGGCTAAGAAAGGAACGAGTGTGGCAATCAATTTAATTAGCAAACAGTTATAGTCATACCCATTATAGGCCCACCTCAATGATTTCAGACTTTTTGTCAGACATCTAACAGGAGATTTTAAATATAATGTTAAAAATATACATAGGGCATAAAGAAAAAAAAAAGATTGGGGTAAGAGATGCATGTTTGAACATATACAAAATATTAAAGGACTTGGCCTAGATGAGATAAAACACAAAAAGATATTGGAGAAGAAAAAGCAAAGAGTTTAGAACTGGAACCAAAAACCAACAATTTTTAAAACTCAAAACAAAAATTAAAAACAAATAAGTAGGAAAAAAAAAAACATTCAGGGGTCAAGTACAGATAGAAGAACAAGGGAGAAGATAAGTGGCTAGAGCGGTAAGAAGCAGTGAAGAGGATGAAACTGAAAAAACTTGGTGGCCGGAGAAAAAGCTAAAGGTCTTCTACTCAGAATTATTTTGAGAGAAGATTAAGTCAAAGAAGGGCTAAGTACAAGTAAAACAGGAAACTTCCTCTGCTGCCTTTACGGATGGTAAGAGTACATGTAAGATCTCAGAGTCAGGAAACCCAAATTTGCCTTCTAAGCAAAAAAAATACATGGCTACACTGTTTAACTATAGTTTCTTAATCAATGCAACTTGGAGACTTCCATCTTTGTTAGATTTCACATACCAATTGTACTCTGACTTGCAATGTTCATATCTAAAGGTCTATAACCACCATGAGATATAGTCATGTAAATTTTTTTTTTTTCATCATGATCAGTTTCCTTGTAAACCTGGTTAATTCTGGCGATCTTGTGATTATCATTTTAAATAAAAGTTTTTTTGTTTTTTTTTTTAATTTGGTTGGGACCATCTTACTCCCTTTTCAATCTTTCTTTGCAAGTAAATCTTTCTCTAAAGCTACCTTAACAATAATTTTTCCTCTTAACCGATTCTGTAGATTCTTCCAAAATGCATCAGGGCTGATTAAACTCTGTTTTTAAACATGGCCCCTCAAGTGTTGATTGCCCCAGGGCTATGTTCTTCAGATAATGAGATGCATCTTGTATAATAATGAAACTTTTACACTCATGGACTGGATTGTGCACTATTCTAATATGACCCCTGAAACTAACCACTCTATTCTAGTATTATTATTTATACTCAAGAAGCATTGAGCTAGTATTTGCACTGGTTGCAAAACTATTTCTTAGTGATTTCAATTACACAATATAATTTTGCAGAAATTCCTTTGGCTGACTTTAAGATATTTCAAAATGCAATGATTTGCAACATTGAAAGATCTCATATTTTTTGATATAAATAATTTTATTTGCATTAAATAAACATTTCATTAAATATGCTGACAAATATATATAAGGGCAATCTGCTTTATATGTTTTTATTTTAGTGATGATGTTTTCTTCTGTTTACTTAAAAATATCACAGTATTTTCTTTTATAAAAATTACTACTTGTTCTATATCTTATTTAACAGATTGAGATTTAATATTAATATTCAAAGACATATAGAATACTATGAGGCAATATTTTTCATTCTTCCTTAGAAAAATATATATTTTTTTGTTTTAAAGGTGTGAATAAGGCCGGGCGCGGTGGCTCAAGCCTGTAATCCCAGCACTTTGGGAGGCCGAGACGGGTGGATCACGAGGTCAGGAGATCGAGACCATCCTGAGCTACATGGTGAAACCCCGTCTCTACTAAAAAATACAAAAACTAGCCGGGCGAGATGGCGGGCGCCTGTAGTCCCAGCTACTCGGGAGGCTGAGGCAGGAGAATGGCGTAAACCCGGGAGGCGGAGCTTGCTGTGAGCCCAGATCGCGCCAGTGCACTCCAGCCTGGGCGACAGAGCTAGACTCCGTCTCCAAAAAAAAAAAAATAATAAAATAAAAAATAAAAATAAAGGTGTGAATAATAACAAATAGTCTAAAATCTCTATGGAAAGAAGTGAATATATTGAAAACAATAGTCTTAAAATTAAATACCTATTTTCTCACTACTCTGCATACATTGTTTTTGAGATTGGAAGTCTTTTATTCACTTCTAATCAAAAAAACATAATGTTTTTTGTTTTCATTTATTCCCATTTCCTTTCACGTTTCAAAGCATTTTCTGAAAGTAGCCTTTTTCCACCTCTCTTTTTTGCTAAATAGCAGATTAAGTCTGCCTAAATAGAAAGAGTGCCAATTATTCACCATTATCAGTACTCTAAAACCTTAGGCCTCTTAAATAAAATATATTTGGCGATGATTGTGCTAGTCATAGTGGTTAAATCTGGGCTCTTTAGAAATAAGTAAATAAATAAAATTTAATCGTTAATCTTCAGAGTCTTACAGGGGAAAAAAAGCAATAGAATGGAGTGAAAACTCTTAAAAACAGTTTGAAGAGAATATAGTGTATGATATGAACTGAAAAATGTCCTTAATTTTCAGGTATGATTTACATAGGAATCTAATCATGCTTACTGAAATTTGGTAATATTCGATTATGAGATATAGTAGGTAATTTTCCTCTTTGTAATTAACATAAAATGAAATGACACAATTTCTATCATTAAAACACCTTGGTTCCACTGGTAATAAAGCTTTAATTGTATAATAATAATATTATTAATGTTAAAGTATTCAAATGGAGGAAGGTCCCTGTGGGAGAGAAAGATAAAGCATAGAACATTATTTTCTTTTTTAAAATAACCTCTCAATGTAGAAAATTTATTTTCTCATTTATTTATAGATCCGTGCACCTATTTTCAGAAAGCGCAGTTTGTTACTGTGTGAATGTTAACACAGACAATGCCAAGTTTATATTAAGTCCTCTAAAAGAGTAGAAACACAAATATGAAGTATAATTTTTTATCTAAGATCACCTGTATTACAAAATTAATTTGGCTTCCAGTTAATTAACTTCTGAAATCTCTCCCTACATGCAGTTAGCACTTTATGGCTACATATATTTCTACATACAAGTGCAAAATGGTGAAAAACATCGAGGCCATGAAAATACAAAAAGCAGCCACAAAAGCCTCAGCTCCTTCTACTTTCAGGTAGATGGATTATGAGCTATAATATGTCATTTGAAATATCCTCTGGTGATTTGTTAGGACCATCACGACTCGTAACTACCAGAAAGTTTAATGTTTCAATTTCCTGTGGTTTAACACCACCTTAAAGTTGTCAGATATCAAACGGTTCACCTGATGCAATGAGTTACTGGTATATAGAACCTACATTGTGAGTTCAACTGCCAGTCATTTACTTAAAGCTGGGGCCTTCTTTTTCCTTTTCAGCTTTGAACAACACCATAGAAGCAATTACTCTGAATATTTAATAGTTAATTTATTTCTCCCTGTTTTACCAGAAGTATGTGTCTAACTGTTGCAGTATACCTATACATATATTAAAAATCCCACAAATTATAAATGACTGTCAGTGGTTGATGGTGACCAGCATGTGATTATTATTGTCCAATCAACAAAATTAGGAAAACAAGAATTCATATGTGGACTCTGTGTATATTTATTAGAGAACCAAATTTCACCCCCTGATGGGTCTGGCTACAGAATCCTGTTTCTGTCCAAAACTATATTGTGTTAATGTGTGGAATATGAAATAAGTGATGGATGTGAAGGTGCATTTGTTAGATTCTAGCTCTCATTTAAAAATTGTTGAAAAACTTTGTTTACTGATTAGAGCAACTCATAGTACTACTCAGTTAACCAACACTAGGGATAAATATTAATTTAAATATATTTAAATGTGATTTAATGAACAATTATAAATTAAATATCCAATTAAATAACTAACTTAACCATAATAATTATTATGCCTTTTCTATGTATCAGGCATTAAGAATTATCTCATTTAATTCTTTCTGTAATTCTGCAATATAATTTTATTATTGTTACCCTTTTATAGATGAGGAAAATGAGCCTATGAAAATTACATAGTATATCATTGGTTTCATAAATAGCAAATTTCAGTTTCAGAATTCTGGTTACATTATATTACCTCCAGAACAGACAGACTCTACTGTCAATGTTTCTAAGAATACTAAAGACAGAAGGATATTCATCTATTTATTAATTACAAGACAGATTTCGATGTGACACATATTTAAAAAACTTCATGTGATATAACTGTAAATAGCTTATATTTAAATATTAAATAATTAGTCTGAATTATAAAAATAATTTAATTAAATATTAATTTAAATATTTAATTTGCTACAGAAATGTAACATGCCCTTAATACCCACCAGACAGTACATAACTTAGAAACCTTTATCTTATTTAGTTATATTATAATATTTGAATAAAACTCAGTAATACATTATAACATAAAAAAGTTTTGTTTTAAAAAGAATGAAATTGCAAAGTACATTTTTCCATTTTCTTCTGCTAAAACAAATACCACAGGCTGGGTAATTTATAAACAATAAAAGTTTATTTGACTCGCAGCTCTAGAGGCTGGGAAGCAAAATATCAAGGTGCCAGCATCTGGTGAAGACATTTGTGTTGTATTATTCCATGGTGGAAGGCAGTAGGTAAAGGAAGGGCATGTAACTGAGAGAGAAATTTAGCCAAATTCTTTTTCTTTTTAAATCAGGAGCACACCCTCACAATAACTAGTCCACTGCTACAATAACTTCATTTAATCTATTTATGTATAAGTCCTCTGCCTTAAATTTAATTATAAGGGTACAATGAAACCCTGGCATAGAGACAGTATACTTGAATATGCATAGAAGAACATAAAGTAAGGGCTATAAAGAAATACATCAAATCTAGCCTGGTTTTGAAGGATGAAAGTACTTTCATGGCTATTTATAGTTTCCCCCATAATGATCAGACCTCTAACTTATTACACGTATATTTTGCAAAGATATTTGATACACTGTATTCATAAATATTGTAGAATAGTAAAATGTTATATCACTTAAGAAATGTTGGAGTCTATACTAAGAATTTTTGATGTACTATCTTGTTTAGTTTATTCGTACATCTCTTCAAAAAAAGTAAACATTACTTTCAGTTACTAATAAAATTTTTTTATCTCAGATGGTTTGTCACCTGGCCAATATTCCACAGCAATTATGTGGAAAACACATGACTGTAACTGAATCTGATTACAGAGCCAACATTTTAAAATGCTGGGTAGTCCATGATGTTACTTGAAGGCATAATAACTGTAACCCGTATTATGGAAAAGAAAAGCAGAAAAATGCATGCAAACTCAAAGAACTAATCAACCATAAGGAATATAAACAATTGCAATTATTTGAGTCATTATGTGCCAAACACCCTTCTAAACATTTTATGTCTGTAGATTCATTTAATCTACCCAACACTCTTATGAAAGGTATATTGTTGTTATTAATATTATTGTTGACATTTTAATGATCATGAGAAACAAGCATGGAGTAGTTTTAACCTTGACAAGGATCACGACCCTAGCACTTGCTTAAGTCTGAATTTGCGATTTGTAAAGGTAGCGCTGGTGCTTGTGCCTTGGACACTATACCTGCTGGCGTTATTGCATTCCTCTGCTTGCCAATCAAACAACTATTTCCTCATCTTTTGATAATAGTTCTCTAAATAGGACTCTAAAGACCTACACATCTTTAGAGAGATTAGTCTTATACCATTCAATTTTATCCTGATTGACTATCTTAAAACAGCTCTCTGCCTCAATAAAGAGTAGGGTACATAAATATGTATATTCACATATAATATCTCCAAAATAACCTATTATTAAGTTTTATTACTATATATAATAGCCATATATTATTTACAGTTCTATCACACGACTCAACTTGATTCAACCTGTGTCTCTCTATCCTAGAAATCCAGAGTTGAACTGAATATCTGTGGGAGACAGTTGAAGATGTGTCACTCTGACCTCTGTACCTAAAAATGTGGACATTAAGTCCTTACTCATGCAGAATGTCCTTCCTGAAATCTGATATAATGAAATGTATCTTTATTTTGTAAAAATTTTCTACTCTATGGCATTCCAATATTTTATTTTCTTCTCAGAAAAATACATTTTCTGTTGCTTGAATTCAAATCATTCCAACTGACACGACATACCATAGGCACAATCTTGTTATTTTCACTTAAATTTTCCTCAAAATTCTTTAATTGGTACTTATCAAGTACTTATTACAAGCAAAGCTATGAAATAGGAACTAAATTAGAATTAACAAATTGAGAGTAAGACATGAGATTAACACAAGAGTAGTTTCTAATGGAAGAGCCTGCGTTTAGCTAACAATCACAAATTAATTATGTCAAACAATTACTAAGCCCTTATTTTGTGCCAGTTCCATATTAGCATATACTTTTGTGATGAAGCAAGTTATTTCTAGAACAGATGTTTTGTGTTAAGTGACAATCTGGAAATAAATGACTGTAAATTTAACTTGTTCCAATATGGATCTAACATGCTTTCAGTTGAAAGTTACATTATTTCAATAGGTATTCCTTGTATATCTATTGCATATTCCATAATTTTAAATGTAGTTTAGATTAAAACCACACAAGTCCCTGCAGTGTATTATGAGCTTAATTCACTTTGGAAAAAACATATCTCTTCTATAGTACTGTACAATGCACACCTCACCAAAATGTAGAAATCACTTGTCTGTTAATATCTTTATTCTATAAATTCATAGAGTTTAAATTTGTTATTTAACATGGTAAAGCTAAAGGGAAGAGAGTTCAACTTGTAGCAATGGGACAGAACTTGACTGGTAAAAACTAAAAATAGGATCCAATTTTCTAGTTTGGTTTTATTTTATGTATTTATGTATTTATATTTCAATTGATTTTGGCGGAACAGGTGATGTTTGGTTACATGAATAAATTCTTCAGTGGTGATTTTTGAGGTTTTGGTGCATCTATCACCCTGTACCCAATGTGTAGTCTTTTATTCCTCGCCACCCACCACCCTTTCCTCCAAATCCCCCATGTCTAATCTATCATTCTTACGCCTTTGCATCTTCATAGCTTAGCCCCCACGTGTGAGTGAGAACATAAGAAGTTTGATTTCCCATTCCTGCATTACCTTGCTTAGAATAATAGTCTCCAACTCCATCCAGGTTTCTGGGAATGCCATTATTTGGTTCATTTTTTTTATGGATGAGTAATATTCCATGGTATATATATATATATATATGTACCACATTTTCTTTATTTACCCATTGATTGATGGGAATTTGGGCTGGTTCCATATTTTTGCAATTGCAAATTGTGCTACTATAAACATGCATATGCAAGTATCTTCTTTGTATAATGGCTTCTTTACCTCTGGGTAGATACCTGGTAGTGAGACTGCTGGATCAAATGGTAGATCTATTTTTAGTACCTTAAGGAGCCTCCACACTGTTTTCCATAGTGGTTGTACTAGTTTACATTTCCACCGACAGTTTAAAAATGTTCCCATTTCACTGCATCCACACCAACATCTATTATTTTCTCAATTTTTTGATTGTGGCCATTCTTGCAGGAGTGGGGTAATAGGGCATTGTGGTTTTGATTTGCATATCCCTGATAACTACTGACGTTGAGCATTTTTCCATGTGTTTATTGGCAATTTATATATCTTCTTTTGAGAATTGTCTATTCATGTCCTTAGCCTACGTTTTGATGGGATTGTTTATTTTTTTCTTGCTGATTTATTTGACTTCTTTGTAGATTCTAGATATTAGTCCTTTGTTGGATGTATAGGTTGTAAATATTTTTCTCCCATTCTATGGGTTGTCTGTTAACTATGCTGCTTATTTGTATTTGCTGTGCAGAAGTTTTTTAGTTAAATTAAGTCTCATCTATTTATCTTTGCTTTTGTTGCATTTGCTTTTGGGTTCTTGGTCATGAAGTCCTTTACCTACGCCAATTTCTAGAAGGCTCTTTTTGTTTTTGTTTTTGTTTTTCCCCAATGTTATCTTCTAGAATCTTTATGGTTTCAGATCTTAGATTTAAGTCTTTGATTCATCTTGAGTTGACTTTTGTATAAGGTGAGAAATGAGGATCCAGTTTCATTCTTCTGCATGTGGCTTGCCAATTATCCAAGCACCATTTGTTAAACAGGGTGTGTCCTTTCCCTACTTAATGTTTTTGTTTGTTTTGTTGAAGATTAGTCGGCTTTAAGTATTTGGCTTTGTTTTTGCATTCTCTATTCCATTCCATTGGTTTATGTACCTATTTTTATACCATGCTGTTTTGGTGACTAATAACCTTATAATATAGTTTGAAGTCAGGTAATGTGATGCCACCAGATTTGCTCTTTTTCTTAGTCTTGTTTTGGCTATGCGGGCCCTTTTTTGGTTCCTTATAAATTTTAAGATTTTTTTCCCTAGTTTTATGAAGAATGATGGCGGTATTTTGATGGGAATTGAATTGAATTTGTAGATAGCTTCTGGCAGTATGGTCATTTTTATGATATTGATTTGACTCATCCATGAAATTGGTGTTTCCATATGTTTGTGTCATCTATGATTTATTTGAGCAGGTTTTGTAGTTTTCCTTGTAGAGATCTTTCACTTCCTTGGTTAGGTATATTTCTCTTTTATTTTTGAGATGAAGTTTTGCTCTTGTTGCCCAGGCTGGAATGCAACAGTGTGATCTTGGCTCACTGCAACCTCTGTCTCCCAGGTTCAAGTGATTCTCCTGGCTCAGCCTCACAAGTAGCTGGGATTACAGGCATGCACCACCACGCCCAGCTTATTTTGTATTTTTAGTAGAGACGGCGTTTCTCCATGTTGGTCAGGCTAGTCTTGAACTCCCAACCTTAAGTGATCTGCCCACCTTGGCCTTCCAAAGTGCCGGGATTACAGGCATGAGCCATCGCACCTGGCCTGGTTAGGTATATATATCTCTAATTATTTTTCTTTTCTTTTTTTTCTTTTTCTTTTTTTTTTGCAGCTATTGTGAAAGGGATTGAGTTCTTCATTTCTTTCTCAGCTAGGTCGCTGTTGGTATATAGCAGAGCTACAGATTTGTGTATATTAATTCTGTATCCTGAAACTTTGCTGAATTCATTTGCCAGTTCTAGGAACTTTTTGAATGAGTCTTTTCGAATGAACTTTTTGAATGAGTTTCTATGTATACAGACATCACCTGCAAACAGCAACAATTTGATCAGTTTGATTTCCTTGTTACTGATTTGGATGCCCTTTATTTCTTTCTCTTTTTTGATTGTCCAGTGCTATGGTGAATAGAAGTGGTAAACGTAGGCATCCCTGTCTTGTTTCAGTTCTCAGAGGGAATGCTTTCAACTTTTCCCCTTTCAGTATTATGTTGACTGTGAGTTTGTCATAGATGGCTTTTATTACATTAAGATACATCGCTCGTGTGCCTATTTTGCTGAGGGTTTTAATCATAAAGGGATGCCGTACTTTGTCAATCGCTTTTTCTGTGTCAATTGAGATGATTATGTGATTTTTGTTTTTAATTCTGTTTATGTGATGTATCGCATTTATTGACTTACATAGGTAAAACTGCATCTCTGGTGTGAAACCCACTTGATAATGGTGGATTATCTTTTTTATGTGCTGTTGGATTCGGTTCACTAGTAAATTGTTGAGGATTTTTGCATCTGTGTCCATTGGGAATATTGGTCTGTAGTTTCTTTTTTTGTTATGTCCTTCCCTGGTTTTGGTATTAGGGTTGTACTGGCTTCACAGAATGATTTAGGACAGATTACCTTTCTCTCTATCTTTTGGAATAGTGTCAATGGGAGTGGTACCAATTCTTCTTTGAATGTCCAATAAAATTTTGGTGTAAATCCATCCTGTCTTGGACTCTTTTCGTTGGCATTTTTTAAAATTACTATTTCAATCTCACTGCTTGTTTTTGTTCTGTTAAGAGATTCTATATCTTCCTGGTTTAATCTAAGAGGGTTGTATATTTCCAGGTATTTATCCAACTCCTCCAGGTTTTCTAGTTAATGTGTGTAAAGACGTTCATAGTAGCCTTGAATAATGTTTTATATTTCTGTAGTATTGGTTATAATATCCCTTTTCATTTTTAATTGATCTTATTTCAATCATCTCTCTACTTTTCTTGGTTAATCTCACTAATGGTCTATCAATTTTATGTATCTTTTCAAAAAATCAGTTGTTTGTTTCATTTATCTTTTGAATTTTTAGCCTATTTGTTTCAATTTCATTTAGTCTGCTCTGATCTTTGTTATTTCTTTTCTTCTGCTGGATTTGGGTTTGGATTGTTCTATTTTACTCCAGTTCCGTGAAATGTAACCTTAGATTATCTATTTGTGCTCTTTCAGACTTTTTGATGTAGGCATTTAATGCAATGAACTTTCCTCTTATACCACTTTTCCTGTATCACAGAGGTTTTGAAAGGTTATGTCTCTGTTATCATTCAGTTCAAAGAATTTTTAAATTTCCATCTTGATTTCATTGCTGACCCAACAATCCTTCAGGACCAGGGTATTTTATTTCCATATATTTGCATGATTTTGAGGGATCTTTTTAGATTTGATTTCCAGTTTTATTCCACTGTGACAGAGTACTTGATATAGTTTCAATTTCTTAAATTTACTGAGACTTGTTTTGTGGCCAATCATATGATCTACCTTGGAGAATGTTCCCTGTACTGAAGAATAGAGAGTATATTCTGCAGTTGTGGTGCAGAATGTTTTGTGAATATCTGTTAAGTCAATTTGTTTTAAGATATAGTTTAAGTCCATGGTTTCTTTGTTAACTTTCTATCTTGATGACCTGTCTAGTGGTGTCAGTGGAGGGTTTAAGTCCCCCATCTATCTCATTTCGTAGGTCCAATAGTAATTATTTTATAAATTTTGGAGCTCTTGTGTTAGGTGCATATATATTTAGAATTCTGATATTTTCCTGTTGGACAAGTCCTAGTCCTTTTATCATTATATAATGTCCCTATTTGTCTTTTGTAATTACTGTTGCTTTAAAGTTTGTTTTGTCTGATATAAGAATAGTTACTTCTGCTTGGTTTTGCTGTGCATTTGCATGGAATATCTTTTTCCACTTCTTTACCTTAAGTTTAGATAAGTCCTTATGTGTTAGGTGAGTCTCCTGAAAATAGCAGATACTTGGTTGGTGAATTCTTATCCATCCTGTCGTTCTGTATCTTTTAAGTTGAGCATTTAGCCTATTTACATTCAATGTGAGTATTGAGATGTGAGGTGTCATTCTATTCATCATGCTTTTCGTTGCTTGAATATTCTCAGCATTGATTTTCTGGAAAAGACTGTATCTTTCCTTCATTTATGAGCCTTAGTTTCACTGGATACAAAATTCTTGGCTGATAATTGTTTTATTGAGGAGGTTAAAAATAGTATCCCTTTCTACTTTGTAGGGTTTCTGCTGAGAAATCTGTTGTTAATTTGACAGGTTATCCTTTACAGGTTACCTAATGCTTTTATCTCACAGCTCTTAAAAGCTTTTCCTTTGTCTCAACTTTAGATAACCTGAGGAGTACATGCCTAAGTGATTATCTTTTTGCTATGAATTTTCCAGGTGTTCTCTGAGCTTTTCATATTTGGATGTCTAGATCGCTAGTAAAGTAGGGGAAGTTTTTCTTGATTATTCCCTCAAATATGTTTTCCAAACTTTTAAATTTCTCTTCTTCCTCAGGAACACCAATTATTCCTGCTTTGAACATTAACATAGTCCCAAACTTCTTGGAGACCTCTTTTATTTTTAAAAATTCTTTTTTCTTTGTCTTTGATGGATTGAGTTAATTCGAAAGCCTTGTCTGTGAGCTCTGAAGTTCTTTCTTCTGCTTGTTTGATTCTATTGCCAAGACTTTCCAGTGTGTTTTGCATTTCTCTAAGTGTGTCTTTGATTCCTAGAAGTGGTGATTGTTTTTCCTTTATTTCATTGAAAATTTTTCCTTTCATATCCTGTATCATGTTTTTGATTTCTTTAAGTTGGGCTTCACCTTTCTCTGGTGTCTCCTTGACTAGCTTAATAATTGGCTTTCTGAATTCTTTTTCTGGCAATTCAGAGATTATTTTCTTGGTTTGGATACATTGCTGGTGAGCTGGTATGATCTTTTGGGGGTGTTAAAGAACCTTGTTTCGTCATATTACCAGAATTGTTTTTCTGGTTACTTCTCATTTGGGCAGAATATGTCAGACGGAAGATCTGGGATTCAAGGGCTGCCATTCAGATGCTTTTGTCCCACAGGGTGCTCCCTTGATGTGGTGTTCTCCCTGTTCCCATAGAAATGGGGCTTCCTGAGAGCTGAACTGAGTAGTAATTGTTTTTGCTCTTTTGGGTCTAGCCACTCAGGGGAGCTACTGGGCTCCAGGCTGGTAGTGG
The DNA here is from genome assembly GCF_000951035.1 of Colobus angolensis palliatus. Lineage (NCBI taxonomy): Eukaryota > Metazoa > Chordata > Mammalia > Primates > Cercopithecidae > Colobus > Colobus angolensis. The sequence continues at coordinate 7,789,693 of NW_012113919.1, read as the reverse complement.
GGAGTGTCTGCAAAGAGTCTTGTGATGTGATCAGTCTTCAGGTCTTGCAGCCGTGAATACTAACACATGCTTCGGTGGAGGTAGCAGGGAAGTGAAGTGGACTCTATGATGGTCCTTTGTTGTGTTTTTATTTAGTGTGCTGGCTTTGTGTTAATTGGCCTCAAGTCAGGAGGTAGCACTTCCAAGAGTACATCAGCTGTGATCCTATGGGAGGATGCAAACTTGCCCTGGGGACACCTTGTTAAGTATTCAGGAATAACAGATGGTGATCAGGGCTATAGAGCTCTCAAGAGATTATGACCTTTGTCTTTGGCTACCAGGATAGGTAGAGAAAGACTCACCAGGTTGGGGCAGGGATAGGTATATCTGAGCTTAGCCTCTCCTTGGGCAGGGCTTGCTGTGACTATTGTGGGAGATGGGGTATGGTTACCAGTTCAATGGAGTTATATTCCCAGGGAGATTATGACTGCCTCTGCTGATTCATGCAGGTCGTTAGGGAGGTGGGGAAAAGCCAGGAGTCACTGGTTTCACTCTGCTCCTCTGCAGCCCGCAGTCCTAAAGGTCAGTTGCACTCCCACTGTGGTCCCCTAACAGCACCGAGTCTATTTCCAGGCAGCTGCTGACTAGGACTGAGAATTTGCCTCAGAACACTAGCCTTGCCATTGAGAAAGCAAGCAGACTCTCAGTTTTTTGGCATCTCAAGTAGCCTGCATGGGTGACCCGGTTCCTTCAAAGGGCCTGTGGATTCCCTCCAACTTTCCAAGTATGTTCCTGTGGTAGTTCTTGGAGCAAAAGTTTACAATGCGATTCTTCACATGCTGCTCTGTCTGACCAAGTGGGAGCTGCAGACTTTAGTCCCATCCTCTACCCACCATCTTAATCTTCAGTGTCCAATTTGAGATGCTCCTTATGTTGTAGTTATCAGAGTGCTTCTACAGCATGGAAGCCTTACAAATTCACTCCCCTGGACAGCAGAGGAGAAGCCTAGAGATGTGAGGCAGACATTTGGAACCACTTTTTCACCAAGGATTTGCTCTGAGGAGAGTGGGGATCTGAGAAACTGAGCAGTTATCTGTGGTTGAGAGGCTGAGAAACTTACCAGAGGTTTGGACAATTGCACAGAGTTGATGAGAGGACATAAATTGGAATTTGAGGCTAACCTGGGAGAAGGATCCTGGATTCCACCCCTGCCAAAATTGCAGTTGGGACCCTGAGAGGATATGCCTTAGGTTAGGTGAAGAGAAAATATGCCAGCAATCACAGTAACTGAAGCCAGCTCCAAAGCAAGTCAATGTCCATTTGTATTAAGGTTACCTGAACACTGTTTAACTGATTCTTGAAGCAAACACTTTTGGATGAAAAAGTAATATGAGTTTTAAGTTATCTTGCACTGTTTTATACATAATTTCTTGGTCTCATGCAAAAATAATCAGGCATGCAGCAACACAATAACAGCAACAACAACAATAACACACACACACACACACATACACTGAAAGCAAATCAAAGAAACAAAGAAAAAAAACAGAAACAGAAATATTGCAGTAAAACTGCCAAAAACAAAGACAAAGAGGAGAATTATAAAGGCAGCAAGAAAATAGAATTAGAGAAGCCAGAAAAAAGCATGTTGCCTTCAAAACACTTCCCCAAAGAAACAATAGAAGACAGCAGACAATGGGCTGAAATCATTGAAGTGCCACCCTAGAACCCTAGAATTCAATACCTTGTGAAAATATCATTCATAAATGAAGATAATTGTTAATTTTTGAAAAACAAAAACTGGAAGAAATCAGCTGTGCAAGTCCCCAGTTAAAGAAAATGCTATAGGAAGAATTTTTTGGCATTGGAAAACACTCACAGATAGAACCATAGGGATAAAGAAAGCAGAAGAAAGAATGTGACAGGCAAATTTGAAGGTGGATTAAATGAAATTGACTAAGGAAAAATTATGTGTTGTAGAACTTTATATATAATACTTATGCACAATTAAGTACATATTATATATATACATGCACACTAATTAAAGCACATATCTACAATGAAACTAAAGGCATGGGGAAATAACTGGAGACAGGTGTTCTAAGAATTCTAAGACCCCTATATTGTCTGACATCTGGAGATATTGTAGGACACACACTCTGTGTCCTATATTAGTCCTGTGTTTTATTTTGCCATTAATAAGCTAAGTGTATCTTATACATTTTATTTTTATTTTTTAAATTTTTATTTATTTATTTATTTATTTTTTGAGACGGAGTCTTGGTCTGTCACCCAGGCTGGAGTGCAGTGGCGCGATCTCGGCTCACTGCAAGCTCCGCCTCCTGGGTTTACGCCATTCTCCGGCCTCAGCCTCCCAAGGAGCTGGGACTACAGGCGCCCGCCACCTCGCCCGGCTAGTTTTTGGTAGTATTTTTAAGTAGAGACGGGGTTTCTCTGTGTTAGCCAGCATGGTCTCGATCTCCTGACCTCGTGATCCGCCCGTCTTGGCCTCCCAAAGTGCTGGGATTACAGGCTTGAGCCACCGGGCCCGGCCATCTTATACATTTTAAATGAGTTATCAACTAAAACTAAAATAATAACTAGCAAATTTTCAAAAAGGAAAATGGAAGTTGATTAAAAAACATATAATACATCCAAAAAATGGACGAAACAGTGAAGAAATTATAAAATATAAAAGAGTCTACTTAAACACACACGTCAGTGATTAGGGTAATTATAAATGAATTAAACGACACATTTTTTAGAAGTTTGTCACACTGGTTTTAAAAAAATATATATATTGCATATTACTATCAAAACTCCCTGTAGTAAATATAAGATAGGTAGAGTAGTGTGAAAAAAATAAGCACAATGAAAACATTTATCAAAATAGAACTTGCCTACCAATATATAGAGAAACTTTAACCTATGCTGGCATGTGATTTGCTTTAAAAAAATAGCAATTATTTTTATTACATCTTGAGTTTGACCTGGAGATGTTATTGTCTGGATTTATTTTTCATTCTCTACCCTTCACAATGTTTAATTTTTCTCCCACATTGCTTATTTCAGAATTTTTTCATTCCAGAATTATCTGATATTGATACTACCATTGATGTATTTATTAGAATTCTGCAATAAATTCTTCATAACAAACTCAAAATCTCAATGGCTTACAGAAAGTTGTTGTTGTTTGTTTTTTTAACTTATAGAAACATGGGCTTAGATATTCCCCATGAGTTCCTCATTCTGGAATTAGTACTAGCCTTGGTTATGCTCTTTTCAAGGTAGATAGTAGAAGAAATGTAAGAGCTAAGCTAAACTACAAACCACATAAGCGCATTTTAAACAGAAACTCATGGCATCTCCTAATATCCTATTATTGGCCACAAGTATCATTTGGTGCAGCCTTCGTTGATGTGATATGCTGGAAGATCTGTGTTCGCTCCTGGAGGCACTGCAGTCACATGGCAACTGTTGGTGTATCATTTTATTATAAGAAGGGAGTGAAGAGACGGAACAATAATTTTATGCGTTACATTTGGCAAATTTACCTTTACTTTTGTTCAATTGTCAATTCCATAAGAAATCACGTACATAAGCCCACAATGTAGGCACAATACAGTAATATATTCCAGCAGTGTACCATTTCGTCCTCGCAGTTTTATTGTTTCTTGCCCATACATACACATTTGTTCAGAATAAGCTCTGTGTATATGTATATGTATGTGCAATTTACATATGTTTATATAAATTACATATTTTTAAAATTAGTTCAATATGGTTATAATATGTGTTCACTAAATACTTGAAGAGGCTTGCCCAGAGGCAACGCGTTATCTCAACTGATTGTTCACAGTCACAGATGGAACTTCTGTTCTACTTTTTTCCTCCTCACTATTGCACTTGACTAGTCTTTAAAAAAAAAGTAAAAAAATAAATACTTGTTAAAGAAATAAAATTTTTGAGATGGAATCTCACTCTGTTTGCCCAGGCTGGAGTGCAGTGGCATGATCTTGGCTCATTGCAACATCTGCCTTCTGGGTTCAAGTGATTTTCCTGCCTCAGCCTCCCAGGTAGCTGGAATTACAGGCACCCACCACCACGCTTGGCTAATTATTTTTTTTTATATAAGAAAATGATTTTGTTCTTAATTTTTATTTCCTATACAGTTTACAAATACACTTTTACTCTGATAATACAGCTTTGCAACTAGCAAAGCAGTTGTGCTAACACTCATAAATACAGGTGGGGAGACAATTAACATCCACTAATATTTCTCTACATAAACTATTATTTTAATGTCATTTTTTTAAACAAACAGTTGCAAATAGACTACATAACATATGTGGGCAAAAAGGCAATTAAGTGACTCTCTTGAAACACTAAATGTATAATAAACAGCATATTATCAACATTTACATGATTCACATCAACATGATGACATCCTAAAATGTATTCCTTTTAAAGGATAGATTTATCAATAAATATTACATACCTTTTAATACTCTGGTACAATACTTCATATACTGCAGGAAAATTAATTGTGGATCTAGTCATCAGCTTAATCAAGGATCCTTTTCCCATAAGATTTTATTAATAAAAGAATCACAATTAGGTCATAAATAAACAGGCAAATTATTAATTACATGATTTGAGGCTTAGGATGAAAACTTGTCAAAAGTAGTTTGATAAAAAACAAAGTTATATGACACACTAAACCAACTGTTCAATAGTTTTTGCCTTGTGTGGACTGCCCATAGTGAAAAAGGAACACATTTTTAGTGAAGAAAGATACAGTAAACTATATTTTGGAACTTTTCAAGAGGAAGAAGGAAAAAAGATTTCAGCAAAATTAAGGGCAAATACAGATCCTAACAAAGGCATCCTGACATCAGGGAGGCCATATGCTTGCTATGTGCAAAACTTGATTCCCCCAACAACATACAGAGAACAAAAACTGCACTGGCTTTGTAGTTATGTCTATAGCCTAAGTTTCTCTTATGGTTACTAGGCTACAACAAAACACTTCACAATTGCCAGCCTTTCCACATGTCTCTCAATTAAAAATAACTCAAGATGTTATTAGTTCTTAAAATCCCCAATAAAATAACCTCTAAAAATAATCTTGACCATTTTCTTCACTGTTTACCCGAAGCAACTGGGCTTTTTAAATAATGCACGCACATACTACAAAAGTCCTATCCATGTTTTCTCAACCCCATTTAACCACATTTGAAAAGACCTTGATTTCAGTAAGAGAGATGACCGTAAGTTTCAGAAGGGCCACACACTAGACATGAAGCACCTTTTAGTTTTAAAAAAAAAAAGTTACTAAGACTGTGAAATTTGGCTTTTTTTAAAAAACCCCAATACTATGTGCCAGATAACTCTTTCACCCCAAAATATAAAATCTTATGCTTATAATTTTAAAATCCTCAGTGAGCTATGGAATAGTGTGCACATTTAATACCTACCAGCAACCTAGAAGTGAACAGCATCCATGTGTCTATCACACTGACTTTCCAAATAACTGATTCACCCATTACTGACTGCTCTGGCCCTGGGCTCTCTGACTTCCTTAGAAACCACCTCTTTGGAACTTTCATTTCCACAACTTTTTTACAAACCTGAACCTTGACCTTTCTCCATCATCCCAGCCTCTTTGCCTGATTCCATCTCATGTAAAGTAAACTCATTTGAGAACCTGCAATCACCTTTTACCAAGCACGTAATAAGCCTTAGCAGCCTAGAGATTATGATAACTCTGGCCTTGGCCTAAGTTCACATAAGAACATGATAGTTTGTTGACCTCATGGAGGGAAATCTAAGTGAAATCAGTATCTTATAACAAACAAAGCTAGCCAATATCAGGTATTTCCATTCTGAGTATAAAAGCAACTGATCTTAGGCAACAGGCAGAGATGTTAATGCAGGAGATACATTTGTATAATCAAACTCTTGTGTGCTGGTGAAAGATTTTATCCCTAAAGTCAAGTCAAGACAAAACCAAAGCAAAATGGGGAATAAGTCAACGTAGCAATGCAATAAAAAGAACAGGATTCAAGCTTCTTGCTGCAAATACTGAACTGAAATATTTTTCTTTACAAATTTGAACTAGAAAACAGCAGTCACGACATTTCCCTAATAGGGAAATACCTTCAGGCCACAGCTGTGTTCTGAAGCTATTCAAAGTTCAGTGAATACTGGGGGGTAGGGGTGGGGCTGATATACATTTTGTCAGTGAGAATGGCAACCAAACTACCTGAGAGTCTCAAGGGACTGAGAAACCTCAGAAAGGAACTACTCCCAGGGCTGGACCTAGGCCTTCCTTTCAGGAGCCACAGTCAGAAGAATCCTAGGAGACCATAACTTCACGGCAAAGATGCCATAGCATTTTATTACCGTCACAATAGTCAACCAACAATATTTTCATTGAAATATCTGCACTGAATCATGATTAAATGTATGAGACAAAGAGGGATGTCTTTGGAGAAGGCACTTAATGTAGAACATTAGCCAATCTCACCAGTTGGCTAAAACAAAAATGAGTTTGTTCAACCTGGCTGGAGGCCTGTTACGGCTGTTCTTTCTCACTGTGGCCTGACTGAAAACCAGTAGCATTAAGAAAGAGTCACATTTCCCAAGTCTGGGGGTGCCCCAGTGGGGTGGTGCTGCTCTCAAAAGCCTTGTGCCCCTAAACACATCCATCCTCACAAGATCAGTTTCCCTAAGTGCTGGTTCCAAAAATAGGCTCAGGGTTGGCAGAAATCATCCAGGAAGCTTCTTGAAGGCCCTTTCTCTATTTCTCAGTCTGACTTTCAGCTTATCCCAGCTACTGTAAGCAACTTCAACTTCCCAAGGTCACTAGCAACTTCTACTTTTGCTAATATCCTTGGTTGTCCATGGCACTGGTTGTGACCATCTGTTAGAGTAGTGGCCCCCCAATTAACCGCACCTGCACTTCACACCCTTTTCTTGAATCTGGGCTGGGCTTGTGACTTGTTTAGTAAGTAAAGGGCATAATCCAGCTATCTTTTGATTAGAAAAAATCATCATCATCATCATCATCAATAGAGGGCAGTAGAAGGGACACAGTGACAATTCTGGATTTAAGTCTTCAGAAGGCCTGATCACTTCTGCTTTTGAGCTCTTGGGAGCTCTGAGCTGCATGTGACAGGTCTAGCTACCTGCCAGCCAGGCCACTGAAAGAGACTACATGGAGAAGGAGACACTCAGGACTGTAGGCAGAGAGAGAAGGCCAGCCATCCCAGTCTCTCTGCTGACCTGCTGACCACATGAGTGGCCATCTGCAGGCTGGCAGAAGAACAGTCCAGCTGAGCCCAGCTCAGACTGAAGAACAGTTGGGGGTGGGATTTCTTTAAGCAAATAAAGTTTTGGGGTAAGTTTGTCGGCAACATTTGACAACCGAAAACACTGGTCATTCATAGATGCCTTGTTTCTAAGTACAAAACAATTACTCAAATGCAAAGAAAATGTGGTAAACATTTTCCCACCACAACCTTCTCAGTCAACAACTGAACTATAATTGGTCATTGGCTGAAAAAAAAAAAAGCCACACCTCTTATCTTAATTCATAAATATCCATGATTCTTTTTCTATGACTCTTTAATGCCAACACAAAGGTAGACCAGTCAGCTTCTGACAGTCTCAGGGACTGGCTTAATTTTCATTTGGCCAAAAATAGAAGCCATCAAAATGAATTATCCACTACTGGATACATGATGGTAAATGAGATTGTTCTCACTTTTCTAGGATGTTGTTACTTAATTTTCCCAAATCGTTTCTTCTTATCATCCCCCATAATGAGGGACAAAAAATAAACTGGTTAAGGTTGTAAAAAGAAGAAAAAAAAAGCCTATTACTAAAATTTGAATCCCCACCATCTGCAAAATACAGTGCACAGTTTAACTGCTTCCTCAAGATAAAACAAATTCTATAAAATATAATGTTGTCTACGTTGTAGAGATGATTCTTCTTATCTGGGGAAATGAGTAATTGGGAAGCAGGTATTGTTGAGTTAAAATACAGTGGTCTTTAAATGGTTTCAAATTTTGCTTATCAGAGGTAGTCAACCACAATGCAAGCCTTCCAAATTCAAATTCTGTCTTCACATAAACTTTCTCGCATCTGTTCTTGATCTTTTTAGGGAGAGGGTGAAAGTCCACATCTATTTCTGTGCTGAAGTTCTGGCAGGTCTTCTCATCTGAAACTTTTCTGCTGTTGCATCACGTTTTCAGACTCTAGCACTGTTTCTCTCATTTCTGCACAGGGTGGTGTTGGAGTACAAGGCAGGATGGGGTTCTGATCTCCACTTGTCTGGTCTGCTAGAGAATACTTAATATTTGTATATTTGTGCCCTTTCCTTTTGCTTTTCTGCTCTTCAATCCTGTGCTGTAGTGTTTCAATATAATGCTGGACTGCCATATAGATAAATCGGTACTGTGCTTCTGTCTGGACCATCCCTGACCTCTGAGACAACACCATCTGGATGGTTTTGGGAATGTCAATGTCACAGTCAACACCTTTCTCTCTGATTATATCAATAAGAATATCAATCACAATCAATGTCCCTGTTCGGCCAATTCCAGCACTGCAGTGCACCACGAATGGTCCTGCATCCATGATGCTCTCCTGTTTATGGTACACCTCCTCCAGGAAGTCCAGCATGCCCCCAGAGTCTCTGGGCACTCCATGGTCCAGCCAGGTCTGAAAGTGGTATTGCCAGACCATTTTCTCCATGTTCCCTTGTCCAATCTTTGAAAGTTTAAGTTCTCTTAGCGTATAGTCATGAAGGGTGCTTTCTTTGACCTTCCTAACACGCATGACATCATATTCTTTTAGAGCATACTCATCAGGACAGTATTTGACACATTTACTCTTTTCTCTCTCCACTTCTTTTGTTGTCATGACAATCACTTGGGAGTTTTCCTGGAGCACCATCTGCAAAAGTTACTCACCATGTTTTGCAGGCAGCCTTGTGTGGCAATGTAACTCTTTTTGGACTTTAAATTGTTGCACTTGGTTTCAAATTCAGACATGATGATATCTGCGTTGATGTAATCTGAAACAGGCTCATTGGGATCACTGTCTTGTAAGACAACCCTGGTATGATCAAAGGGCAAGATTTTTTATATCTTTTTTTGTTTTTGTTTTCTTGTCGTTGACCCTCTTTTCGGCTGTAGAGAGTTTTGCCCTCTTGTTGTTGTAGTGTCTCAAATTCTTCCCAAAAGCCTTGTTTGACTTTGTCTATGGCTCAGCTAATTTGCATAGTTCTCGAACTCTGCAACATTTATACAAGCATTTATACAAGTCGTGTTAAAGGGCTGCTTGAGTTGTAGCACTGTACCCAATGTTTCCATCATAGGATTCTTCTTATAATGTTCCTCAAGATCTGTCAAAAGAATCAAACTGTTCTCCTCCACCAACGCCGTATTTCAGTTCCTTTCAGAGGTAGGATCTGCACAGTTCAGAGGATGTTTAAGCTCAACAACATCTCCATTCTTCTCTTTTAATTGTCCATGATGTTTCATGTAATACTGGACCAACTCAGCCAAAGTGGCAAATTTCTCCCCTCCATACAAGTCATAGTAATCACCAGTGTTCTGAATCTTGATGTGGGTGACAGCTCCATTTCTTCCAATGGAAAGTGTGAAGTCTCCAGGGTTACTTTTACTAGGCCTTGCCAAAAAGCTGCCATCAACTCCTTTTGTCATCAGGTTTTCTGCCTCCATACCAGTGATATTTGGGTGAAACCATCTCCGCGATGTCATGTTCCTCCCTCCCTCCGGCTCCACAAGGGACCCGCTCCTTGCTCAGGCTCCACTGGACTCAGTCACATCGGGCTGGTCCAAGGGAGGCCGGCTTGGGACCGGACTCAGGGCAAAGCCAGCCGTCCATTCACAGACCCCTCCTCCAGGCCTCAGGATCCCGGAGACTATGCAACCACTTCCCATTCCAGCTTGCTTCTCCTCTGGCTAATTTTTGTACTTTTAGTGGAGACGGGGTTTCACACTTTTGGTCCGGCTGGTCTTGAACTCCTGACCTAAAGTGATCCACCCTCCTTGGCCTTCCAAAGTGCTAAGATTATAGGCTTGAGCCACCATGCCTGGTTGGGCCTCTATTTCAATATTATTTTTATTTGGATGGACATCTGGAGAAGCCTATGCTGCATTATATCACTTTGCTTTCCATAACTTATTATAGAAATATCTATATAACAAGCTATATATAATTTCATGAATTTCAAATAAAACGCTGAAGGTCTGAGCATGGGATTCAATCATACAAAATAGTAATTGTAATATCCAAAATCAGAAAGATACGGGTTTTCTGTTATTGAACTATCTCACTATATTTTTCTTAGCTTATAGGAACAACTGAAGAAAATTATGGTGTATTATAGGATAGATACGATTTTCGTGAATTTCCAATAAAATTCTAGAGGCTCTCATAAGAAGACCAACAGTGCAAAGTAGTAAAACTGAGATATCCACTATTAGAAAGATGCAAACTTCAAAATGATATTCTTGCCATTTGATAGAATTGCTTTTGTACATCTATACATTCAGAGTTTTGGTTTGTTTTCTGAACTGGTTATGAGAAGAAACAGGATTTTTAGGAAATGAAACTTTATTTTCCACTGTATTTTAGTTTTATACCTTAAACTTCTTTTATTTAAAATATTTTGCATTTATTTTTTAGCATCCTTTCTTCTTCTCATACTTATGTGTTGACTCAGGGGGTACCTGATAAAATAGATACAATTGATTATTCCTATAAAGATTTATATGCCCCCAAAAGTGGAAGTTGTCTTACTTTTTCATAATTTGTTTCTTTATATCTGAATAACACTTAAATGTAAAGGTTACATGGTGAATACAGACAAGATAGATTTTAAATAGTCTATTGTTTTACAGACCATTTAATATATGCTTCTAAGACTAAAAAGTAATACCTAACCCTTATGCTATCTATCAGACTCATTGCTTCATGAGGATCCTCCTAGTTTCATGAGGATGCATAAGTATATTTTAGGCATCACTGTATTTTTAATGCTTAGTATTGAGACAACAGTATGGGAGGGGTTCAATAAATAGTTTTCAAATGTTTAAGTCTGGGGACTAATTTCAGCAGGAAATTAATGTATAAATATTTATCAAAACACTATTGAACCCTTAAAGTTGTTATGATTTTTTATAAGTGTTGATAACAAAAACAGATGTGATTTTAGCCTGATTTGTACTTATAATCCAGAGATAGAGAAGCACATTAATAAAACGCAACAGACACTATAAATGTGCATCCATCATTACTGCTATAAAGGAACTAACTCTTTGAGGGCTTATGGAAGTAAGATTTGACGTAATCATGATTAGTGAAAGTGGAAATCAAAAAATGGAATATAATGCATTAATGGTTGAATAATCCAAAAACCAGATAAAAAGCGGAGCAGCATAGAGAAGCCAAGACACAGGAAATAGCACATAAAGTGTAATGCGATATGTAGGGGCATTCTTAATGAGTACAGAGACCCCAAAAAGTAAAAGGTCAGAGATGACAGAGCAAAGAATACAATGAGGATGCATGGTATGAAAAAAAGCTGAAAAGACACTTAGGGAAAGGGTGTTAGGTTTCTATTGATCAGGATAACAGTTGTCTTTTTCTTTCTTTTTTTTTTTTTGAGATGGAGTGTCGGTCCGTTGCCAGGTTGTAGTGTAGTGGTGCAACCTCAGCTCAACGCAACCTCCACCTTCCGGATTCAAGCGACTCTCCTGCCTCACCCTCCCAAGTAGCTGGGACTACAGGCGTGCACCACCGCATTAGCGCCCAGCTAATTTTTGTATTTTTAGTAGAGACAGGGTTTCACCGTGTTAGCCAGGATGGTCTCAATCTCTTGACCTCGTGATCCGCCCGGCCTCTCAAAGCTCTGGGATTATAGGTGTGAGTCATCGTGCCCAGCCTAACAGTTGTCTTTGTCTAAAGAAGTGTGAAAACAATTAAAATATTTTATGTGTTTGTTGGCATTTTCAGATTTTTAAAATATTATTCTGACTGCTATGGGGAAAATGGAGCAGAGGTAATCTTTGGCTAGTGTGGGAAAAACAAAAAGTTAACTGCTGATTTCCAGGTAAGCGATGTAATTGCATGAGCAGGTATTGTGGTGTAGATGGAGAGAAGGTTAAAAAATACAGTATTTTTTACTACGTAAAATAAATAAGAATATATGCAATTCTATAGATGATAATGTCATTCACCTACACAGGGGACATTGGAAGAGGCACATGTCTAGGGGAACTGTATTTTGTCGGTAGCACATAAACCTGGAATGTCTTAGATATATTTAAGACAAGATATTAAATATACATATTGTATTACCCATTACAAATTATCTGCCTTTCAATAAAATTATTATAAGTCATGCCCATGAAGAAAAGAAGCAATAAAGAAAGCAAACAAACTGGACTCAGATATGATGCAGATAAGAAGTTAGTTATCTGCAATAGAAAAAGTAGACAACTTAAAAGATGAACAATTTAAGTAAAGGAAATTATAAGAAAAAAATCAAAAAGTAATGCTAGAAATGAAAAACACTAACAGAAATGAAGAATGTTGTTTGATAGATAATCAGTAGACTGAACATGGCCTAGGAAAGAAATTAGTGAGCTTAAAATTAGACCAGTTGAATCATCTTAAACTTAATGCAAAGGATAAAACTAATAACAACGACAACAAAAAATAGAACTGAATGTCCCCAAATCAGGATCAATTTGAAAATCTTCAACAAATACATAATAGTAGTACTAAAAGAGGAATAAAGAGATAGTGTAGCAGAAGTAATACTTCAAGGAACAACGGCTAAGAACTTTACAAAATTAAGAATAGACACCAAAACAAAGACTCAGGAAGCTCAGAGACAACAGGCGTGATACATATACACATACACACACACACACACTCACAAAATGGCACGTATTATTTTCAAATTGCAGACAGCCAAAGGTCAAAAAAAACTCTTGAGGAAATGAAAGAGGGAAAATAGCTAGAGAAGAATACGATTAGGAATTACAGCAAACTTCTTATCATAAGTCCATAAGCAAGAAAAGATCAGGGTTAAATATTTAATGTATTAAAAAAACCGTTTAGAATTAGTTATCAGGAAAAATTATCTTTCAAAATGAAGAAAAAACAAGACAGCCTCTGAAAATTAAACACTGAGGAAATTAATCATCATTAAATCTGCCTTATAATAAATGATAAAATCTTCAAGAGGAATAAAAATAATGCAGGCCCGAAACTTAGAAATAAAGAGCAAGAGAAAAGAAATAGATTACGATAAACAATATTTTTTATTTTTCTTATTTTATGAATAAAATATAAAATCTGTGTTTAATTAAATAATTATAACAATTTGTTGCTACATATGTTTATATAATATATGGATAAGCGAAATGCCTAACAACAATGACAAAAGTGATGGAACAGGACTATTCTAAGAAACTTACAGTAAACATGAATAGATACACTGTAGTTTGAAGATGAACTTTGATTAGTTAAGTAAATGTATTAGAACCTTAAGGGAAGCCACTTAAAATTTTCAAAAATTACTGTGAATAATATACTAACAACAAACACAATGAGTAGAAAACAGTTTCACACACGGTAGACAAAAAATCACCTATATCAATAATAGCTTTAAAATGACTAGTTTAGATGCATCATTAAAAGACAGAGATGCAACTCTTTGTTGTCAAAAAAAAAATCTCATTTGAAGCATATAAACTAAGGTTAAAATTTTAAAAAGGGTGAAAAAGATATCACGCTAACACTAATCCAAAGAAGGCAGAAGTAACTAATTTTGGCAAAACGAGACATCAGAAGAAGAAAATTTATTACAGATAAAGAGCCACATGACATAATGAGAAAGGAAATAATTATCCAAAAATGTATAATATATAACAACCCTAAATCTAATAATAAAGAATCAAAGTACTCTATTTCTTCTGAGGAAGAAATAAAGAAATACACTATTATAGTTAGTGTGCTATAAAATTTCAATATTTCTTTGCACAAGTGATATATCAGTAAGCAGCAAATCAGTAAGGACATTGTTGACCTGAACAACACTAAAAATCAACTTGATATAATTGATACTTGTATACAACTTCATTCAATAACGGCAGCACATATATTCTTCTCAAGTTTGCATGCAACATTCAACAAAGGAAACCACACTCTTTCCTGGGATGTAAAATGCCTATCAATGTGTTAGAAACATATCAATAATTTAAAACACATGTTAATAACTTAAAAGTATAGAAATCATGCAAATCACGTATTCAGAAAACAAAACAATTAAACTAGAAATGCATAAAATATAGTTGGGAAATCCTAAAACATTAGAAGATTTAACAGTACACATTTAAATGATAAATGTATCAAACAGTAGTTTCAAACAAATATTGTAAAGATTGTGAAATCAATAAGAATAAAATATTTACCTTTGTGCAATGAAGGAAAAGAGGTGTTGAGAGGGAAATTTATTGCATAATATGCATCTACAATAAATCTACAGCTGGTGAGAAACTAAATGTTTTTCTATAAGGTTGGTGTCTTAGAGTTCTCTAGAGAACAGGATCAATAGAGAAAAATATACATATTATTATTTTTAAAATAATATTATTTATAATAAGAACTTGTCTTGTGTGATTATGGAAACTAAGAAGGCCCAGGATTTGCCCTTTGCAAGGTAAAGACCCAAGACAGCCATATATTTCAGTCCAAGTCTGAAGACCTAACAACCAGGAGGACTGATGGCATAAGTCCCAGTCCAAAAGTAAGAGAAGACTGTTGTCTCAAAGTTCAAGCAGTCAGACAGAGAGCAAGAATTCAATCTTCCCCCATATTTTAGCTCTAACTGGGCCTTAAATAGGTTGGCTGGTATTCACCCACATTAGGCCAGGCAATCTTCTTTCTTCAGTCTGCCAGTCTAAACACAAATGACTTATCTGGGCATGTCAAGACCCAGTCAATATGACATAAAATTATACATCACAACTGGGAACAAGTCAATAATGTCCTATCTCATAGCTTCTATTCAACACCATATTGGAATTCCTGGCCAGGGCAATAAGAAAAAAGCAAGACACGGGTGGTAAGGTGTAAAGATTGAAAAAGAAGAAATAGAAACTTCCTCATTTGTAATGGAATAATAGCTCATGTAGAAAATTCAAAGGAATAAACAGAAACATTTAAAATTAATGAGTCCAAGAAGATTGTGAAATGTAAGGTTAACATACAAAGGCAATTGATTATTCAAAAAATATTACAATAGAACTACTTTTTTACATTTACAATAAAATTCTTCCCTTTAAATCTAAGAAAATATATGCATGACCTATTTAAGGAAAACTGCAAAACATTATGAGAAAAATACAAGCTCTAATTAAATTGATAAATTGATACTTTTTTCTCTTTATCGATTAGAAGTCTCAGTATTGTTAAGATGTCAATTCTCCTCAACTTAATCTATAATCAACACAATCTCAATCAAAGTCTGTGCAACCTAGTTTATACATATTGGCGAACTGATTGTAACATTTAAATGGAAAGGCAATCAGCCTAGAAAAACCAACATAATACTGAAGAAGAAAAAATGTTGGATGACAAACCTTATCTAATTTTATAAGACTATAATAATCAGGAACATGTGGAACTGGTGAAAGAATAGACACATCAATCCATGAAACAGACTAGAAAGCATAGAAATCGACCCACACACATCTTGTCCACTATGTTAGTCTGTTTCATGATGTTGATAAAGACATACCTGAGACTGAGTAATTTATAAAGAAAAACGGGTTTAATGGACTCACAGTTCCACGTGACTGCGGAGGCCTCACAATCATGGCAGAAGGCAAAAAGCAGCTCTCACATGGTAGCAGGCAAGACAGAATGAAAGGCAAGTGGAAGGGGAAACCCCATATAAAACCATCAGATCTCATAAGACTTGTTCACTGCCATGAGAACAGTATGGTAGAAACCGCTGCATAATACAATTATCTCCACTGGGTCCCCCCAGCAACACATGGGAATCATGGGAACTGCAATTCAAGATGAGATTTGGGTGGAGATACAGCCAAACCATATCATCTGCTAATATTTGACAAAGGAACAAAGGCAATTTAGTGAAAAAAAGATAGTGTTTTCAGCAATTTATGATGGAATATAATTGGACTTCCATATGCAAAAGAAAAAAGTGTAGACAGACACATTATATTATACTCCAAAATTAACTTGAAATTGATCATTGTATAAAAGGTAAAATGTAAAATCCGAGGTAAATATGTAAATATACATTTTCATCCTAAATGTAAAATGTGAAACTATGAAACCTCTTGGGAAAAAAATTTTAAAAATTATGGAATTGGATATGGTGATGTGTTAAATTCAGTAACAGAAGCATAATTCACCAACTGAAAAATTCATAAGTGGGATTTTATTAAAACCAACAATTGTCTGCCCTGCAAAAGTCACTATTAAGAAAATGAAAATGTAAGCTACACACTGTGAATGAATATTTGATAAACACAAATGATGAAGGACTTGCACTCAAAATATACAAATAGCTTGTAAGCTCAAAAACGTAAAAACAAGCAGTTAAAACAAAGGGCAAAACACATGAACAGACACCTCACCAGGGAAGATATACAGAAGGGCATATACCATATGAAAAGCTGCTAAACATCATTTTTCATTAGTGAATTGCATATTAAAATAACATCTAATAGAATGAATTCAACGTGAAACAAAAAAGTGGCAATGCTCCTTGCTGCTGAGGATGTGGAGCAACAGGAACATAAGTTGGTGGTAGGATTGCTGGTGGGATTACAAATTAATAATTTTGGAAGACAGTTTGGCATTTTTTTCCAAAAAGTGAAACATATGTTTAACATACAATCCATGAATTGTGCTCCCAGGTATTTAAAAAACTCAGTTAAAAAATTACGTCCACAGAAAACCCAGCACATTAATGTTTACTGCAGTTTTACTTATAATCATCAAAAACTAGAAGTTAGCGATTAATAGGTAGATGGAACAACAAACTCACACACTAAGATAGTAGAATATGAGTGAGTGATTAAAAAAAGATGTGAACTATCAGGCTATCAAAAAATTATGACCAAACTTTAAATCTGTCCCTTGGTATATTTAAAAAGTTATTCAGAAAAAAGGCATATATTGTACAATTCCAATTATGTAAAGTTTTAGAAAATGCTTCACTGTTGAGAAAGTAAACAGATCACTGGTTGCCAGAGGTTCAGATAGGGGGAACTTTAGTAGGTGAATCAGAGGGAATATTTTATTGTGGCAAAACTGTTCTGTAATGGTGAATAGAAGAAATTTAACATTTGGTATGTCGTGCATTTAAATTCACACCTTGTGCCATAAACTTATGTGTTGTATATGTGATGCCAATAGAATGGAATGTAGAATGTGAGAAAGTAATCCAAATATATTACAAATTTGTAAAACAACCTCACTGACCGAAGTTATGGAATGAGGCACCGATAAGAGTAACTTTGGATTTAGTGGAGTTTTTTAAAAAAAGGGCAAAAAGAAGTGTATATAAGCACCATACTCTACTTGAAAAAATGATTTTCCATGGAGATACAAATTAATAGTTTTGAAATCACTGAACACTGAAATTGAATAATTAGGTAAATAAATGGTGAATGGTGGGGCAAGATTTCTAAATGTTGGAGTGAGAGATTATAGGCAAGTAAGGAAAGGAGGACAGAATAATTCATGTGGTCATGGATTAGAGTTGGAGACATCAATACAACATACTGTTTAGCTTAATATAGACAAAGACAGTTAAATACATGTGTGTGTATATGTGTGTGTGTGTGTGTGTACATGGGTTGATCTATCCACGTATGTTTATTTGCTTTACCAGAATTTATAAGCACATTGGACTTCCATAGCTTGGCTTCTAATTTAATGTCATTCTCAAAAAATGCAACCAAACCATCTTGGAGAAAAAAAGGTGATTCTAGAACTTGAGCAAGAAATACATAAAATTAGCATGGATTTCATGTAGTACCAGAAAGTGTTGAAAACAGCAACAGCAACAAACAGACAAACAACAACAGAAAATAACAATGATGGGGGTATACCAAAAGAATACCAGAGTCAAATTTAAGCACCAAATAATACTGTATGAGATAATAATTTAAATTATCAAATAAATATCCATTGGTACATACTGATATAAATACATTATTAGCTATAAAAACAAATGGGAAAAAATAGACAATACCTCGAAGAGAAATTTTCCAAATAATTTATAGAGATACTTCACCCTCAATTAGGAGATGCATATCTCCCCATTCCTTAAGTTCTGGCTGTGCGTAATGACTTCATTCCAGATAATGCATTATTAAAATGAGGGAGTAATAATAATTTTACAATGGAGATTCCTGAGTGACACTACCTCAGTTCACAGAATAGCACAGACTGGGTAATTTATTTTTCTAAAAAAGAAGTTTATTTGGCTCACAGTTCTGAAGGCTGGGAAGTCAAAGAGCATGGTACCAGCATCTGGTGAGGGCCTTTGTGCTGTGTCATTCCATGGCAGAAAGGAGAAAAGCAAAAGCAGATTATGGAAAGAGTGAGAGCAAGAGAGGGCTGAACCCACTTTCATAACAACCCAGTCCCACAAGAACAATATAAATCCATTCATGAGGGAACAGCCCTTGTGGCCCTGTTACTTATTAATGGTCCCACTCTTAATACCTTCACTATGGTAATTAAATTCAACTTAAATTCTGGAGGGGACATTCAAACCATAGTAGCGCTGTTGAGTAGTATTTCTGCTGATATTTTATCATCATAATGGCACTTTACCTTTGTGGTCTTCATCTTAAGAAAATAACATCCACTCACATAATTAGAAAAACATCAGGAAAATCCCAATAGAAGAATATCCTGCCAGGACTTTTCAGAACTGAAAATATCATGAATAACAGAGCAAATTAGAGAAACTGTTGGCCAACAATAACTGTAAGGAGACATGACTACTAAATGTAATGGAGAATCCTAGATGAGATCTTGGAACAACAGAAAAAGGAAATATGATGAACTCTGAACTTTACTTACTTATGATGTATGAATGTTGGTTCATTAATTTCAACAAATATGCCATGCTGATACAAAGTGTTAAAAGTTGGGAAACTAAGTTATGTGGAAAACTCTCTGTACTGTCTTCACTATAAATGTGTAAGTCAAAACTGGTCAAAAATAAAAAGTATACTTAATAAAAGCACTATAGAAAGTAAGAAGAAATATTTGGTAACCTCCGGAGGCATCAATTCATATGAATTGTTTTAGATCATATTCCAAATGCACCATCTAAAGTTTGTCCTCTCACCCAGTCCTGATAAAACTGTCAGAGTTCAAACCAGAGCAACCCCATCTTGAGTAAGGGCTGGGTAAAATGAAGCTGAGATCTACTGGGCTACATTCCCAGGAGGTTAGGCATTCCTAGTCACACGATGCTTATGGCTAAGGGAACAGGTTAATAATGTTGACTAAACAGAACCAAGAATTAACAGATTCAGGAAATGTCCTAATGCCCCAATACCTTTTTTTTTTTTTTCTTCTTCTTTTGAGACAGAGTACCACTCTGTTGCTCAGACTGGAATGCAATGGCATGATCTCGGCTCACCACAATCTCTCCCTCCTAAGTTCAAGTGATTCTCTTGCCTCAGCCTCCTGAGTAGCTGGGATTACAGGCGTATGCTACTACACCTGGCTAATTTTTGTATTTTTAGTAGAGATGGAGTTTTACCATCTTGGCCAGGCTAGTCTTGAACTCCTGACCTCAGGTGATCCACCCACCTAGGCCTTCCAAAGTTCAGGGATTACAGGCATGAGCCACCATGCTCGGTCAGCCCAATATCTTAAGAATAAAATGATTCTTAGTTTAAGAATAAGTTCTGCTTTAAAAGCAACAATATAGATTCTTGCCGAAGATAGTAGGTACACAAAGATTAACAATCCTTTGTTAGGAGCCATGTATAATAGTAGAGCACATCTCTCCCATGATTTCTTGCTATATATCTTGTATATAAACAGGCATTGTTCCTAAGTTGGTGAATTTCTCCCCTTGCTTTCGAGAACACCCTGCTCTGTCTACGGAGTAGCCTTTCTTTTATTTCTTTACTTTCTTAACAAACTTGCTTTTGCTTTACTCTGTGGGCTCGTCTCAAGTTCTTTCTTGCACAATATCCAAGAACTCTCTCTTGAGGTCTGGATCACAACCCTTTCTGGTAACAAAACCATTTTTTCCCTTTGATTTTTCAGACCTCTTTGTTGTAACTACTTCTTATTGTTGCTTGACTAAGTCCCTCAATATTACTTGTTATATTCCTTAACTTTATCCAGACATATGGAAATTGCCACTTCCAGTGGTAGATACAGGTTTTATGGGGCCTGAAATTTGTGCAATTTGGAATTCCTTTTTTTAAGAAAAGGCGTACACAATTATAGACACCAAATCTGAGAGCAAAACTATTTTGCTGGAGACTTAGAAGGGTGGATCCGTTTCTCCTGAAATTCCTTTAGGGAGTTTATCTGAAATGCTTACTGTAATGATTCCTAATTGAAAGCTTGTTGTCCCTCCCCATCCAGAATATTGAATTGCACAGCAGCTCTCAGACTTCACAGAAGCTCATGCAAATGAGGGCCCTGCAGCTTAAACCTCATTAGCTTCACATTAAATCTGTCTCTAGTCCCTTCCTTTAATTCTCTTCAAAATCCCAATTGAATGTGGCTGCTATTCTATGTCAACAACTCTTACCAGTACAGGCTAGGGAGGAGGAAATGGAAAAAGTAGGCTAATTAGAGATCTCTTTAGTCTGTAGAATCAAGGCTCTTGGGGGATTTGTGGCAAACAGGAAATGAGGGAGAGGTACATAGCAGTGATGATAGCCAGGCTTTAGCTTCAAAAATAGTGTGGTTGTCAGTGTCATTCATGTTCGTCAGAACAGGGAAAAGCCATGAGTTTAAGGAAAATCAAACGTCAGTTTGGAGTTTGTGAAGTTTGATGTGTCTGTGTACCACATCCATAGATATATCTAGGAGGCTGGGGTTCTGATCTGCAGTTGTGAAGATGGATTTGAGCTAGGGATATAGGCAAGAGAATGATCAACATACAGTAAATTTCTCTCTGTGAGTGGTCACTTGAGTCAAAAGGCTTAGGAGTAAAGAAGGGCTAATGTGAATCTCAGAAGGGCAATGTTTGAAAGGGTAGCTCATAGAAGCAAATGCAAATTGACTCAGTTGTTAGGAGGAAACCACAACATTCTATTTAAACCAAAGCAAGAGAAACAAATATATAAAGATGGACAGCATAAGTGACAATTCTGATAAGATGGCAAGGCCATGCAAATGTAAAAGTTTCTCTCTTGTTTGTGGCAATACTGAGAATTTTATAAGGTAAGAATTACCCCACTTTAAGATGAGTAACCTGAGTTTCAGAAAGATAAATAATGTTCCTTAATTCATAGCTCAAATAACAAAAATATTTCAAATTTGAGTATAAATCAAACTCTGAATTACAAACTACACATGGATTGGGAGCAGGAACAATCTCCCATTCAAAAATGAGAAGTATAAAAAGTATGATCGATAGCACTTGAAGTATGCTGGTAGGAATGTAAAATGGTACACCCACTGTGGGGAAAAGTTTAATAGTTTCTCAACGAGCTAAACATAGAATTACCCTGTAACCTAGTGATGCTGCTCCCAGGTATGTACCCAAAAGAACTGAAAGCAGATATTCAAACAAAATATGTATAGAGATGTTCCAAGTGGCACTATTTGCAATGACGAAAACATAGAAACATCTTAAATACCCATCAGTGAATGGATAGGTAAACAAAATGTGATGTATTTATAAAATGAAATATTATTCAGCTATGAAAAGGAATAAAGTACTGCTACGTGCTACAGCATGGATGCACCTTGAAAAAATTATGCTATATAAAAGAAGCCAGACACAAAAAACACATATTGTATGATTCAACTTATATAAAAGATCCAGAATAGGCAAATCCAGAGACAGAGAAAGAAAGCAGATAAATAAATATTAGGGAATGGAAGAGGAGTTATTGAGGAGTGACTGATTACTGGGTATGAACTTTCCCAGTAATCTGAATACATTCTGGGTAATGAATACATTCTGGAACTAGCTAGTGGTGATGGTTACACGACATTGGAATGTATTTAATGCCAGTGAATTTTTTTTTTTTTTTTTGAGATGGAGTTTCGCTCTTGGTGCCCAGGTTAGAGTGCAATGACGCAATCTCGGTTCACTGCAACCTCCGCCTCCTAGGTTCAAGCAATTCTCCTGCCTCAACCTCCTGAATAGCTGGGATTACAAGCATGTGCCACCCATGCCCAGCTAATTTTGTATTTTTAGTAGAGACAGGGTTTCACCATGTTGGTCAGGCTGGTCTTGAACTCCCTATCTCAGGTGATTCACCAGCCTCAGCCTCCAAAGTGCTAGGATTACAGGTATGAATCACCGTGCCTGGCCAGTGAATTGTACTTTTAAAAAGTGTTTAAGTGGTAAACGTTATGTTTATCATAATAAAAAGTTTTTAAAAATTAGCACTGGAAGCTATAAGCCCTCAGAATCTTTAAAGCTTTTAAAACAAAACAAAACTCCAAACAATCTCTATCAAAACAGTGAATGAAAGTTATCTCCTTAGCATATTTTTGTGGTTTTATAATTATGCTATTATGGCATAAAAAGGCCAGTCTTCCTGTTATTAGATCTGTATTATCCATTACATATGTTGAGCAATAAGAAAGAAATGTATCTGTCTACTCTGTTGCCTCCTGTTTGTCACCCCTACAACTTGGCTTTGTCCTACAACTCCCATCTTTTCTCCTTTAGAAATGGTAGAGTTTTGCATTTACACAATACTTTTTATTATAATCATGACTTCATGGCTAACAAAGAAGATTTCTATGTGTATGTGATTGGTGCTAATACCAACATGCTGTCCATTCCATCCTTCCAAATTTAATACTTTAGGTGAATATTGGGCATAGTTTATGTTTCTGGGTGATGCTTTATAGAATATACCTTATGTCTAATACAGTGCAATATATTTCATATACATATTAAAGAGTAAGATTTTCATATTTATGACCCGTAACACAGTGTTTATGAAACAAAACTTTAAAAAACATAAACTCTCCAAATTTTGGAACAGTTATATATTTACAGAAAAATTACAAAGGTGGTACAGATAATTGACATAAACTCCATGCTCAGTTCCCCCTGTTTTTAATGTTTTATATCAGTATGGAACATTTGTTAAAATTAGTGAACTAATACTCATAAATTATTAAGTCTTTGTTTAGATTTTCTTTTAATACCCTTTCTTTTCTAAAATCCCATCCGGGATACCACATTCTATTTACTTGACATGTCTCCGTAGGCCACTCTTAGCAATCAGTCTCTCAGACTTCTCTTGTTTTAGATGACATGGACAGTTTTGAGGGGTATTAACCAGGTATTCTTCCTCGATGTTTTATTTCGTGATTAAGAGTATATGCTAGCAACATGATTTATAATCATGTCGATGTTGGCCATAAGCTTGTCTGAGATAGTGTTGATCAGGGCTTTCCGTTGTAATGCTGCCTTCCTCTTTTAGGAATGAGGAAGTATGCCCTCCACTCCTTGAGAGTAGAGTATCTACAGAAATTATTTGAAACTCTACCAACTTCCACAATGTTCCATTTTTTTTCACATGGAACAGCACGGGATGAGGGTGACATGGATCAGCATAAATGGGAGTAATCATGAGAAAAAACTGCCGAGGAAGCCATGAACAAAAGCCTTCTGCCATTTTGTGGTCTCAGTGAGTCA
Source organism: Colobus angolensis palliatus (assembly GCF_000951035.1). NCBI lineage: Eukaryota > Metazoa > Chordata > Mammalia > Primates > Cercopithecidae > Colobus > Colobus angolensis. Next base: position 7,765,746 of record NW_012113919.1, on the reverse strand, counting down.
GATGAAGATTTAAAATTACTGATATGGAAAATTACTGAGCCAGCTTGAAGAAATATCTCAAGGCCACCAATAAGGAGGTCTCAGTAGAGGTTCTGAAGAGTCTGTCAGTGTAGCCACCCCAGCCTGCCATAGGAGGCCTCTGAATGGGGATCTCTAAGATAGGAATGCATATATGCCTGAAAGTGTGGACTGCCATTGTGGGAGTGAGGGTGAATCTTTGACTACAACTATCTCCAAAGGTTGCAATGCGTTGGCTGTGTACCAAGTGTTGAGTGGGGAGAACCACCTTCCCCCTTGAAACCTGCCAGTAAAAGCTTTGTAATTGACTATAACTGGGCCTGAAAGATCAGTTCATCTATTTCTGCTTGTGTTAAGTTTGGGGGTTTGTGTCCTAAAAATTACTGGTTTATTTCATCAAAATTGTTACAATAGACCATAGAGTGATTCATAATATTCTTCATTATTATTTTAATATTCATGGAGTCAGTACCAATGTATTTAAATATATGGTAAAGACAGTGTCAAGAATGGAAGCTTGTTCCCAAGGTATCATTCTAATACCTTGTTCCCAAGGTATCATCTAATTGTGATTCGCAATCACAGAAACAATTGCATTTTCAATAATTTCATGATAAAACTACAGGAAGCTTTAAAAATTATTAAGCAGAAATTTCCAACTGAAGCTTGCAGAACTCAGCTTCAGTGAATATGATACTGAGGATATTACTCCCACTGAGTGGGAGCAACATCCCTGGAAATGAGTGCCTGAATGTTTTTCTCTCTGTGTGCTTTGCTGTTCTCTATCTCTCTTTTTCCTCAAAGTTTCTAGATCCTCTGTCCTCTATCAATTGCATCTTTCTCTATTAAGCAATTTATAATCTATGTATAAAATTTACCACCCTTTCTTCCCAACTCCCATATTTTAATCATTTTATTTTTTTATTGTCCACAACAAATGTAATTTAATAAATATTCAATTCCTATAATTATTTGCATTACCATAAATAACATTAAATATATATTTATTCATGAACAATAATATAAAACTTAGCAGATTTTCATTTTTTCTGCTGAAGATTTGAAAAAGTTGCATTAGCTTTGTTTGCATTTCAGTCGTGTTAAATATAAAGATGCTTTCTTCAAATATCTTAGGTCAGTGTTTAGAAAAGGTGATCCATGGTATTCTATTCTATGGTATTTGCAATATGTAAGCTTACAGTTGGAATTCTTGGGTCTCATTCTAGAGCATATGAATCAGAATGTTTGAAGAATGCCCATCCTTTTGACACATTTTAAAGCAGTATCCTTGCAGATCTCTGTGTACAGAGAAAATTATCTTAAGTCTTGAATTTAAATTTTTATGATATCCTTTTTATTTCACCAAAGTCATATTTGCAAATGTTTCTTGATTATCCTCCTTGCCATTCTGCCACATTTACTGAGGTATTCAGATAATTTTCTATTACTGGGACTATAAATGCAATTTCCTCAACTATTTTGAAGAGATAATATTTTCAATCAGATTGCTATTTCTTGTGCTTTCTCAGTTTTCATAAAATTCTTATTACACTGGTAAGGTGGCAAGAATTTCAAACAGGTTTTCAAATGTAGCTTCAATTATTTCTCACCTATGTGGTTTTGAGTGAATTTCCGATAAAGTATATTAATTGTTTGCTTTTTAAATTTATCATCAAACTTCATTTGACTATATTCATTGCATTATAAATGAAGATGGAAGTGGATTTTTAAAGGCATACTACCTTATAGATGCACTTCTTAAATTAGCTTATTGATAATAGTAGAAAAAGTGCAATATTTAAAATATAATTGTGTAAAATCATCTTAGAAAGATCAGAAGTGTGAAATTATAAAGAAACACAAATTGAAATTTTCAGTTTGTGTGTGTATGTGCATACGTTTTAATTACTTGTACATAATTAAATATATCTTTTAAGTTTTAGAAAGTTATAACAAAATGTCATGATGGTAATTAATAGAAAAATACAAGTGATCTCATTGTTCAGTTCCCACCTATGAGTGAGAACATGTGGTGTTTGGCTTTCTGTTCTTGTGATAGTTTGCTAAGAATGGTGGTTTCCAGCTGCATCCATGTCCCTACAAAGGTTGCAAACTGGGAGGGGGGAGGGATTGCATTGGGAGTTATACCTGATATAAATGACGAATTGATGGGTGCTGACGAGTTGATGGGTGCAGCACACCAACATGGCACAAGTATACATATGTAACAAACCTGCACATTATGCACATGTACCCTAGAACTTAAAGTATAATAATAATAATAATAATAAAATCACTCATAAAAAAAGAAAAAAAAAGAAAAATACAAAAAGATCATCCCCTTTAAAAATGTATTCCAGCATATAAAAATACTTAAAGCCAGGCATGATGGCGTGCATCTGTAATCTTAGCTACTCGGGAGGCTAAGGTGGGAAGATCACTTGTGCTCAGGAGTTGAAGGCTGCAATGAACTCTGATCACCACTGCACTGCAGCCTGGGTGACACAGTGAGGCCCTGTCTCCAAGAAAAGATAAAAATATGTAAGTCTCTAACATTGACAATCTTACATTAAATTCCTATACATTTGAAAGTTGTAAGTCATAGGTGCTCTCTCATGAGTCAATATACTTTGCTTCGTCCCAGATTTACCAAATATAAATGATGACAAATCATGAATTCCTAAAGAAGTAATTTAAGGTTTCTGTTCTGGTGGGAGATTGAGCATATTTTTTCTTGACCAACCTTTCCTTGGCTGGACAGCTAACGTTAGAGTGTCCAGATCTCCATAAATAGTCCCCTTTTCTTCTTGAACTGCATACTGGCTGATTCTTTTCATCACTTCTAATTAAATCATTCTCCAGACCATGTCTTTTTTATCCCCTATTTATAATCCTTAAATAACTTCTGATTGCACACTGAATAGACTTGCCCTGGTTTAAAAAATCCTACATACGCCTAAACACAGTTTAGCTCTTTATCTCCCATCACTCCCTCACTCATTCATGATATCACAGTCTCACTGACATTCTTTCTATTCCTTAATCAGGAAAACTTTATTTTGACCTTGAGATTTCCATATTAGGTCTACTTCCTTTTTAAAATGTGCCTTTCCTAAACTTCACATAGCTATCTCCTCCTTACTATTCAGACCACAGTTTACATGTCTTTTTTGAATGAAAGATGCTGGTGAGGTTTCAGAGGAAAGGGAATGCTCATACACTGCTGGTAGGAATGTAAATTAGTTCAGCCACTGTGGAAAGCAGTTTGGTGATTTCTCAAAAAACTTAAAATAGAACTACCATTTGATCCGGCAACCCCAATATTGGGTATATACCCGAAGGAATATAAATCATTCTATCATAAAGGTATATGCGCTCATATATTAATTACAGCATTATTCACAATAGCAAAGACATGGAATCAACCTAAATGCCCATCAATAGTAGGCTGATAAAAAAGCATGCTACATGTATACCATGAAATACTGTGCAACCATAAAAAGAATGAGATCATGTCCTTTGCAGCAACATGCATAGAGCTGGAGGCCATTATTCTAAGTGAACTAACACAAAAACTGAAAACCACACACCACATGTTCTCACTTGTAAGTAGGAGCTAAACATGAGTACACGTGGACACAGAAAGAAAGGCATAGTGGACACCAGGACCTACAAGAGTTTGAAAAGTGGAAGGAGGGTAAGGATTGAAAAACTACTTTTTGTGTACTATACTTATTACCTGGGTTATGAAATAATATATATACCAAATCCCCATGACACTATAGAACCAACCTGTACATGAACCCCAGAAAGTAAAAGTTGAAAATAAATAAATAAATAAAATGCTATTTTTGCAATGAAGCTTTCCCTAACCATTCTATTTCCAGCCTGTCAGTCTTCTAGTTAATTATTAAAAGTTACAGCAAAAACCGCAATTACTTTTGCACCAACCTAATAACATTCCATCTAATGATTTTAATACACTACTAATATTTTCTCATAAATTATTCTTGTGTAAGGCATAAAATTGAGGTTCAATAGTATGTGCTGCCTTGACATCCAGTGAAACCAGGAAGTTTTTGAACAGCCTCATTTCAAGTTCCTTCCCCCATTCTGCTTCCATGGATAAGGTCTTGTCACCAAGTAACATTTCTTTTATTTATTTATTTTTTCATTGAGACAGAGTCTCACCCTTTCACCCAGGCTGGAGTGCAATGGCATAATCTCGGCTCACTGCAACCTCTGCCCCCCAGGTTCAAGCAATTGTCCTGCCTCAGCCTCCCAAGTAGCTGGGATTACAGGCACCTGCCACCACACCCAGCTAATTTTTGTATTTTCAGTTGTGACGGGGTTTCACCATGTTGGCCAGGCTGGTCTTGAACTCCTGACCTCAGGTGATCCGTCCACCTCCCAAAGTGCTGGAATTACAGGCATGAGCCACCACACCCAGCCACCAAATAACATTTCTTATCAAGGAGATAGGCATGTTCCTTAGGTACTGACCCTAGTAAACCCAGAATAGTGGATTTTGCTTCCCTGCTCGCCTGCAGAATTATTCAGCCAAGGCATAGCCTTGGCTGAAACTAGAGGGCACTCTAATAATAATACTAAAAAACCAGCCTCCCACAGCCCATAATTGTTCACTGTCTTCCTGAATTTAACCTCTGCGTGCCCCCACATCAAATGTGGTGCTTTCCTTCCCTGGATTGTATCTGTGATGAGTAAACTGCTGTCTATCTCATCTATCCAGTGTTCAGCCTTCCTATAGCCATTCTGACCAGAATCCCTCCTTCACTAACGGAGTGAAAGAGAGGCTAACAAAACAATGTTTTTATGCACTTATTAATCTTCTGCTATTTGTCTATCACCATAAAAGGCAAGCACCATATCAACAAACACATCATTGGTTTCCTTGACCCACATGGCCCTGGACCCTTCAATAATGCAGCATTAATAAAGAATTTGAATACATGAATGATTACTTAGACTTTTCTTGCTATCTCAAATATTTAGAAATTATCATAATAGAAATATTAACAAATATAAATACGTTTAGGGTTTTTAAGAAGCTTATTTATATTAATGCTAAAAAACATGAATAACTTCTGATATATTTACAAACATATTACATAACAATTGTATGGATAAATGTGTAACAGGATGTAAAAAAGGTACATGCTTAAACACAGGAGAAATTATTATGGGCATGAAAAAGGGAAAAAAAGTGTAGGTTGACAGGCAGAATGTCTTCAGAAACAAGATGAACAATCAATAATTTTATGTTCAGCCAAACTATGTTAAAACTACTCAATAACATATAAAGAATTGGAAGGAGAGAATTCTCTCTTCCAAGGGAAGGGGAGATTGACAGGAGAGGAGTGGCGAGGGGTGTGCTTTCTCTTGTGGAAAGCCTCTGTGGGTGCTGTCCTACAGCTTTGCACAATGTAATTTTGATGATTGCACAGTAAGCAGCTACCTGTAGAATCTTGTAGAATCTTCTCCCTGGAATATACCTGGAAGATGCCTCAGTTGGTTTGGGTGGGATTAGCTGAGAGCCCTAGCATTCTGTATTATTTCTCTAGAGCCAAAAAAGTCCTATTTTAGATAAATGTTAAAGTCAGGATGAAGATTCTGCTAAATTTTTGTCACTTCCCAATTAGCCTAGATAAGTGGCTCTGCTTCTATGTGCTGACTGTTTTTCCTATTGTTCATCACCTGATGGATTTTTGGTAAATGTAGAATGCGTTAAAAGACACGAAGGGCTTTCCTTTGTCTCCCACAGGAGTCTTACTTCTGAGGCACAGAGACTTCTGTAAGAGCCTCTCTTGCAAATTGATGTTTCTTCTATAATCAATGCTGTGCCTGTGTGATATGCAACTGTATTTTTAATTTTATTTTTGAATGAAACAGTGAGAGGCATTAGAGTAGGAGTCTGCATCTTTTCTTAGTTTTTACTACCATGAGATAAATTGAATTCATTTTTGTTCAGTGCAGCCATTAAGTTTGTGTCATGTATCTGTTAACCCTTTACTATGCTTAAACTATAGGTTAACTAAAGACAAGGAGGCTCATAGTACGTAATAGTATCCCAATTATCCCTTTTATAATAGTGTGCTGAATGTTATCTAGTAAGAATAATTATAATTCCTAAGTAAAAATATGATTGATGGATTGCTAGAAAGATTCATGACTTTACCAAATATAAATATCTGAAATAATTATTCCAGTAAAGGATATACTCCCACAAAATTAAATAATGCAAACAAAAACAAAATGAAGAGAAACTCATAAGCAAATGAATTCTTGAACGAACAGACTAGTGAAATAAATAGATCTCAAAGAATGAATGAAAAAATATTATTATTAAAAAAACTCAAAATAATTTCTACCTTAGGTAACATGGTGTTTGTAAATCTTTCTTGGTTTACTATCTTGTTCAGTGAAAAGGTGTACATGTTGATTTTCTTTCAATTTGACTCTTAAATGTTTACATTTATTAGTGTGAATAAGTCTACAGAATTTATACACAATTTAGGTTTGTTCTAGGTCATCTTTCTTGGTTTACTATCTTGTTCAGTGAAAAGGTGTACATGTTGATTTTCTTTCAATTTGACTCTTAAATGTTTACATTTATTAGTGTGAAT